>NC_083761.1:86081951-86401951 GCF_963514075.1 Conger conger | reverse complement strand
TCTACCTCTGGCAAGGATAACAGTATAGTCTTTCCCTGTAAAGCTTGACAAGGATAAGGAAGACATTTGGAAGGACTTTGGACCATATTCTTGCATTAAGCTTATCAACAATCCTCTTCATTTCAGTCCACAGGTTTTCGATTGGATTGAGGTCCGGCTCCCGAGAGGGCCATTGCAGAACATTGATTTTGTTGTCACAGAACCATATTTGTATGGCTTTTGAGGTATGCTTTGGGACAGTAAATTCATATACAACGTAAACAAATACAATGTTGAAATGTATTTTTTTTATTCAGTTCATTTCTCAGGGAAAATGATAGTCATAGAAATTTGATGCACTGTACGTTATAGGGCTGAGCACAAATTCTTATTCAACGCTGGAAATGAGTGAAACAAAGATCCTCAAATCACAGATAAAACATACTGTCTGAAGTCTAATGATCAGCTTAAGCTGGCAAACACATTATAGTCCCTACATGAAGAGTAGAGGAACTGAAAAGGTCAGTAGTGACAAGTTATTTTTCAGAATAAAATTTAGCAATGTACATAATCAAGTTTATTTCTACTGTATGCCCAAACCGTTTTCCCAAATGACTGGTGTGTCTTAAAAAAAAGAAGACGTGGTTGTATTAATGATCAGGCTGTTCTTAAATTTGATCACATCAAGTAAAGGAAGCTTTTGTGAAACATCTCCCACAATGAGTACTATTTGTCAGGCTCTGCACTTGTAAGAGTTCTATTTTGGTCATAAAATTAGATTTATTTCAACAATTAAATCACTTGCACTCAAGTAGAAAATCTCACACAGAGTACAGAAACATTACTTTGATGATAGTGGCAATTTCACACTTCCCATACTAAAAACATTTGTAGGGCATTTTGCATTTTACATTACATTACATTACATTAATGGCATTTGGCAGATGCTCTTATCCAGAGCGACATTTGATCAGACTACCGTAAATCCTCAAATTGTGTCCGGGGTCTTTTATTTACTTAGGCCGCACAAAGCACAGGCCTTTATTTGGGGCAGGCTTGTATTCGAGGCAGGCCTTTATTTCTTATTAGGCTTCTGTTGTAGAATTTTATTCTTAGAAATAAAGTAAAAGGCTACACTTAAAGTGGGCCAACACTGTTCAACACTTCCTGTAACCGTTCAGAAATCAATTAGTGTAGGCTAATCAGGAAACACCGTTTGGTAAGTCATAGTGTCAGTCTTAACAGACTTAGTTTATTGCAAATATTCTCAAACACAATAAATCACATGCAAGTCCAGAATCCATAAAATAACAACTTGCCAGACACGCCTTCATGAACAATAACAAATTAGCGTAGATAACAGCACAGTTTTTTTCCTAAAGTGCGTTTTATTGTGAGACATGCGTTTCGTTTGGAGCAGCATACCGGTAGGCTATCAAAAGATTTTCGCTTTGGTTTGGGATTTAATTGACTTTTGGACTGCTAAATGTTGGGACTGATGGGCACTGAAATCTGGGGGGTATTTGATGGTTCACTGTTAAGTTATATGTAGTTGAAAGAGTGTCGGGATTTCCACCCGTCTGTTTATTGCGAGCCAAGGCAGCCACTTTCATTCATTCATTGAACGTGCGCTGTGCTGTAAATACATGGAAACCTTATTGCGTAGCCAAGTAGCCTAAATTGAGTTCATTTTTAATTCTGCCTGATTTACTTTTTATTAAATTCGTAGGCTGACTTTTCATTGGCAACAGTATTAAACCAACCAACAATATAAAATATTAAGAAGAGCTCTTTTGTAACTGCCCCACGTATCAGTTTTCTCACTTATTTAATTTGGTTCCTACCTGTTTAGTTAAGGTGAGGTTCATTGTCATTGTTTCCATACAACACTTTTTGGAGACGCACCACTAAGCAGAAGCATAACAAAGAAGCAACACGGACTGTGGTCTCCACACTCACAGAGAGAATTTAAGTGATAACACAAGTCATGTAAAGAGTTAAATGTAAACAAGGGAAGACAGGGACAGAAAATGAAGACAAGATAAAGCCCCTTATGGTAGTGCAGCCTACGAGGTATGTTATTGATGTGTTTGTGAAATTTGTACTAAGATATGCTAGGCTAAAGCCCGTCCATTCATGTGTGTGTATGTGATTGTTTGTTTTCTATTCTCTTCAGTTCTCACGGGTTGGGGCGGAGCTGTAATAAACCCTGTGTTTTGAACAATCTCGGGCCTCATTGTTCACTACCTAGAGGAGCTACAGTGAGAACTCGACTGCTTTGCGTGAGTAGCCGAGAAGAGAGTCGCTAGAGTCCGGTGGTGCACGGGAAGGATGAAGCTTCTCCACGTCGCGGGTGCATCTTTATCCTCGTCCACGCAACAGCCGCGGGATTGTTAAATTGCCACTCGTGTGAATTATGTAAAGAAGAGACTTTGAATGCCTTGCACAAGAGACTGAAACATTTTTTTCATATCCAAGTTGTTGTTGTTTACTTACCTTTCATTGTTGAAATCCGTGACGTTCATTCATCGAGATTGTGTTTGCCAAGAGTTACACTGTAAAATTTATGTTAAAACAAGTGGTGGTTAAATTAACATGGAACTGCACTACAGCACTGTAAAGGTACATTGCTAGTGCTTTATGCATTTGTAACTTACCTGTGCAAGAGTTAGCACCTTTCTTTGCTTAATTATCACTAATGTAACCAGATCATAAGCCAAATTATTGAACGAAGGGAATAACCAGTTATAATTTAAAACCAGAGTGATAACTGAGCTGTGTTAAAGATATTTTGACCATTTATTTGGTAACTGTAAAGCTAAAGGTAGCATTAAATCCAAAGTTAACTTGAGTAATCCATGTCAGACATAGAATCTTTCCTTGAGAGTGACAGAGAAGATGATGGTGGTGAAGACTTAAAGCAGCAAGAGTCAAACACACATCCACAAGCAACTGAAGGCATCAAAGCTTCGAATGACCACGCTTCTTCGACAGAGCTACAAGGAAGCCAAAGAGCTCGCAAGGTAACGTAAAAAAGGCCGAGAATTGCACAAAGAGCAAGTAAAAAGGGTTCAACACCGTTTCATCGAGAGCTATGAGAAGTGGAAGGCTATCATTAAGGGTGCTAAAGGAACTGTGAGTGGAGAGCGTACAAACGGCCTGTTGCATGAGCACACCACCAAGGTGAGCAACGCTGTGAGGAACCTGGATGACGTTTATGAGGAGCATTGACATTCCAGACCCCGACACACGTCGCAGAATAGACACCTGTGTTTGGGTGTCTCGGTGGCGCAGCATCATATCAAAGAACTCGAGCAACTGGAGGCTGAAAATGCAGAGAGGCAAAGGCAACTGGAAGCTGAAAATGCAGAGAGGCAAAAGGTGCTAGAAGCCAAGCGCAGAGAAGTGGAACGATTAGAGACAGTAAAGAAGTTAAAGGCAGCCAAGGCACGACAGCAAGTGTATGAGCAGAGTGAATGTTCTGATGATGACATACATGAGCTTCTCCATCAACATGTTATAGAAGAAAGGGAAGAAATTAAAGGGGAAAGTAACCTGCCACAGCATTATCCTCCATCACCAGCTACAACACTGCTACGGCAAGAAGATAGTACAGCAGCTCTTATAAGAGTGTTCACTGAGTCCATCAATGCTAGTCCCCTCCCTATACCTGAACCAACAATATTCAGCGGTGACCCACTCAGATTTAATGACTGGAAAGTTTCCTTTCAGACACTCATCGACAGAAAGAATATACCAGGTGAAGAAAAGATATATTACCTGCAAAAGTATGTGAGTGGCACAGCCAAGAAAGCCATAGACAGCTACTTCATGCTAGGCACAGAATCAGCCTATCGCTCAGCATGGACTGTGCTAGAAGAGAGATATGGCAATCCATTTCTCATCGCCAAAGCTTTCAGAGACAAGCTTGATTCACGGCCCAAGATAAACTCCAAGAGCAGTGTGGAACTTCAAGACCTCGCTGACTTCCTCCACAGCTGTGAGGCGGCCATGTCTCAAATCAAGGGCCTTGAAGTTCTCAATGACTGTAATGAGAATCAGAAAACACTCGCTAAACTTCCAGACTGGCTGACCACTAGGTGGAATAGAAAGGTCATGGAAGTGGAAGAGCAAACGCATGAGTTCCCAAGCTTCAGCGACTTTGTTAAGTTCCTCACACGTGAAGCTAGAATTGCTTGCAACCCGATAACATCTCTCTAGGCTCTAAAACCAGGTTAAAATCGAGAGGAACAAGGTTTCAAGGAACAGAGGTCCTGGAGCAAAGGTTCGGGCAACAAACTCAGACGAAAGGACTGTCACAAGCTGTGCATTCCGTGAGAAGACAGGTCACAGTCTACTCAAGTGTCACAAGTTTACGGATGAAACTATCTCTGCACGGGTGAAGTTTGTCCTAGAAAAGAAGCTGTGTTTTGGCTGTCTGCAATCTGGTCATCGCTCAAAGGACTGTGATAGGAGGCAGATCTGCAACGTTTGTGAGAAAAGACATCCAACTTGTCTCCATGACAACCGCCCTAAGGACAGAAAGATGCCAACAAGAGCTAATGGAGCAGGTAACTGTGACGGGTTGAAAGAAGAAAGCATTGAACGGCGACAAAGCAAAGCAATCAGATCTTCATTTGAGGCAACATCAAATAGAGTCATTCAGAACATCAAAGACACTCATACATCCACCATCATCCCAGTGTGGGTGTCAGCAGCAAGTGAGCCCGATTGTGAAATTCTTGTGTATGCGCTCCTAGAAACACAGAGTGACACAACTTTCGTCCTTAAAGAAACTGCAATGGCTCTGCACATGAAAAGTGAACCTGTTCAGTTAAAGCTGTCCACCATGGCTTCAAGAAACACTATTGTGCCGTGTCAGAGGGTTACTGGCCTGCAAGTAAGAGGGTTTTACTCAGACAAGGTAATACCTCTGCCCGTAACCTACACAAGAGACTTTATACCCTCAAAGAGAACATATTCCAACACCAGAGACAGCGAAGGTTTGGTCTCACCTTGAACACCTTGCAGCCGAGATAGCCCCCCAACAAAGCTGTGATATTGGCTTGTTAATTGGGTACAACTGTCCTCAAGCTCTCATCCCAAGAGAGGTCGTGCCTGGCGAAGGAAATCAACCATTTGGGCTGAGAACAGACTTGGGCTGGAGCATAGTGGGCTATGGAAACCTGTGTCTTGATTATGGAGATGCAATAGGAGTAAGTCAAGTCGTTATGAAGCAAATTATGCCAGACTGTCAGCTGTCTTCAGACCTCACAAGTGAAGTGCATTATGTTTGCAGAACACAGATTACAGAAGTAGACTCACCTGTAGACATCATCAAGGTCCTGGAGTCTGACTTTGTCGAAAGAGCTTCAGATGATACTAGCATCTCTCAAGAAGACCTTCATTTCCTGTCACAGATGCAAGGACGCATCAAGCTCAACGATTACGGTCACTATGAGATGCCACTGCCCTTCAAGAAGGAACAACCTAACTTACCAAACAACAAGGCATGTGCTGTACATCGTCTCCGATGCCTGGAAAGGAAGCTGAAAAGAAACGAACACTATTACAAGGAGCTACCGAGCAGGGATGCCAAGGTGGGAGAGATTCCAAGTAGTGACCCAGAGCTCAAGAAGGCCCATGTGCATGACATACAGGCAAAGGAGATGAAGTCACTGTTGGATCACTTACACAAGTTCTCTGATTGGTCAAGACTGGTGAAGGCCATTGCTAAATTAAAGCGCCATGCTAAGGAAGTCCAAGGCCTTAAGCCACGGTCCTGTGAGGCCGCCAGCCTAGAAGAAAGGAGAGAAGCGCAGTTAACCATAATCAAAATGGTTCTCTCTCTCAAGAAATCCAGTATCTCCGGCAACATAAGGAGATACAACACAAGTCCAAGTTGCACAGGTTAAATCCATTCCTGGATGACAAAGGTATCATCAGAGTCGGAGGCCGCTTGAGTCATGCTGCCAGCATGCATCCAGCGGTTCTTCCAAGAAATAGTCACATCTCATCGTTTCTGATCAAGCACTATCATGAAAGGGTGCACCATCAAGGCAGGGGAATGACCACAAATGAGCTCCGTTCCAACGGCATATGGATCCTTGGGGGCAGCAGCCTAGTCTCATCCCACATCTATAAGTGCACCAAGTGCAGGAAATTCAGAAGAGGCTTGGAACAGCAAAGGATGGCCGATCTTCCTGTGGACAGAACAGAAGCAACACCTCCATTCACCTACTGTGGCATGGATTGTTTCGGTCCATTTTACATCAAAGAAGGGAGGAGAGAGTTGAAGAAGAATGGACTGATACTTACCTGCATGTGCTCCAGGGCAATACACATCGAAATGCTCGACGACCTGACCTCTGATGCCCTGTGCTCTTTCATTTCCATTCGTGGAGCAGTACGGCTGTTAAGATGTGATCAGGGGACAAACTTTGTTGGGGCAAGACGGGAGTTTGTGGAAGCACTGAAACAGATGGAGCAAGAAGAACTTAAGGAGAGAGGATGTGAGTTCATCTTTAATACTCCAGCTTCAAGCCACATAGGTGGAATTTGGGAAAGACAGATCCGCACCATCAGAAATGTCTTGATGTCAATCCTCAAACAGTCAGCCAAGCAGCTTGACTCCTCATCTCTTTGAACGTTCCTGTACGAGGTCATGGCAGTTGTAAATAGCAGGGCGCTGACAACAGACACTCTGAATGATCCGTCTAGTCTTGAACCCTTAACGCCAAACCACATACTGACCAAGTCCACCATTATATCGCCTCCCCCGGGAGCTTCGTCAGGGAAGATCTTTACCTCCGCAAGAGATGGCGCCGAGTCCAGTTCCTAGCCAACAACTTCTGGTCACGTTGGAAGAAGGAGTATCTTTTAAATCTCCAACACAGACAAAAATGGATCAAGGACCGCAGGAATGCACAAGTTGATGACATTGTTCTTTTGAAGGATGACGGAACACCACGTAACAACTGGAAGTTGGCAAAGGTGGTTCAAGTTTATCCTGGAAAGGATGGAAGAGTGAGAACACTGAAGTTGCTACTCAGTGATCCAACACTGGATAAGATGGGAAGACGCACCTCCAAACCTGGAGAGGCCTATTCAGAAGACAGTTACTCTGTTAGAAGCAGATTAAAGACCACATCATACCATTTCTCACTCTGTCTATTAATTGATCTTAGTGATTTGTTGTTGATTATTACATGATAATATTAGAAGGTGAAGTTTACAGTGTATGTAAGTTGTAAGTTGTTCTAAGAAATCAGTTATTGATTTGGTGGGAGTGTAACTGCCCCACATATCAGTTTATTTTCTCACTTATTTAATTTTGGTTCCTACCTGTTTAGTTAAGGTGAGGTTCATTATCATTGTTTCCATACACTTTTTGGAGATGCACCACTAAGCAGAAGCATAACAGGGACTGATAGCCCTACTGGTAGTCAATATTACCCCAGCTTTTATTTGTCCGAATCGGCCATGCCCCAGCTATTATCCGAGGCCCGGCTTCAAATAGAATCCCGGACACAATTCGAGGATTTACTGTAAGCAGGAGACAATCCTCCCCTGGAGCAATGCAGGGTTAAGGGCCTTGCTCAAGGGCCCAACGACTGTGTGGATTGTGGCTACACCGGGGATCAAACCACCAACCTTGCATGTCTCAGTCATGTACCATGTAACCACTACGCTACAGGCCACATCCGCATGCATGAATACTCTGGTGGCAAGTTCTACATTTTTAGAAAATACTTCCCACATTGTACAAAGGTTGGGTTTTTCATTTGTATGTAAAATTAATTTATCTAGTGTAAACTTCATTCACTTGTCTGGGAAAAAAACCCCCACTTACACTGTGTACATGTGGAGGGCTTTTCACCTTTATGAATTATCACGTGTGTATTTAAATATGTTTTTTTATTAAAACACTTCACACTGTACATTTGTACGGCTTTTCAACTGTATGAATTATCTGGTGGTGATTTAAATGAGATATTTGGGGAAAGCACTTCCCACACTGAGAACATGTGTACGGCTTTTCACCTGTATGAGTTTTCTGGTGGATATTTAAATGAGATATGTGGGAAAAGCACTTGCCACACTGAGAACATTTGTACAGATATTACCTGTATGATTTCGCTGGTGTTCATTTAGCTCACTGGCGACAAAAGCTAGATAGCTAATTCCTAACGTTAGATGGTTATTTTCGTAGCCGACAAGAACTTGGTTGTTTCTTTTTTATTTAAATCTTCAAGTGTTATTCTACCACTGAGACAACGTCCGGAAGATGGACCTCCTGTCATGGTGAAAATGGAATGAACTGATGAGATCAGGGCAGTGTATCTCGTTGTGATTTCATGCACCATTGGTCACGTTATTCGGCGACATCTTAACGTCATCAGTTATTGACCGTCTCACTGAGAAGTAGATTGAGCCAATGAGACGTTTTAAATTGGAAAAGCAATTCCACAATCAGGAGAGCAGTTTGCTACGGTGGCAAAAATTGGTATCTTGTGCCAACATAGTAAAAGGATAGAAACCCATTCAATTTGAAGCAGGTGACGTTACACAAGACAAACAGCTGTGAAGCAGGTGACGTTACACAAGACAAACAGAGCTGTGAAAAGGAGGAGAAAAAGAAAAAAGAAAAACTTACGCCTACTCTGCAATTACTTAAACAAACGACTGAGTTCAAGGAGGTTAACTGGAAGAAAAATTACATAGCAATGCTTTCCTTGGCGGAAAATTATCCCCGTGTGAAACGGAAATCGCGAGGAGCCTGAAGGTGAAGCCACAAAAAGAGCCTAAACCACAAGAAGAATTTCATCCAGTGCGAAACAGCTCGTATATAATAAACATTATTATAGTTGTGGCCGGGAATGTCAGCCATAGGCAGAATTCTAATCTCAGAAACGGCGGTGGCATAACAGAGAAGTCTGGCAGGGGTGTAGGGTCTGGTGATCTTTTGGAGGTAAACTGGGGCTGACCCCTTAACTGCCTGGAAAGCTAGCACCAATGCTTTGGATTTGACGGAAGCCATAACATGCAGCCAGTGGAGGGAAGTGAGCAGGATGAAATGGCGGAACTCGGGAAATGTGGACGTGGGAGCGTCTGGGGAGGTTGAAAACCAGACGAGCTGCTGATTCTGCATGAGTTAAACATGTTTTGTTATTGAGCACTGCAAGTCTTCATGAATACATTTTATCACTTGGACAACCGAATTGGTTTTTGACACATTTGCCTTTATAGTATGCGAGCCGGTGCAAATATTTCTCTGCATACGAAAGGATTCTGACTCAGTAACTCGAGGGTAAAATGTGTTTTCTGAGTTGCTACTGTAAGAAATAGATGGGTTTCAGACAACGCATTTGCCCCAAGTACTATAGCAGGGGTTTAACATCCTTCCACCGATGTTGCCAAATCAGGTCTCAAATCTTGTTCTCCTGCAACTGGAAATTGTTAACTCAGTAAATGTATTAAATTAAATTCTATTCAATTTCATTTGTACAGTGCTTTTTGAGACACTTTCACAACAATACTTTGTGGGTTCCTTTCTTTGGAATTTGGGAAGTGAACGAGGCTTGGAGATAGGGCTGGAGTAATGTTGTAGGGGAATGTACGTACATGGTCAATTGGAGAGGCCAAATGCAATTCAGGACACTTCATATACAATGTTGAAAAACAAAGAGTGAAACAAAGATCCTCAAAGTAATATTTATTTTCCTGGTTTATTCGGCAGGGAGAACAAACAATTTCTAAACAATGTGATGTTATCACGTTTATTTCTACAATATACCCAAATAGTTTACACAAAACGGTGGTGTGTCTTAAAAAGAAAACATGGTTGTACGAATCATCAGGTTGTTCTTTAAAATTGTATTACATCATATAAAGGAAGCTTTTGTGAAAGGCCTTCCACAATTAGTACAATTTGTTAGGCTCTGCGCTTGTAAGAGTTCTGTTTTGGTCATAAAAAGTCATCTTTTTATTTCGAAATTGGGCATACTTTCAATTTTCACTTGTATGAATTCTCAGGTGACAATCAATTAAATCACTTGCACTCAAAAAGTACATCTCACAGAGTACAAGGTGCAGCCGGTAAGGTACACGACTGGGACACACAAGGTCGATGGTTCTAATCCCAGTGTAGCCCAATAAGATCTGCACAGCCGTTGGGCCCTTGAGCAAGGCCCTTAACCCTGCATTGCTCCAGGGGTGGATCGTCTCCTGCTTAGTCTAAACAACTGTATATCGCTCTGGATAAGAGCGTCTCCCAAATACCAGTAATGTAATGTAATGTAAAATACAAACATTTGTGACAATACCACACTGTACACAGGTAGGGGTTTTCACTGGTATATGAAATTAAATCGTAAATTTCAGATTTAGTGTACATTTCATGCACATACCACACTTGCCAAACAGAGTATATCTGTACTACTATGATAGAGGTTTCTTAGGTCAGAAGTCAGAACATTTCTAGGGCTTTTCACCATTATGAAGGCTCTGGTGTCTTCTTAAATAAAATCTTCTGGAAAAGCACTTCCCACATTGAGAACATTTGAGGGGCTTTTCATGAATTCTGTGGTGCATATTTAAGTTAGATTTTGTGGAAAAGCACTTCCCACACCAAGAACATTTGTAGGGCTTTTCACCTGTGTGAATTGTCTTGTGGTAATGCAATGCACTTAACTGGGTAAAACACCTACCACACTGAGAACATTTGCAGGGTTTTTCACCTGTATGAAGTCTTTGGTGCATAATTAAATGAGACATTTGGGAAAAGCACATCCCACAGTGAATACATTTGTATGGCTTTTCACCCGTATGAATTCTCAAGTGTGTATTTAAAGAGGATTTTTGATTAAAACACTTTTCACACTCTGTACACTTGTATGGCTTTTCACCTGTATGGATTCTCTCATGGCAATTCAAATCAGATATTCTGGAAAAGGACTTCCCACATTGAGAACATTTGTAGGGCTTTTCACCGGTATGAATAATCTGGTGGATATTTAAATGAGATATTGTGGAAAAACACTTCCCACACTGTGAACATGTGTAGGGCTTTTCATCTAAATGAATTTGCTTGTGGCGATTTAAATTCGATATGTGGGAAAAGCCCTTCCCACACTGAGAACATTTGTAGGGCTTTTCACCTGTATGAATTCTCTGGTGTTTATTTAAAGAAGCTTTGTCAAGAAAACACTTCTCACACCGTGTACACTTGAATGGCTTTTCACCTGAATGAATTCTCAGGTGTGTATGTAAATACCATTTTGTTTTAAAAGATTTCTCACACTGAGTACACTTGTATGGTTTTTCATCTGTATGAATTCTCTGGTGGCTATTTAAATGAGATATCTTGGAAAAGGACTTCAGACACTGAGAACATTTGTAGGGCTTTTCACCTGTATGGATTCTGAGGTGTGTATTTAAATCTTTTTTTGTATCAAAACACTTCTCACACTGTGTACACATGTTCAGCTTTTTAACTCTTTTATGAATTATCAGGTGTTTATTTAAACCAGATTTGGTATGAAGGCACTTCTTGCACTGTGTGCATTTGTAGGGCTTTTCACCTGTATGAATTGCCTGTTTATTCCTATGAATTTCCTTCTGTTGAATGATTTTGGGGCTTTTTGGGGGGTTTGTGCTTGAATTAACTGTGTTGGGTTCAATGATCACATTTGCCCTTGGACAATTTATACGTTTGTCACCACTGTCTGTACTCTCCTGGACAATATTGGTCTGATTTTTCTTATTCTTGTCACGGTAATGATTTAAGTCCACATATTTGGTCGGCAGATCATGAATTTCTTCTTTTTTATAGTTTGGAATCGGCCCTCCTGCACATTGCCATGGTTCAGCACCAGCTCCATTCATCCCAGTGTTCATGAGATCACTCACTAAACTTTCACTGGATTCACACTTCATTTGATCAGATTCAGTATGAACACACAAAATATCCTGAAAGTCACTGATGTGTTCTGCCTTATGGTATCCTCCATCTTCAGCCTCTGTTTTGATTTGGTCAGGATGCAGATGGGTTTCATATCCCAGCTCTGTAAAGTCTAGGCTCTCCGTCTTAATAAGATCCCCAGTGTGGGTGGAGTCCAGAACAGCTTCTGTTTTTACCACTGATGTGTGTGTGTGGTGTACATCACTGACCCCGGAGCCAGGAGAGAGAAAGCAAGAGCAAGGAAAATAAAAAAAGAGCAGAAAAAGAAGAAAAACAAGCCCTCAGAGCCTGACAATAAATGTAACTCTGGGAATAGATGTTAAGAAGACTGATAGAAGTTGATATAGCAATGCGTTGATTTCTCTAATTTCACCAACGCTTAAAGCTGGGGTAGGTGATCTTTGGGCATGAGCAGAATCTGGGCAAAAGAAAGATTTTAAATGTATACAGCGACAAAAAACACAGCCCATCCTCTCCAGTCAGGTAAGCCCGCTCAGAGCTGCCTTCATTGGATATTAGCTACCGGGACCCATGAAAAACGGAAGTCCCTGAAAATCTGTCTTGGGAAAGTCACAGCTGTCAGATATTTTCCCAGTGAAGAGTTTTACCAAAATAAATAGCCTAATAAATAAATCCAACTTTAATACACACCATAATGACTCCATTCAATGGAGCCTGCAGCCATTAAAAGGTTTGCACACTAATATTTGTATATTACAGTGAAATGGATACTTCAGAATGTCCAGTAATTCTGTTAGATTCCTGTATTCAGTTATAAAATATATATTTACCCTGGTTTAACACCCACATATTGACCATAATTTGCATGTGTATCTATGATTTTCCCAATTTGGATAAAATTACTTGAAAAAATGTTTAGACAAATTCTAAATATTCAAGATGATTAAAACAATGTCACACCAAAACTGAATCAAATGTATTTATTGCACAATTAGTCTCATGGGTTATGCAACAGGAATTAACTTATATTCACAAGGAGTGGGACACTGTGAATTTACAAATGTACACGGCATAAAGGCCTTGGGTTGTGCACCATGTAAAATTATTTCAGAATGTCACAATTCATATTGAACACTGAATAACGGCGGTCTAAGAAAATACATATCCTATGAGGCCAGTAGTGTCAAATTAATTTTCATTTTTGGCAATACATCTTACAATTTTTCTGTCAACAGTATAAGCAAGTAGCTTTCACATTGGGTCTTTCAAAATTACACCGGTGTCAATTTCATCATCAAAAAATATCACCCCTAAATAAATTGCGAATTACATTTTACATGGAATGAAATACTTAAAAAAACAAAAGCAAAACAGAAGTCACAAACACTCATTATAAAAAGATCAATAGCATCTCAGTTTGTCCAAGTCATTGAGCCATTTCATTTCAGATGTCTCAACCAAATATGATCAGAAAGGCTATCAGAACGACTTTAAACATCGCTGCAGCAAGCACTGCAAAACGGTTGGCTCACCACCTTTTATTCACTACTTGAACTGTCAATAACCACCCACAAAATACAATGGAGGACGGTTTGCCTGAAAACCTGTGTAAAGACTCAATACATTTTCGGTTTCCTAAGAAATTTGGACATTCCAAACACTTCCTACACAACATTACATTACATTAAATGATTGGCATTTGTCAGACGCTCTTATCCAGAGCAACGACTAAGCAGGAGACAATCCTCCCCTGGAGCAATGCAGGGTTAAGGGCCTTGCTCAAGGGCAGTTCAGTTCTGTGCAGATCTTATTGTGGCTACACTGGGATTCGAACCACCGACCTTGCCGGTCCCAGTCATTTACCTTAACAACTACACTACAGGCCGCCACACAACATAACAGATTCTTTCATAAAACCCTTCCCAGGATACACGCATGTCTCAGACTATTCAGTCTGTTTTGCCACGAAAGGAGATTTCTTCAAATGTAGACAGTACATTTGAAACACTTTTTACCAGTGAGAATTCTCAGGTGGCAATCGTGTGGTAAAGGGAATGTTGTCAAAAGGCACTTTCCACACCAAGTACTTGTATTGTGGAAATTTTACTCGTTCCATTGGGAGAACGCTGCACACTGTAAACATCTGTTGGGATTAGTTTCAGCTGCCTCAATACTCTGGCATGAGTTAAATTATCTTTTCCAGTAAAACACATCTAGCACCACACTGTAGGAGTTTTCAGTGGTGTGAAGCATATTCCATGAATTAATGCACTTTTTCTGGGAAAAGCACTTCCATTACATTACATTACATTACATTACATTACATTATTGGCATTTGGCAGACGCTCTTACCCAGAGCGACATACAGTTGATTAGACTAAGCAGGAGACAATCCTCCGCTGGAGCAATGCAGGGTTAAGGGCCTTGCTCAAGGGCCCAACGGCTGTGCGGATGTTATTGTGGCTACACCGGGAATCGAACCACCGACCTTGCGTGTCCCAGTCATTTACCTTAATCACTACGCTATAGGCCGCCCTACGCGCCTACTTCCCACAATAAACACATTTGTAGGGCTATTCACCTGTATGAATTACCAGGTGGCTACTTCAGTGAGCGACTTGGGAGAATAATTTAACAGAATAACTACGTTTGGAGGAGATTACATGGTAGGAATTCCCAGGTGTGCATTTAAATTATATTTTGTAAGAAAACACTTCTCACATTGGGCACACTTATAGGTCCTATACCTGTATGAATTCTCAGGTGTTTACTTAAATCAGATGTTCTCAGAAAACACTTCTGACACTGTGGACACTTTTTTTCACCTGTATGAATTTTTAGGTGTGCATTCAAATGATATTTTGTGACAAAACGCTTCTCACACTGGGTACACTTGTAGGGTTTTTCACCTGTATGAATTGTCAGGTGTGCATTTAAATGAGATTTTGTATGAAAACTCTTCTCACACTGTGTACACTTGTAGGGTTTTTCACCTGTATGAAATCTCAGGTGTGTATTTAAATTTGATTTTGTAAGAAAACTCTTCTCACACTGGGGACACTTGTAGGGTTTTTCACCTGTATGAATTTTCAGGTGTTTATATAAATAAGATTTTGTAGAAAAACTCTTCTCACACTGTGTACACTTGTAGGGTTTTTCACCTGTATGAATTTTCAGGTGTGTATATAAATTAGATTTTGTAGGAAAACTCTTCTCACACTGGGTACACTTGTAGGGTTTTTCACCTGTATGAATTGTCAGGTGTGTATTTAAATCGGATTTTCGAAGAAAACACTTTTCACACTGGGTACACTTGTAGGATTTTTCACCTGTATGAATTGTCAGGTGTTCATTCAAATCGGATTTTCGAAGAAAACACTTTTCACACTGTGTACACTTGTAGGGTTTTTCACCTGTATGAATTCTCAGGTGTGTATTTAAATGAGATTTTGTATGAAAACTCTTCTCACACTGTGTACACTTGTAGGGTTTTTCACCCGTATGAAATCTCAGGTGTGTATTTAAATGAGATTTTGTATGAAAACTCTTCTCACACTGTGTACACTTGTAGGGTTTTTCACCTGTATGAAATCTCAGGTGTGTATTTAAATTTGATTTTGTAAGAAAACTCTTCTCACACTGGGGACACTTGTAGGGTTTTTCACCTGTATGAATTTTCAGGTGTTTATATAAATAAGATTTTGTAGAAAAACTCTTCTCACACTGTGTACACTTGTAGGGTTTTTCACCTGTATGAATTTTCAGGTGTGTATATAAATTAGATTTTGTATGAAAACTCTTCTCACACTGTGTACACTTGTAGGATTTTTCACCTGTATGAATTTTCAGGTGTTTATTCAAATAGTATTTTCGACGAAAACACTTTTCACACCGTGCACACTTGTATGGCCTTTCAGCTGTATGAAATACCTGGTGCCTACTTAAATATGATTTGCTATGAAAACATTCCTGACACTGTGTACACTTGTAGGGTTTTTCACCTGTATGAATTCTCAGGTGTGTATTTAAATTAGATTTTGTATGAAAACTCTTCTCACACTGGGTACACTTGTAGGGTTTTTCACCTGTATGAATTTTCAGGTGTTTATTCAAATCGTATTTTCGACGAAAACACTTTTCACACTGTGCACACTTGTATGGCCTTTCACCTGTATGAATAATCTGGTGCTTTTTTAATTTTGAATTTGTATAAAAACTCTTCTCACACTGGGTACACTTGTGGGGTTTTTCAACTGTATGAATTCTCAGGTGCGTATATAAATTAGATTTTGTAGGAAAACTCTTCTCACACTGGGTACACTTGTAGGATTTTTCACCTGTATGAATTTTCAGGTGTTCTTTCAAATCGTATTTTCGACGAAAACACTTTTCACACTGCGCACACTTGTATGGCCTTTCAGCTGTATGAATAAGCTGGTGCTTCTTTAAAATAGATTTTGTATGAAAACTCTTCTCACACTGGGTACACTTGTAGGGTTTTTCACCTGTATGAATTCTCAGGTGTGTATTTAAATTAGATTTTGTAGCAAAACACTTCTCACACTGGGTACACTTGTAGGGTTTTTCACCTGTATGAATTCTCAGGTGTGTATTTAAACAAGTTGTTGAATCAAAACTCTCACACTGTGAACACTTGTACGGCTGTTTACCTACATGAGTTCTCAAGTGGTTATGTAAATCACATTTTCTATGAAAACCCTTCTCACAGTGTGTGCACTTGTATGGCTTTTCATCATTATGAATCATCCTGTGCTTACTTAAATCAGATTTTGTTTTCTCAAACTGTGAACACTGGCATGCCATTTCACCTGGATCAATTTCACATTCATATGTATGAATATTCTTAGTTTGCATAAGTAAATTCAAAAGGCTTGGGTTATTAACTTTGTGATCAACACAAGCTCCAGTCATCACAGGGTTCATGAGATCACTCACTAAACTTTCACTGGATTCACACTTCAATTCATCAACACATTCAATAACATGCAGGTCACTGATGTGTTCTGCCTGAAGGTATCCTCCATCTTCAGTCTCTGTTTTGATTTGGTCAGGATGCAGATGGGTTTCATATCCCAGCTCTGTAAAGTCTAGGCTCTCTGTCTTAATAAGATCCCCAGTGTGGGTGGAGCCCAGATCAGCTTCTGTTTTTATCACTGATGTGTGTGTGTGGTGTACATCACTGACCCCGCTGTGTGCACTAACACACTCTGGCTCCAGTGTGTTGAGTCCTGGTGCAGCACACTCTGTCTCTGACTCCAGTCCACTGAGTTCCTCTTCTTTCAGTCTGATCCTGTGCTGCTCAGTGAGCTCTGGTAGTGTTGTCTCGGTGTCCTGTCTCAGACAGACTCCTGCCTGCATCATACTGCAGGTGTGCAGAACTGCAGCTAGTGGGAGGAAACGGGTGGAAGGGATAACGCATTCATCAACACGGTCCTGCTGCACATTCTTTCACACAAGAAAGACCAGCACTTTTATGATCTAGAGAGGTCAGGCTTGTCCAGTGTTGCAGCATTAATGACCTGCAGCCTAATTTCATACAGATTATGAATATCAATGTTGAAAAATATTATCTTGAAATAACCGAAAGGACACAACTGAATTGATTTCAAGATACAGTACTGTGCAGAAGTCTTAGGCACCCTAGACTTTACCATATATATATATTTTTTTTTGTGTGTGAGTTAGTCTTAAAAATGAGATTTCCAAATATTCATTTTCCAAGAGATTGAATTTTACAGAGACATTTTTGTACTTAATTTTAAAAAGCTACATGTTACTGTAAGCAATTGACTACTTTTTACAAAAGAACTTGATCAAGACTGTCCGAGATCAGAAGCAAGGAGCCAACCAAAGTCTGCAGAACAACTGTGGCAAGTTCTCCAACATGCTTGGAACGCACGCGCGCACATCAACAGAACGCAGGGCTTTGCTTGTTTGAGTGAGCAGAGACCAAATTAACAGATTATTTTGTTTATGGTTATGGTTAATTTAAACATTAAACATGTTTTTGGAGTTCAGTAATATTTAAAGCATATGCAAAGTATAAATGTGGAATTAATGTATTCATTGTCCTTCTTTTACACTATAAACGGACTCGACACAAGTAGAGACTTTTCGTGGAAAATAAAGACACATTATGTAGCGACATTTTAACTCATTGAAATGTTAGTGATCATAAGCAATTTAACGTTGGATCCGTAAGAACTTTTCAAACTTCTACAATGCTAAAATAATGTTTACAATCACGTGCGACCAACGAAAGACATTGTGCTCGTAAAAGGGAAAACGCTTTAAAGCTACCAAACAAAGCGAATCGAAGAACTCCAAAATCATCAAAATTGTGGGAAGAAAAAACCTTACCACTTTTCGGCGATGACATAATTACTTCAGCTCAGTCGTTTGTTTAACGAGATGTAGCCTATATTACACAGAAATAGAATTTTCGGTGGCGAATCGCACGTGCATGTTAAAGCTTCGTGAATCAGATCGCAAACGATAAGAACTCAACAGCGGAGGTCGAATCAACGGAAGCTAACCCAAACAAATATTGAACTTCCGGTGCAGGGATAGAAACGAGCGTCAAAGTAAAAGCTCATTTTACGTTCTTTAACTCCCCCTTGTTGACAAGTGAGATTTTAGTTGCCATAAGAATTCTTCTGACTGGGCCCAAGGCTCATTCCAATCACTTACTATTATTTAAAAAATTATTGGCCCAAACCTCAAAATCGATCGAGGACCACCATCTTTTAGGACATTCCAACACGTTAAATGTTCTTTCTAGGAGCTAGAAGCAGAAGTTAAGAACTCACATTTTTTCCTATGAGCAAGGAAACATCAGCGCATCCTTTGTGGAAGTATTTTTTTGGAAAGCTTGACATATAGATGATTGGGTTGCGGATCCACCTCTCCCCATCTGCCACATCTGTTTGAAGGAGTAAGGACATTTCATTTGGCTAATTAGCATTTTCTGGATTTCCCCTTCTTCATTTATTTTTCTTGCCTGTATTTGTAGCTTCTCCTGATGGCTGGAGCCAGGAGAGAGAAAGCAAGAGCAAGGAAAATAAAAAAAGAGCAGAAAAAGAAGAAAAACAAGCCCTCAGAGCCTGACAATAAATGTAACTCTGGGAATAGATGTTAAGAAGACTGATAGAAGTTGATATAGCAATGCGTTGATTTCTCTAAATTCACCAACGCTTAAAGCTGGGGTAGGTGATCTTTGGGCATGAGCAGAATCTGGGCAAAAGAAAGATTTTAAATGTATACAGCGACAAAAAACACAGCCCATCCTCTCCAGTCAGGTAAGCCCGCTCAGAGCTGCCTTCATTGGATATTAGCTACCGGGACCCATGAAAAACGTGGTCAATGGTAAATGGTCGGCATTTATATAGCGCCTTCATCCAAAGCGCTGTACAATCGATGCTTCTCATTCACCCATTCATACACACACTCACACACCAAGGGCGATTGGTTGCCGTGCAAGGCAAGGCAACCCTCCGACTGCCAGACGACTGCTCTTACTGCCTGAGCCATGTCGCCCCTATATTTTTAATACACACCATAATAACTCCATTCAATGGTGCCTGCAGCCATTAAAAGGTTTGCACACTAATATTTGTATATTACAGTGAAATGGATACTTCAGAATATCCAGTAATTCTGTTAGATTCCTGTATTCAGTTATAAAATATTTATTTACCCTGGTTTAACACCCACATCTTGACCATAATTTGCATGTGTATCTATGATTTTCCCAATTTGGATAAAATTACTTGAAAAAATGTTTAGACAAATTCTAAATATTCAAGATGATTAAAACAATGTCACACCAAAACTGAATCAAATGTATTTATTGCACAATTAGTCTCATGGGTTATGCAACAGGAATGAACTCATATTCACAAGGAGTGGGACACTGAATTTACAAATGTACAAGGCATAAAGGCCTTGGGATGTGCACCATGTAAAATTATTTCAGAATGTCACAATTCATATTGAACACTGAATAACGGCGGTCTAAGAAAATACATATCCTATGAGGCCGGTAGTGTCAAATTAATTTTCATTTTTGGCAATACATCTTACAATTTTTCTGTCAACAGTATATGCAAATAGCTTTCACATTGGGTCTTTCAAAATTACACCGGTGTCAATTTCATCATCAAAAAATATCACCCCTAAATAAATTGCGAATTACATTTTACACGGAATGAAATACTTAAAACAAAAAAAACAAAAGCAAAACAGAAGTCACAAACACTCATTATAAAAAGATCAATAGCATCTCAGTTTGTCCAAGTCATTGAGCCATTTCATTTCAGATGTGTTCACCAAATATGATCAGAAAGGCTATCAGAACAACTTTAAACATCGCTGCACAAGCACTGGCTCACCACCTTTTATTCACTACTTGAACTGTCAATAACCACCCACAAAATACAATGGAGGACGGTTTGTCTTAAAACCTGTGTAAAGACTTAATACATTTTCGGTTTCCTAAGAAATTTGGACATTTCAAACACTTGCTACACAACATTACATTACATTAACTTACTGGCATTTGGCAGACGCTCTTATCCAGAACAACGGCTAAGCAGGAGACAATCCTCCCCTGGAGCAATGCAGGGTTAAGGGCCTTGCTCAAGGGCAGTTCAGTTCTGTGCAGATCTTATTGTGGCTACACTAGGATTCGAACCACCGACCTTGCCGGTCCCAGTCATTTACCTTAACCACTACACTACAGGCCGCCACACAACGTAACAGATTCTTTCATAAAACCCTTCCCAGGATACACGCATGTCTCAGACTATTCAGTCTGTTTTGCCATGAAAGGAGATTTCTTCAAATGTAGACAGTACATTTGAAACACTTTTTACCAGTGAGAATTCTCAGGTGGCAATTGTGTGGTAAAGGGAATGTTGTAAAAAGCACTTTCCACACCAAGTACTTGTATTGTGGCAATTCAACTCATTCCATTAGGAGAACGCCGCACACTGTAAACATCTGTTAGGATTAGTTTCAGCTGCCTCAATACCCTGGCATGAGTTAAATGATCTTTTCCAGTAAAACACATCTAGTACCACACTGTAGGAGTTTTCAGTGGTGTGAAGCATCTTGCGTGAAATAATGCACTTTTTCTGGGAAAAGCACAATTCCCAGGTGGCTACTTCAGTGAGCTACCTGGGAAAATAATTATACACAGTAACTAAATTTGGAGATTATGAATTTAAATGCATTGAAATTATATTTTGTATGAAAACACTTCTCACATTGTGCACGCTTGTAGGTCCTATACCTGTATGAATTCTCAGGTGTGTTTTTAAATTATGTGTTGTATGAAAAGACTTCTTGCACTGTATACACTTGTATGGTTTTTCACCAGTATGAATTCTCAGGTGTGTATTTAAATCATATTTTCGATTAAAAGACTTCTCACACTGTGCACACTTGTATGGTTTTTCACCTGTATGAATTCTCAGGTGCGTATTTAAATCAGATTTTCGATTAAAAGACTTCTCACACTGTGTACACTTGTTTGGTTTTTCACCTCTATGATTTCTTAGGTGTGTATTTAAATTGGTTTTTGTATGAAAAGACTTTTCACACAGTGTACACTTGTATGGTTTTTCACCTCTATGAATTCTTAGGTGTGTATTTAAATTGGAAGTTGTATGAAAAGACTTCTCACACACTGTACACTTGTAAGGTTTTTCACCTCTATGAAATCTCAGGTGTGTATTTAAATGAGATTTTATATGAAAACTCTTCTCACACTGTGCACACTTGTATGGTTTTTCACCTGTATGAAATCTCAGGTGTGTATTTAAATGAGATTTTGTGTGAAAACTCTTTTCACACTGCATACACTTGTATGGCTTTTCACCTGTATGAATTCTCAGGTGTGTTTTTAAATTATATGTTGTATAAAAAGACTTCTCACACTGTGCACACTTGTATGGTTTTTCACCTGTATGAATTCTCAGGTGTCTTTTTAAATCAGATTTTCCATGAAAAGACTTCTCACAGTGTGCACACTTATATGGCTTTTCATCAGTATGAATTATTAGGTGGCTATTTAAATTTGATGTAGTGTCAAAGCACTTCTCACACGTAGTACACTTGTATGCTTTTTCACTTGGATGAATTTCATATTCGTTTGTATGAATTTTCTTCTTTAGTAAAGGCTTTAAATTCAAAAGGCTTTGGTCATAACTTGAATAAAATATCTGACAATTTAAATGTTGGCTGCTTCCATTAGCCTTTTTGTGTGCAATTCTGGCCTGATTATTCTCATCGATTACAGTCTGCTGATCACCAACTTCTTTTTTACAGTTTGGGTTTGGCTCTCCTGCACATTGCCATGGTTCAGCCTGATCTTTGTGATCAACACCAGCTCCATCCATCACAGTGTTCATGAGATCACTCACTAAACTTTCACTGGATTCACACTTTATTTTATCAGATTTCATATAAAAATCCTGCAAGTCACTGATGTGTTCTGCCTTCAGGTATCCTCCATCTTCAGCCTCTGTTTTGATTTGGTCAGGATGCAGATGGGTCACATATCCCAGCTCTGTCCTTTCAGGGCTCTCCGTCTTAATAAGATCCCCAGTGTGGGTGGAGCCCAGATCAGCTTCTGTTTTTATCACTGATGTGTGTGTGTGGTGTACATCGCTGACCCCGCTGTGTGCTGTAACACACTCTGGCTCCAGTGTGCTGAGTCCTGGTGCAGCACACTCTGTCTCTGAGTCCAGTCCACTGAGTTCCTCTTCTTTCAGTCTGATCCTGTGCTGCTCAGTGAGCTCTGGTAGTGTTGTCTCAGTGTCCTGTCTCAGACAGACTCCAGCCTGCATCATACTGCTGCTCAAAGGTGTGCAGAAGTGCAGCTCCTGGAGGGAAACAGGGGAAGGGATTTAGCCTGAATCACACAGGTCCTTCTGCAGCAGCTTTCACATTCGTTTTCACTAGAATTGTTTTTAAAATTATTATTATTATTATTATTTTTTACAATCTAGAATGGTTAGTCTTATCCAGTATTACAGCATTAATTCATGCACACACTGCAGCCTAATTTCATACAGATTATCAAAGTCAATGCAAGTGAATTTATTTCAACACTTATTGTTGGGAAAATGTGACACAGCAGATTAGGATACAGGCATGCTCAGAACTACCAAAATATGTCAAAAAATAAATAAATAAAATAAAATAAAGAACACAACAGAATGTACATAGATAATTTTTTTTTTTTTTTTTTTAATACGGCACATTAAGAAAAATTCAGCGCTTTTACACACACACTGTGTCTTACACATCGATAGAAAGCACAGTGATGGTTTCAGCAGAGAACAAATC
The DNA here is from genome assembly GCF_963514075.1 of Conger conger. Lineage (NCBI taxonomy): Eukaryota > Metazoa > Chordata > Actinopteri > Anguilliformes > Congridae > Conger > Conger conger. The sequence goes on along the minus strand of NC_083761.1, from coordinate 86,378,676 downwards.
CATCCATCCATCCATCCATCCATCCATCCATCCATTATCTGAACCCGCTTATCCTGAACAGGGTCGCAGGGGGGCTGGAGCCTATCCCAGCATACATTGGGCGAAAGGCAGGAATACACCCTGGACGGGTCGCCAGTCCATCACAGGGCACACACACCATTCACTCACACACTCATACCTACGGGCAATTTAGACTCTCCAATCAGCCTAACATGCATGTCTTTGGACTGTGGGAGGAAACCGGAGTACCCGGAGGAAACCCACGCAGACACGGGGAGAACATGCAAACTCCGCACAGAGAGGCCCCGGCCGACGGGGATTCGAACCCAGGACCTCCTTGCTGTGAGGCGGCAGTGCTACCCACTGCACCATCCGTGCCGCCGCAGAGAACAAATCAATAGATTATTTTGTCTTGGTTGATCAAGTACACATGCAGCGATTCAAAAAGTGGAACAGTCTACAGTGGCTATACAGGTAACATGCAATTTGACTCTTCAATTTGAGAAAACAGGGGTGTTTATGGGGTATGAAATGTCAGAACAGCAGAGTCTCTGACCTCCTTCAAGCGGAGACTGAAGACCCATCTCTCCAGGCTACACCTTTCCCTCCCCAACTCACCACCATGATTAGCCATAGACTTTAATGGCACTTATGTATAGATTGTATAGATATTGTTACTTGTATAGGTATTGTTGTTTTTGTATTCTAGCTGCAAGCGTGGTATGCTAGTTTGACAGTTGATTGTACTCTTAAAGGGTTCTGATTTTCTGCATGTTTACACTACGACTCGGAACTATACTGTCCTCTCAGGTCTTTGCACTTGTTCTTGTGTTTAATTAGCACTTTGTTGTACGTCGCTCTGGATAAGAGCGTCTGCTAAATGCCATGTAATGTAATTTAAAAAAAGAGGATTGTTCCAAGTATTACAGGCCATATTCGGCACCGGCTTGGATGAGATTTAGTCGGAGACTATAGCGCTCACTCAAGAGGCGCTTTTACATAGTAAGCTACATTACATTACATTACATTATTGGCATTTGGCAGACGCTCTTATCCAGAGCGACGTACAGTTGATTAGACTAAGCAGGAGTCAATCCTCCCCTGGAGCAATGCAGGGTTAAGGGCCTTGCTCAAGGGCCCAATGGCTGTGCGGATCTTATTGTGGCTACACCGGGATTAGAACCATCAACCTTGTGTGTCCCAGTCATTTACCTTAACCACTACGCTACAGGCCGCCCCTGTAAGCTACTCACAGCAGCCCCCACATTCATACACAAAGTCATGAGCATATATCCTCTTCTCCCTCCCTAAAACATGTGCTCATTTGCAAACACAAACAAATAAATAATTATTAAGAATGTAAGAACATCGGAAGAATTTTGGTATAATTCTGCAAAATGTTACTCGAATTAAGGACACAAGCATGGCATGGCATGGCTCATTTAAACAATCACATTTATGGACTGCATTGTGAAGTGCAAAGTTATATTTAAAACGATGCATTAATCTTTTCATTACTTTCACACTTTAGTTTGTGCAGAAGGAAACATGCTTCAGATCGATCTCCCTTCTGTATTTACGCAATCCTCACAAGCAGCTGAAAGGATGCTTATGTGGGATTGTTCTTTGGTTAAGTGCTTGCATCAAGATGTGATTCAAGATCAATAATCCTATGTCATCCATTAAGTCTCATTGTCATTCAGAGAAACAAAATTAAGCAATTCAGTAAAAATATTGAACATTAAAATGTATATTAACCATTTATTCCACAAAAGCATCTGATGATAATCACAAGTGGCTGAAACATATAAATGTGGAATCAATGCATTCTATTATTTCTGCTTTTATACTATAAAAATGGGAAACTGACTCAACACAAGAAGAGACTTTTCATAGAAAATTGACACATTATTTAGCGACATTTTAACTCATTAAAATATTATTCATCATAAGCAACTTAAAGTTGGGTCAGTAAGACGTTTTCAAAATCCTACAATCCAAAAATAATTGCTACAATTACGCGCGCTTTAACAGCCACGAAAGACATAATGTGCTCGTAAAAGGAAAGCTACCAAAAAAGCAAATCGAAGAACTCCAAAAGCATCACAATTGTGGGGAGAAGAAACCTTACCACTTTTCGGCGATGACACAATTACTTCAGCTCAGTCGTTTGTTTAACGGGATGTAGCCTATACTACACAGAAAGAAAGTTTTCGGTGGCACGTGCAAGTTAAAGCTTTGTGAATCAGATAGCAAACGATAAGAATTCAGTAGCGGAGGTCTAATCAACGGAAGCTAACCCAAATAAATATTGAACTTCCGGTGCAGGGGTAAAGACGAGCGTCAAATTAAAAGCTCATTTTATGTTTTTAAACCGTCCCCCATGTTGACTCGTGAGATTGTAGTTGCCATCAGAATTCTTCTGACTGGGCCCAAGGCTCATTCCAATCACTTATGAATTTTTTCTTGGCCCAAACCCCGAAATAGATCGAGGTCCGCAATCTTTTAGGATATTCCAACCCGTTAAATGTCCCTTCTAGGAGCTAGAAGCAGAAATTAAGAACTGCCCATTTTTCTTTGAGCAAGGAAACATCAGCGCATCTTTTGCTGTACTATTTTTGGAAAGCTTGACGTATAGATGATTGACCTGTGGCTCCACCTCTCCCCATCTTAACTTTATGTGTACTTTAAAGTATACCAAATATACTTAAAAATGGGCCAATTTTGTCTACTTATATACTCGTTTTTGTACTACCTAAACTAGTAGTACACTTAATGTTTTCACCATGCACTTGAAGTATGCAATTTTTTTCATAAGGGACAGAATTGTCTAAGAGTTGGGAGAGCAGTATTTGTGACAAGAATACATTTCTACTAAGGTTGCAATTTAAAATGAATTGAGCTGATTAAGTGTATCACCTATGAAGGGATGAAGTGATCCAGTTTAATATCATTCTGGAGCTGATTCCACAACCATGGAGCATAAGAAATCTCTTTCCAAATTCTGCGGACGGATGGGGGGCTTTAAAAAGTGGCAGGTTCTGGGAGCGGAGGTTGTAGGAACTTGTTTTCCAATAAAAAAGGCTATTTAAATAGCCAGGAAAGCGAAAATTTACATTAGTCCTTTTAACACAAAGATTGCTCGCTGCCATATAAAATCAAATGCATTGGTGAATGCAAGTTTGCTGTTACATAAAAATAAAAGTAATTTTATAAAACGGAATCTGATTGGTTCATACAGCGATGCATTTCCTATGCACCGCTGCTGTCCATTCTAATGCTCGTTTGCAGTTCCATTTCAAGCAGCCATTCGAGTCAAAATGAAAAACCGTTAGATGCAAGGCGAAACACATCACCTTGCTTGCTTCCAAGAATTAGCAAGCAAGCAAGCACTTACACACTGCCTCCACTTCCAAGTGATTCAGAAACTATCCGATGCGGGTCTTGATTTGCGAGAGAGATGTCTGTCTGTAAACAGGCAGAAGGGCAAGAGCTTTACAGTCACCAAAACATGGAAACTTGTAGACCGGAGGAAGCCAGAGCAGTGTTTGTCCAAATAATAAAACGAGTAGACCTATGCAATGTGATCTCACTAATGTTTGACAGTTTTCGGCACTTGCACAGAGGTTCAGACTAGTTTGCAAGCTAACTACCAAGTGAGTTTGGCAGAACATAGCCAAATTGGCACTATTTACAACCATGCGGGACCAAATTATGCTTTATTAATTAAACTTAATCAAAACTGTTTTCATTGGATTGTGTAGATGGGCAAATCTACCAAAAGGTGGACTTGGACCAAGAAAAAATAAAATAAAATGATATACAGTACTGTGCAAAAGTTTTAGGCAGGTGTGAATACATGCTGTAAAATAAGAATGCTTTCAAAAACAGAAATGTTAATAGTTTATTTTGATCAAATAACAAAATGAATGAACAGAAGAAGTGAATGAACAGAAGAAAAATCTAAATCAAATCAGTATTTGGTGTGACCACCCTTTGCCTTCAAAACAGCATAAATTCTTCTAGGTATACTGCACACAGTTTTTGAAGGAACCCGGCAGGTAGGTTGTTCCAAACATCTTGGAGAACTAGCCACAGTTCTTCTGTGGATGTAGGCCTCAAATGCTTCTGTCTCTTCATGTAATCCCAGACAGACTTGATGATCTTGAGATCAGGGCTCTGTGGGGGCCATACCATCACTTCCAGGACTCCTTGTTCTTCTTTACACAGATGATAGTTCTTAATGACATTGGCTGTATGTTTGGGGTCATTGTTCTGCTGCAGAATACATTTGGGGCCGATTAGATGCCTCCCTGGTGGTACTGCATGATGGATAAGTATCTGCTTGTACTTCTCAGCATTGAGGAGACCTTTAATCCTGACCCCAACTCCATTTGCAGAAATACAGCCCCAAACTTGCAAGGAACCTCCACCATGCTTCACTGTTGCCTGCAGATACTCATTCTTGTACTGCTCTCCAGCCCTTCGGCAAACAAACTGCCTTCTGCTACAGCCAAATGTTTCTAATATTGACTCATCAGGCCAGAGAACCTGCTACCATTTTTCTGCACCCTAGTTCCTGTGTTTTTATGCATAGTTGCATTTGGCAGACACTCTTATCCAGAGCAACGTACAACAAAGTGCAAAGTGCACACCCATGACCAGGGAAAGACCCTAGAGGGAAGTGGTCCATGAAGACCACTTATATCAAATTATGCAAAAATACAAATACGCAGCAATAGAGCAAATGGGGAAGGGGTAGTAAACACACGCTACATTGAGTACACGTATGTTTAGAACTTTCACTTGAATTCATTCTCAGGTGCCTACTTAAAACAAATATTTTGGTGAAGCACTTCAAAGAATACGGTCATACAGGCATTTCACCTGCATGACTTCTCATGTGGCTATTTAAGTTAGATAATTGGTGAAAGCACTTCCCACAATTACTACATCTGTAGGGCTTTTCACCAGTATGAATTCTCAGGTGGGTATTTATTTGAGATATTGTGGAAAAACACTTCCCACACTGAGAACATCTGTAGGGCTTTTCACCAGTATGAACTCTCTGGTGGGTATTTATTTGAGATATTGTGGAAAAACACTTTGCACACTGAGAACATTTGTAAGGCTTTTCACCTGTATGACTTCTGAGGTGTTTTTTTAAATCAGATCTTGTACAAAAATATTTATCACACTCAGCACACTTGAATGGCTTTTCATCTGTATGAGTTATCTGGTGACTATTTAGATGAGATATTTTGTAAAAGCACTTCCCACAATTAATACATTTGTAGGGCTTTTCACCTGAATTAATTTTCAGGTCGTCATTTAAAGTACATTTTGAAAAAAAACATTTCTCACACTGTGTACACTTATATGGCCTTTCACCTGTATGGATTCTCAGGTGTTTAGTTAAATCAGTTTTTGCATGAAAACATTTCTCACACTGTGTACACTTATATGGCCTTTCACCTGTATGGATTCTCAGGTGTTTAGTTAAATCAGTTTTTGCATGAAAACATTTCTCACACTGTGTACACTTATATGGCCTTTCACCTGTATGGATTCTCAGGTGTTTAGTTAAATCAGATTTTGCAGGAAAATACTTTTCACACTTCTGACACCGGGGACACTCATAGGCCTCCCCTACATTAATTTCATCCTCATTCCTATGAATTTTCTTATTTTTAAAGAAATTCAAAAGGCTTGGGTTATTACTTGAATTTATGATCGTTGTTCGTTGACAATGTAGCTGCTTGCTGCAACCGTTTGTACTTTTCCAGACAATTCTGGTCTGATTATTCTCAGTAAGAACACATTTGATATCCCCACTGATATGTTCTGCCTTATGGTATCCTCCATCTTCAGCCTCTGTTTTGATTTGGTCAGGATGCAGATGGGTTTCATATCCCAGCTCTGTCCTTTCAGGGCTCTCTGGGTTCAAATCCCCGTCGGCCGGGGCCTCTCTGTGCAGAGTTTGCATGTGTTTCCTCCGGGTACTCTGGTTTCCTCCCACAGTCCAAAGACATGCAGGTTAGGCTGATTGGAGAGTCTAAATTCCCCGTGGGTATGAGTGTATGAGTGTATGAGTGTATGAGTGAATGAATGGTGTGTGTGCCCTGCGATGGACTGTGGGTTAAGATAATCGATGGACAGATTATTGTAGCTGTGGCTTGTGCGCTTAGAAACACAATGGAGCCAAGTCACAACACTGAAGAAATCCCCTTTCAAATTTGAGGACAATATCACCAAAAATGTGTATTCTGCATTGTTTTTTCTAATCTATGTCTGGGACGTTTTCCAAAAAGGACATTTGGAGACCCCAAAAGGACACTTTTTATCCTGAAAAAAAGTGTTTGCACTCCCCCCCTCCTATCACCCTCCCCTACCTCTCTGTCCCAAACTCACTCTCCTTGCAGCTGTCCTCAGACGGGTCAAGAAGATCATAAAAAATAAGTACAATAATCACAAACCATCTGGTAAACTACTATATTCATTAAGATCCATTGATTGACGTTTTTGTCAAATACCATCAACAAGTCAAACACATTGCATAACATCACATGCTATTTATTATTCAAAAGCATTACGATAATGTATTTAAATGCTCACCAATATAAAATGGGGTCAAGTCACTAAAAATTGGAACTCCTCTATTTAGACGTAGGCATCACAACTTTATTATAATTTTTTTTCGTAAAACGTCAACCTTTTTTGGCATAAAATCTCAAGAAATGTTTTTGTCGAAGTGCAACAGACTCCACAAGCGTATTGAAAATGTTAGTTTTGTTACGCAGGCGATAAAACGCTGTGTTGACTTATGCAAGCCTAACAAACTATACACCTTTGGAAAGAAACTTCCTTTGCTAAAATGTTTTTTAGTAGACCATTAAAAACCACTAAAAACCATTTTAGCGAAGGAAGTTTCTTACAAACGGATTGGGGTAACACATTTTCTCTGCAACTACATCACAAATACTGTTCAGAGGTGGTTGTAGTTTGGCTCATCGTGTTTGAGAGAGCCTATACAAAACGTAGATAACAGCAGTCCTATGTACAAGTACTCATCTAGAGAAATTCTAAGTAAACAATGGACATGAAACAATGGTATGAAAATGCTGATGGACTGAGTACCCTTCTAGGGCCCTTCACTTGAATGAATCATCTTATGGCGATGTAAAGTACTTGCTTGGGAAAAACACTTCCCACACTGAGCACATTTGCATGGTTTCTCACCTGTATGAATCTTCTTGTGTCGATTTAAACTACTTTTTTGGGAAAAACATTTTCCACACTGAGTACATCTGCACGGCTTTTCACCTGTATGAATCATCATGTGGCAATTTAAAGTACTTGTGTGGGAAAAAGACTTCCCACACTGAGTACATTTGTAGGGCTTTTCACCTGTATGAATTCTCTGGTGGCTATTTAAATGAGACGTTTGGGAAAAGCATGTCCCACACAGAGTACATTTGTAGGGCTTTTCACCAGTATGAATTCTCTGGTGACTATTTAATTGAGATATCTGGGAAAAGCCCATCCCACAATGAACACATTTGTAAGGCTTTTCACCTGTATGAACTCTCAGGTGTCTGTTCAAATAAGATTTTGTATTAAAACACTTCTCACATTGTGTACACTTGTACAGGTTTTCACCCGTATGAATTCTCATGTGTATGTCTAAATAAGATTTTGCTTTAAAACACTTCTCACACTGTGTACACTTAAATGGCGTTTCACCTGTATGAAGTCTCATGTGAATGTCTAAATAAGATTTTGTACAAAAACACTTCTCACATTGTGCACACTTATATGGCTTTTCACCTGTATGAATTCTCTGGTGGCTAATTAAATGCGATACTGTGGAAAAGCACTTCCCACACTGTGCACACTTGTAAGGCCTTTCACCTGTATGAATTCTCAGGTGTGTATTTAAATCAGAATTTGTACAAAAACGCTTTCCACACTGTGTACACTGGTATGGCTTTTCACCTGTATGAATTCTCTGGTGTCTATTTAAATGAGATAAAGTGGAAAAGCACTTCCCACACTGTGTACACTTGTATAGCTTTTCACCCATTTGAATTTCACCTTCTGGCTCTCCTGCACATTGGAATGGTTTGTTCTGGCCTTTGCAATGATCACCAGCCCCAGTCATCACAGTATCCATCAGATCACTCACTAAATTTTCACTGGATTCATACTTCATTTGATCAGATTTAATATCAACACATTGAATAACCTGCAAGTCACTGATGTGTTCTGCCTGAAGGTATCCTCCATCTTCAGTCTCTGTTTTGATTTGGTCAGGATGCAGATGGGTCACATATCCCAGCTCTGTCCTTTCAGGGCTCTCCGTCTTAATAAGATCCCCAGTGTGGGTGGAGCCCAGATCAGCTTCTGTTTTTATCACTGATGTGTGTGTGTGGTGTACATCGCTGACTCCGCTGTGTGCTGTAACACACTCTGGCTCCAGTGTGTTGAGTCCTGGTGCAGCACACTCTGTCTCTGACTCCAGTCCACTGAGTTCCTCTTCTTTCAGTCTGATCCTGTGCTGCTCAGTGAGCTCTGGTAGTGTTGTCTCCGTGTCCTGTCTCAGACAGACTCCTGCCTGCATCATCCTGCTGCTCAAAGGTGTGCAGAAGTTCAGCTCCTGGAGGGAAACAGGGGAAGGTATTTAGGTTGAATCAAGTCCTACTACAGCAGCTGATGCATTCTTTACACTCTGCAGTCCTGCAGATGCCTGACTGACCACAGGGGGGCGCACTTGCATTATGAGGTGGGGGAAGCCCTCTCCTGGGACAAACCGAGGCCGTCTTTGAATTTACTAAATAGTCAATGATTTCGGCTGTCAGCCATCTTGTTCCAATGTCCATAAAACAGAAATCAACTTTTACTCACTTTTTTGGCACTGGAAATGTCCCACAATGCAAAGTAAAATTGTGAACAACAATGGTCACCACAATGCTTTGCCAACTGCCCTAACTTTATTATACACAAAACTTTTTTTTAAATTGTCTTCATAAACTGTGAGAGAACACTTAAAATAACACCTTTTCACTGAGTACACATACTACAACCCATCTCCCCCTACACAATTGTACAGAACATGGGTTAAGAAGAATACTACTATTGGCACTTTTTTGTTAATAGACTTGGACTGTGAATCGTAACAATTAATGGGGGTTTGTTGTTGTTTTGTTTTGAATAAGCAGTGCCAAACAGAGTTTCAGTTTTTTGTTTTAAAGAGCTCAGTGCCCAGGAGAGGAAAATAAACCAGTAGAATCTCCTAAAAAAAGTAGTTCTGTGCAGAGGGACCCAGCTATCATGGCCAGCCAGCTGACACACAAAACTGAATGTAGTTAGCTTATAACACGGCAGCTAATTCATGTTACCAAATGCTGGCCAAACAGTTGATTAAAGGTTAGCCACCAAGGCTAATCTCTCGCAAATCCAGTTCAGCACAGCAGTAGGCAATCCATGCACGTCTCCTCTTGCCCTCTTTCTATTGGATCATAGAGTGTATGAGTTCAGTGGGATGGACCATAGAGTGTATGAGTTCAGTGTAATGGACCATACAGCGTATGAGTTCAGTGTGATGGACCATAGAGCGTCTGAGTTCAGTGTAATGGACCATAGAGAGTATGAGTTCACTGTATTGGACCATAGAGTGTATGAGTTCAGTGGGATGGACCATAGAGTGTATGAGTTCAGTGGGATAGACCATAGAGTGTATGAGTTCAGTGGGATGGACCATAGAGAGTATGAGTTCAGTGGGATGGACCATAGAGAGTATGAGTTCAGTGGGATGGACCATAGAGAGTATGAGTTCAGTGGGATGGACCATAGAGAGTATGAGTTCAGTGGGATGGACCATAGAGCATATGAGTTCAGTATATTGGACCATAGAGCGTATGAGTTCAGTGTATTGGACCATACAGTGTATGAGTTCAGTGTATTGGACCATACAGTGTATGAGTTCAGTGTATTGGACCATAGAGTGTATGAGTTCACTGTATTGGACCATAGAGTGTATGAGTTCACTGTATTGGACCATAGAGTGTATGAGTTCACTGTATTGGACTCATGCTTTTCAGATACAGCACAGAAATAAAAAGGGTCCAAGCCCAGAAGTGGCCCAGGGAGTTTTTACAATAACAAACAGACAAGCCAGGTATTGGGCAGAAGTGAACACAGACACAGGCTGCCAGTGTATCATAGTAATGACTGAGCATGTTTGCTTTATAATATTTTCAAGGTAAAAATCCTGCATAGTATGCTGAACTAGCTATATGGTCTTGTCACTATATGCAGCAGATGTGATGATGTTGAACCATTAAGAAAGACAATGTCTGCTGTCTTAATTCACCGTTCATTTAGTACATCATTTAGAGCACTATACAGTATGGCCATTCAGTAGATGGATGACATATTTGTGAGTGGTGAGCCATTTCAGACAGAGAGAAAAATACTTCAAATACTTCAAAAATCACTTCAACTACCACTGTGTGTTCTTTTTAGTGTCTCCTTATTTCAGAGTGGAAGAAAGCCATTTCTCAAGTACCCTACCTGAAAATGTGTGCAGGTTTGTAGTCGTGTTTGTTCCAGTGTAGCTTGAAACTCCAACCAAAAAGTAGAGAATAACATCAAAACATGAGACCTTGTAGAGCAGCCTGAAGATGGAGCAGGCCATAGCATGATGGAGAGGAGAAATAGCCTCTGTCCATTCACATCCCTGACATAGGTTGAGAAGTTATTCAGAATTGTATTATTTTATTATATTAAGCCGGTTCTACTATTCATATATTAAGGGATGTACTAGCTTTACCAGCGGAACGTTTATGATAGCCACATGGCTAGAAAACTGTAGGCTATTGGTTACTTTCCAGATGTAAAATATGGTTGCGATTGAATAGTTGGAAACAATGGCAGCGGTTTAATTCACATCCGGAAGATATCACCAATAATCACACTAATACCGACCTAAATGGACATGGATAGCAACCAGCTAACGTTAGTTAGTTACTTTCGGGAAAAAGGCTACGCCGTTGTTCACAAGATGATTAATTGGTCATCTCTAGCCTACTTGTTATTCTCCTTCAGTTTCAGTTTCATTGGCCGGGATGCGCATAATGTGGACACGAATTCATTGATTCAATTGCACTGTATTTAATGTTGACAAACGCCAATTTGACATGTTGCTAGTATTCCCTCATGTTCGAAGAATTAATTTACTGAACAACCGGAAGGGCAAAACTTAGTGATATCTTTAACTCGTTGCAATCTTGCTGACCTTCTCATCGTGAAGCAACGTTGGGTATACTGCTGGAAAAAGGTTATGAAACAGCTGGTTGCTGACCAGTTCAGACCAGACCAAATAATACAATCAACATCGTTTTCCAAGCGCAACAAAAATAATACAATCAACATGGTTTGTCCAGCGCAAGCCGTTTTGAAGTAGCTGGTAGCTAGTAATTTCAAGATAGATTTTACAGCACAGCAATAACTTTGTTCTAACTCTAAAATATATTCTGCAAACAAATACACTATGCTATGCTAATACTAGCGAAAGGAAAGTACCCTGACACGAAGAGGGATAACAAAACCATTTTTTGGGGGGGAAAGAAACTTACCTGTATTCGAGAGCTCAATTACTTCAATTAATTCATTTAATTCCACAGCAACGCAATTCTCAGCGGCGAACGGACCCTATGCGTGTTGCTCTTCTGAACCATCAAGCGAATGACAGTAGAGTCCAGCGGTGTGAACGTACGGAAGTTAGAAGAATGTGAAGGAAAAGTTACTTCCGGTAATATCTGTAGCGGAAAATTCGCAATAAAAGTTAGACTTGACCTTCCCATGGAAGACTATCATCTGCACATAAACTCGTGAGCACGTTTTTAGGTTGACCTCTACACTGGCTTGTCAATGCGAATATTTAATCAGCCAAACATGTGGCAGCAACTACATGCATATAAGCATGCAGACGTGGTCAAGATGTTCAGCTGTTTTTCAGACCAAATGTCAGCATGGGGAAGAAATGTGATCTAAGTGACTTTGGAATAATTGTTGGTGCCAGAAATTGATGAGCTCCTGGGATTTCCATGCACAAAAATGTCTAGAGTTTGCAAAGAATGGTGCAAAAAACAAAAAATCCAGTGAGCAGCAGTTCTGTAGACAGAAACGTCTTGTTAATGAGATCATAGGAGAATGGCCAGAGTGGTCAAAGCTGACAGGAAGGTGACAGTAATGCAACAGTGGTATGCATTTTCCTATAATTTGTGATACATTTTGAGAACACATTTGGGGCAATTCCTCCATGCAGAACTTGTAAGAATCATTGATATCCCTACGTTTGCGCTTATGGACCAGCTCAGACCACAGTTTTTAATGGGATTTAAGTCTGGAGATGGCCATTGCAAAACATGGATGTTGTTCTGTTAAACCATTTCTGTGTGGATTTTGATATGTTTGGAGTCTTTGTCCTGCTCGTCAATCTATCTACAACTAAATCCAAGCAGAGGCCAGATTTTCTGCTACTTTTTGAATTCATTGTACCATTGATCTTAAATAGTTCCCCTGGACCACTGCCAAATATGTTGATAGTGTGTATGGCCAAATATTCAATTTTGGTTTAATCTGACCATAGCACTCTCTTCCAGTCATAATTCCAATTGAATTCAGTGCCACCCTTCCAAAGAGTTTGCTGGAATGGAGAAGTGATTTTATGGTTCTTTTTGAGACTTGGTGGCCCCAAGATGTAACCAATTTCTGAAGTTCTTAAACTGCGATCCATGGGTTACTTATGGCCTCCCTCTCCAACTTCCTTACTGTCCGTGTGGACTTGTGTCCTCTTGCTGGCAAGTTTGCAACCATTCCATATATTTAATTGGAATATTTTTGTGGTTACAGTGTGAAGTGATGTGTTTAAAAGACTGACATATTTTTTTGTACCCATTACCAGACTTGTGATGGCCAATTACCATCTGTGTCTTCTGAATTGACAGTTCTTTGGCTTTTCCCATGCTGATGGTTGACAAATGCATTTTTTTACTTACTGATGGAATCACACAATATTGTCCTTTTAGACATTTTGTCCGCATTAAGTCTACAGCACATGTTATTGTGTTCTAGACTTAGTTTTAAATGGATGAGACATTTAAGAAAGAGATTTCTGAAAATCCTTTGCAAAATCAAAAATCTCTAATTTACAGAAGTATTCAGACCCTTTGCTGTGGCACTCCAAATTGTCGCCAGCTTTGTCTAGAATTTGGAGTCCACCTGCGGCAAACTGAATTGATTGGACATGGTTTAGAAAGGCACACACCTGTGTATATATGCCACAATTCAGAGTGGCACCTTATGAAACAAGTCATGAAGTCCAAGGAACTCTCTGTAGGCCTCTGTAATAAAATTGCGGCAAGGCATAGATCAGGGCAAGGGTATAAGACCATTTATAAAGCTTTGAGTGTCCCCAGGAGCACAGTGGCCTCAATAATAGTGAAATGGAACTATTATTTGGTACTACCAGGATTCTTCCTAGAGTTGGGCTCCAGGCCAAACTGAGTAACCAGACGGGTCCCTCTGTCACGGTCACTCTGAGCTTCAGAAGTCCTCTGCAGAGATGAGAGAACCTGCCGGAAGGACAACTATCTGAGCAGTACTCCATCATTCAGGCGTTTATGCTAGAGTGGCTTCAGTAAAACATTTTCCAAATGACATTTACATTACATTACATTACGTGGCATTTAGCAGATGCTCTTATCCAGAGCGACGTACAACAAAGTGCAAATCAATCACAAGAACAAGTGCAAAAGTAGACCTGAGAGGACAGTACAGTTCCGAGTCCTAGTGTAAACATACAGAAATTCAGAACGTCCGAACGTCCTGGAGCCCTGGTAAGTTCTGCTGAACTTCCAGCCCAGTCTCGAAGTGAAGGGTGTGATGCAAATCTGGTAATCGATGTCCTGTATTCAATGTATTCCTCTAAAAACTCTTTATCACATATGATTATAGTAAGATATACTTTATTATAATCAATCAAAAGAATAGAGTTATACAGATTACAGTGTACATATCATCTTTTACAGTTTGCTAATCACATGCAAGTTACATATACCCCTCTAGCTCTTTCTAAATTACCTTTCCACCACGATGTTTAAAAATCAAGGTACACCCCTCCAATATCCATCCTCTTTGGCCTTAGCCTTATCCTATAGCTCCCCCTTCTGGACGTTTAAAAAGAAACTATTTATAGAATATTATATTTATCTAACTATGATAACTTCTCTACATTTTTCTACCTTATATAGTACCTTAATGAGACATAAAAGATATATAAAAGTAAACTTATAATGTTTTACTTTTCCTAATGTCGTGTCTAGGAAACGACAGAGTCCAAATCTTCAATTTGTCGAAAAACATCTTCGCGAGGGAAAAGACAACACCAGGCAGCAAGATCTTCAGGAAAATCAGACTTTATTAGCACACGTGCATAAAGCCGGATCAGCTCTCCAGAACTGAACCCCGACTGGCATTTGTACACCCATTTTATACACAGTTACTCCACCTACAACTCCTCCTCAAACCTCATTCTGGCAAATCACCCTCACTTTTCTTATCGTAACTCCTCCCAACGCTCCTCCCACAACGTCATTGTGGCAAATTGCCAACGGTCCTTATGCTCTGCCAACTCTGTACAAAGTTCAGGGCATTCTGCCAACTACGTGTCCTCACTTCACCCCGCACCTGCTCTTGGCAAACTACCAGACCTCATAAAGTTCTGGATGCCCTCCCTCTAACACGTCATCCATACACGTCACTCTGTATCTTTCGCTTTTATAAGACAAACTAAGCAGCAGTAATCATTGAAAATATACAGACAAACTAAACATTTCATTAATATTCACTTCTAATATACTTTTCTAATATACAGAGACATACTAAACATTTGATTAATTATTCTCTTCTAAGGGAATAAATGTACGTAGCATTCTTTGCTCTCATTTCAACAGTTTTCACTGTGGTTTCTTGCGTTTTCATAAGCTCAGCTATAATTAATGTTCTAGGTCAAATAGATACACTCCTGGCATAAAACATCGAGAGTCCCGGAGAAATCAGCTGTACAGTCATATCTTGCTCTGCCCGTGTCCTTGACAGTTTGGTCTACACAGTTCAAGACGGGCCCCCCCCCGGCCAGCTGGCTGGGCTCACTATGTAATCCTAGCACAATTTAGCAGTTAATCAGTTTGAAACTATACAGGGTACATATCATACTTAAATACAGATATATTGATAAACTGTTAGCACACATCGTCGAGAGTTTTGGAGGAACCAGCCTGCTCACTAAGGCGGAGTCTGATTTTGACTTGTGATTGGTTATCATGATTTTAGGAGGGAGATCTTTCGTTCTGTGAATTTTCCCCTACACGACTTCTACAAGTAATATAGATTATAATTACCACTCCAGCTTGGTTATAGTTGTTCTGCGTGGCTCTTTCTTCAGCTGAGTCCGCACCGCGTACGTCACTCCTCTCTCCATATCCATATCCTGGAGTGGTGCGCAGAGGGAGCGCGCCACTCCAGCTTGAATACAGCTGTCTTGTGTTGCTCTCTCTTCAACAGCTCGTAGATATCTTGTGAGGCAAAATTCTAAGATCCCCCCCTAAGGTCTAAAAGCTTATTCCTTATATATCTTTTTTGCATACAAAAGTTTACCTTTTTGATAAGAGATGTCCCCAATATTTCAAGCGGGAAGACATTTATCTCTTATGTTTTTTAATGATCATATTAATTATTTCTGTTTTTCCAATTGTCATTTTCTCATACCTCAAAAGAAATTTCCCCAATATTTTATGTCATGTGCCCCTCCAGTTTGGGAATTTCCACCATCTTAATATACGAGTGGAAAAACACTAGCTCTTATGTAATTTTTTAATGAACCTATTCATCACTGGTATTTGTCTCCCTGTCATAATCTCTCCTTGGACTCTCTCCAAACTTTTACTTCATACAAGCCAGTTAGTGCCCTCCACCATCTCAACACACTCTTCAGGTGCCCCTCTCCGCGGCGCCTTAAGGGATCTACAAAGGACATCCAGCCAATAGCTGAGTGTAAATCATCCACCAGCTCTTCTATAGTCAGTCCTTTGAATCTATCCGAAAAATTATTTGTGCTATAATCAGGAAGGCCCTTAAAGCCTCTTAATCTTCTTTCGGTATTGACATCCCTTCCGTTTTCCTTATTTATTTATTTTTTTGTTTTAGCCAGGCATTGTGCCCCTCCCCTGTAGGGTTGGGGTTTTCTCAGTCAGAACTTTAACCTTGCTCCTTAAAACCCTAAATCTAAGTCCTCTGACTTCAGACTCCTCAGTATCCATATACGGTTGTACATTTATCTTGTACCATATACTTCTCCTCTTACGGGAGCTTTTACTCCTACCCCATTGGCGTGTGCGAGGGGTTAACAATGCATTCCTGCCTAACCCATCTTCTGTCAATCTCTCATCAGGAGGGCCTAGGGCCGGGTCCTCGACAGGGTATTGTTGGTATATAGGTCTTGATAAGGGATTGAATATACACAGGGGCTGATCCTTTAACTGCCTGGTATGCGAGCACCAAAGTTTTAAATTTGATGCGAGCCATAACAGGCAGCCAGTGGAGGTTGCTGAGCAGGGGGGTGGACATGTGAATGTCTGGGAACATTGAATACCAGACGGGCTGCAGCATTCTGGATGAGTTGTAGGGGTCTGATGGCAGATGCTGGAAGGCCAGCCAGCAGAGAATTGCAATAGTCCAGGCGGGACAGGACCATTGCTTGAACAAGGAGCTGAGTGGAGTAGGTGGTGAGAAAGGGTCGGATTCTCCGGATGTTGTACAGGAAGAACCTGCATGCCCGGGTCACCGTAGCGATGTTCTTGGAGAAGGATAGCCTGTTGTCCATCACCACTCCAAGGTTTCTTGCACTAGGGGATGAGGTCACTGTGGTATCCCCTAGTGAGATGGAGAAATCAGAGAAGGGAGAGGTTAAAGCAGGGATGAAGATCACCTCCGTCTTATCTGGGTTGAGCTTTAGATGGTGGTTGCCCATCCAGCTCTGGATGTCTCTCAGGCAGGCGGAGATACGGGTAGAGACCTGTGTGTCTGATGGGGGGAAGGAGAGAAAGAGTTGGGTGTCATCGGCATAACAATGATAGGAGATGCCATGAGCAGAGATAACGGGGCCAAGGGATCTCGTGTAGATGGAGAAGAGGAGGGGTCCGAGGACTGAGCCCTGGGGGACTCCTGTAACAAGGGGGCGAGGGGTTGACAGTCCTCCAGCCCAGGACACCTGGGAGGACCGGCCAGAGAGATAAGATTTAATCCAGTCTAAGGCTGTGCCACAGATCCCTGTTGATGCCAGGGAGGCTAAGAGGATGGAGTGGTTGACAGTGTCGAACACCGCAGAGAGGTCAAGAAGGATCAGGACAGAGGAGAAAGAGGTTGCTCGTGCAGCCTGAAGGGACTCGTTGACAGAGAGGAGTGCAGTCTCCGTCGAGTGGCCAGGTCTGAAGCCAGACTGGTGGGGGTCCAGCAGGTTATTCTGAGAGAGGAAGGAAGAGAGTTGGTTGGAGGCGGCTCATTCAATGGATTTGGATAGAAAAGGAAGGAGAGATACCGGACGGTAGTTTTGAATGCAGGAGGGGTCTAGAGTGGGTTTCTTTAGGAGCGGGGTGATGTAGGCCCTCTTGAATGATGAGGGAAAGCAACCAGAGCACAGAGAGGAGTTAACAAGGGAGGTGACAAACGGGAGGATGTCAGGCGTGATTGCCTGAAAGAGGTTTGAGGGGATGGGGTCCAGGGCACAAGTAGTAGGGCGGTGGGAGAGCAGGAGGTGAGACACATCAGGACTCAATTGACTCAGAGTCAATAGTTTCTCATTACAAATCTTAAGTTTAAAATAAAACAGATTAATCTGGGGAATCAGTGTGCTCCGTGCAAGAAGCTTCCAGAGACCAGAGAATTCCAAAGTAACAATAGGAAGTATCCTAGTCTTTATACATTATAGCTAACCAATCATTTGTCATATAACATCACATTGTCTCTCTTAACCCGCCTTCTGTCACTCTATGCAAGCTGAGCTGTCTTAACCTTTCGCCTCTATAATGACGCAGGCAAATCGGCTGGTGAACATTTCTTTGCAAAGACACATATTGCTTGACCGGCATCACTTAGTCAAAACAGGTGGTATCCAATGCCATGGCTTTTTAAACACCTGATTAAGTGTTTTCTGCACTGTACATTGCAGCTCAATGTGTTTGAACAGACATACAGTTCTAATTACTCATGCTGACTTATTCACTTATTCTCAATTCTAACCATTTCACAGTTTTAATAAAAGCATTTAAATCAAACTTCATCATTATTCTAAACATTCCTGGTTTTCAAATAAGAGCATTTTGATCAAACTTCAACAGAGACATGAACAGAAAAACCTTATTTTTCCATTAAAACTGTTTTTGATACAAAATGCCCAGAAAAATAACCTTCATGTATGTTCTATTCACATATGTGAGAGTATGTTTTTCTAAAGCATAAAGTGTTCAAAGAGCTCTCCAAAATGGATTACTCAACCTAACGCTCTTACAAATCTGCATCACATTTCAAATGGAAATGCATTTCAGAACTAGGATAACCAGAGCCCCATTAGCCAGTACAATTACAGGTTTCTCCTTCACTATCACCACTGCCAAAATAAATTACTTCCAAACAAAAATCCAGAACTCCACTTCTAACACCCGTCAACTTTGGACCACATTCTTGCATTAAGCTTATCAACAATCCTCTTCATTTCAGTCCACAGGTTTTCGATTGGATTGAGGTCCGGCTCCCGAGAGGGCCATTGCAGAACATTGATTTTGTTGTCACAGAACCATATTTGTATGGCTTTTGAGGTATGCTTTGGGACAGTAAATTCATATACAACGTAAACAAATACAATGTTGAAATGTATTTTTTTTATTCAGTTCATTTCTCAGGGAAAATGATAGTCATAGAAATTTGATGCACTGTACGTTATAGGGCTGAGCACAAATTCTTATTCAACGCTGGAAATGAGTGAAACAAAGATCCTCAAATCACAGATAAAACATACTGTCTGAAGTCTAATGATCAGCTTAAGCTGGCAAACACATTATAGTCCCTACATGAAGAGTAGAGGAACTGAAAAGGTCAGTAGTGACAAGTTATTTTTCAGAATAAAATTTAGCAATGTACATAATCAAGTTTATTTCTACTGTATGCCCAAACCGTTTTCCCAAATGACTGGTGTGTCTTAAAAAAAAGAAGACGTGGTTGTATTAATGATCAGGCTGTTCTTAAATTTGATCACATCAAGTAAAGGAAGCTTTTGTGAAACATCTCCCACAATGAGTACTATTTGTCAGGCTCTGCACTTGTAAGAGTTCTATTTTGGTCATAAAATTAGATTTATTTCAACAATTAAATCACTTGCACTCAAGAAGAAAATCTCACACAGAGTACAGAAACATTACTTTGATGATAGTGGCAATTTCACACTTCCCATACTAAAAACATTTGTAGGGCATTTTGCATTTTACATTACATTACATTACATTAATGGCATTTGGCAGATGCTCTTATCCAGAGCGACATTTGATCAGACTACCGTAAATCCTCAAATTGTGTCCGGGGTCTTTTATTTACTTAGGCCGCACAAAGCACAGGCCTTTATTTGGGGCAGGCTTGTATTCGAGGCAGGCCTTTATTTCTTATTAGGCTTCTGTTGTAGAATTTTATTCTTAGAAATAAAGTAAAAGGCTACACTTAAAGTGGGCCAACACTGTTCAACACTTCCTGTAACCGTTCAGAAATCAATTCGTGTAGGCTAATCAGGAAACACCGTTTGGTAAGTCATAGTGTCAGTCTTAACAGACTTAGTTTATTGCAAATATTCTCAAACACAATAAATCACATGCAAGTCCAGAATCCATAAAATAACAACTTGCCAGACACGCCTTCATGAACAATAACAAATTAGCGTAGATAACAGCACAGTTTTTTTCCTAAAGTGCGTTTTATTGTGAGACATGCGTTTCGTTTGGAGCAGCATACCGGTAGGCTATCAAAAGATTTTCGCTTTGGTTTGGGATTTAATTGACTTTTGGACTGCTAAATGTTGGGACTGATGGGCACTGAAATCTGGGGGGTATTTGATGGTTCACTGTTAAGTTATATGTAGTTGAAAGAGTGTCGGGATTTCCACCCGTCTGTTTATTGCGAGCCAAGGCAGCCACTTTCATTCATTCATTGAACGTGCGCTGTGCTGTAAATACATGGAAACCTTATTGCGTAGCCAAGTAGCCTAAATTGAGTTCATTTTTAATTCTGCCTGATTTACTTTTTATTAAATTCGTAGGCTGACTTTTCATTGGCAACAGTATTAAACCAACCAACAATATAAAATATTAAGAAGAGCTCTTTTGTAACTGCCCCACGTATCAGTTTTCTCACTTATTTAATTTGGTTCCTACCTGTTTAGTTAAGGTGAGGTTCATTGTCATTGTTTCCATACAACACTTTTTGGAGACGCACCACTAAGCAGAAGCATAACAAAGAAGCAACACGGACTGTGGTCTCCACACTCACAGAGAGAATTTAAGTGATAACACAAGTCATGTAAAGAGTTAAATGTAAACAAGGGAAGACAGGGACAGAAAATGAAGACAAGATAAAGCCCCTTATGGTAGTGCAGCCTACGAGGTATGTTATTGATGTGTTTGTGAAATTTGTACTAAGATATGCTAGGCTAAAGCCCGTCCATTCATGTGTGTGTATGTGATTGTTTGTTTTCTATTCTCTTCAGTTCTCACGGGTTGGGGCGGAGCTGTAATAAACCCTGTGTTTTGAACAATCTCGGGCCTCATTGTTCACTACCTAGAGGAGCTACAGTGAGAACTCGACTGCTTTGCGTGAGTAGCCGAGAAGAGAGTCGCTAGAGTCCGGTGGTGCACGGGAAGGATGAAGCTTCTCCACGTCGCGGGTGCATCTTTATCCTCGTCCACGCAACAGCCGCGGGATTGTTAAATTG
Organism: Conger conger; assembly: GCF_963514075.1. Lineage (NCBI taxonomy): Eukaryota > Metazoa > Chordata > Actinopteri > Anguilliformes > Congridae > Conger > Conger conger. Next base: position 86,357,585 of record NC_083761.1, on the reverse strand, counting down.
CCACTCGTGTGAATTATGTAAAGAAGAGACTTTGAATGCCTTGCACAAGAGACTGAAACATTTTTTTCATATCCAAGTTGTTGTTGTTTACTTAACTTTCATTGTTGAAATCCGTGACGTTCATTCATCGAGATTGTGTTTGCCAAGAGTTACACTGTAAAATTTATGTTAAAACAAGTGGTGGTTAAATGAACATGGAACTGCACTACAGCACTGTAAAGGTACATTGCTAGTGCTTTATGCATTTGTAACTTACCTGTGCAAGAGTTAGCACCTTTCTTTGCTTAATTATCACTAATGTAACCAGATCATAAGCCAAATTATTGAACGACGGGAATAACCAGTTATAAGTTAAAACCAGAGTGATAACTGAGCTGTGTTAAAGATATTTTGACCATTTATTTGGTAACTGTAAAGCTAAAGGTAGCATTAAATCCAAAGTTAACTTGAGTAATCCATGTCAGACAAAGAATCTTTCCTTGAGAGTGACAGAGAAGATGATGGTGGTGAAGACTTAAAGCAGCAAGAGTCAAACACACATCCACAAGCAACTGAAGGCATCAAAGCTTCGAATGACCACGCTTCTTCGACAGAGCTACAAGGAAGCCAAAGAGCTCGCAAGGTAACGTAAAAAAGGCCGAGAATTGCACAAAGAGCAAGTAAAAAGGGTTCAACACCGTTTCATCGAGAGCTATGAGAAGTGGAAGGCTATCATTAAGGGTGCTAAAGGAACTGTGAGTGGAGAGCGTACAAACGGCCTGTTGCATGAGCACACCACCAAGGTGAGCAACGCTGTGAGGAACCTGGATGACGTTTATGAGGAGCATTGACATTCCAGACCCCGACACACGTCGCAGAATAGACACCTGTGTTTGGGTGTCTCGGTGGCGCAGCCTGTAGAGCACTGACCGCATGCTCATTGCGAGCCGCGACGTCGGCGGTTCGAATCCGACTGTCCGACATCTGTCGCATGTCTTCCCCTCTCTCTCGCTCCCATTCTTCCTGTCTCTCTATACTATATACTGTCCAATAAAGCTGAAAAAGGCCTAAACAATATCTTAAAAAAAAAAAAAAAAATAGACACCTGTGAAGCAGTAACAAGGAAAATAATTAAAATAGCTAGAAGCTATCTGCACACAGAAGGTGATGAAGATCAAGGGTTCGGAAAACAAGAGAAAGGGAGGGAGATAAGGAATCTATCTTCAGATCTGCAGCAACAGATAGAACAAGTCTCTCATCTCACCGCATCAAGTCTTCCAAGCCCTCTTCAGTTCATTCTCGAAGCAACTCAAGGGTCACATCCAGACGTTCAAGCCAGTACTCTGCTCTAAGACAGGAAGCTGCTGCCGAAGTCGCCGCCAATGAAGCTGCATTACAGGTACTGCTAGAGAAAGAACATCATATCAAAGAACTCGAGCAACTGGTGGCTGAAAATGCAGAGAGGCGAAGGCAACTGGAAGCTGAAAATGCAGAGAGGCAAAAGGTGCTAGAAGCCAAGCGCAGAGAAGTGGAACGATTAGAGACAGTAAAGAAGTTAAAGGCAGCCAAGGCACGACAGCAAGTGTATGAGCAGAGTGAATGTTCTGATGATGAAATACATGAGCTTCTCCATCAACATGTTATAGAAGAAAGGGAAGAAATTAAAGGGGAAAGTAACCTGCCACAGCATTATCCTCCATCACCAGCTACAACACTGCTACGGCAAGAAGATAGTGAACACTCTTATAAGAGCTGCTGTACTGAGTCCATCAATGCTAGTCCCCTCCCTATACCTGAACCAACAATATTCAGCGGTGACCCACTCAGATTTAATGACTGGAAAGTTTCCTTTCAGACACTCATCGACAGAAAGAATATACCAGGTGAAGAAAAGATATATTACCTGCAAAAGTATGTGAGTGGCACAGCCAAGGAAGCCATAGACAGCTACTTCATGCTAGGCACAGAATCAGCCTATCGCTCAGCATGGACTGTGCTAGAAGAGAGATATGGCAATCCGTTTCTCATCGCCAAAGCTTTCAGAGACAAGCTTGATTCACGGCCCAAGATAAACTCCAAGAGCAGTGTGGAACTTCAAGACCTCGCTGACTTCCTCCACAGCTGTGAGGCGGCCATGTCTCAAATCAAGGGCCTTGAAGTTCTCAATGACTGTAATGAGAATCAGAAAACACTCGCTAAACTTCCAGACTGGCTGACCACTAGGTGGAATAGAAAGGTCATGGAAGTGGAAGAGCAAACGCATGAGTTCCCAAGCTTCAGCGACTTTGTTAAGTTCCTCACATGTGAAGCTAGAATTGCTTGCAACCCGATAACATCTCTCTAGGCTCTAAAACCAGGTTAAAATCGAGAGGAACAAGGTTTCAAGGAACAGAGGTCCTGGAGCAAAGGTTCGGGCAACAAACTCAGATGAAAGGACTGTCACAAGCTGTGCATTCCGTGAGAAGACAGGTCACAGTCTACTCAAGTGTCACAAGTTTACGGATGAAACTATCTCTGCACGGGTGAAGTTTGTCCTAGAAAAGAAGCTGTGTTTTGGCTGTCTGCAATCTGGTCATCGCTCAAAGGACTGTGATAGGAGGCAGATCTGCAACGTTTGTGAGAAAAGACATCCAACTTGTCTCCATGACAACCGCCCTAAGGACAGAAAGATGCCAACAAGAGCTAATGGAGCAGGTAACTGTGACGGGTTGAAAGAAGAAAGCATTGAACGGCGACAAAGCAAAGCAATCAGATCTTCGTTTTAGGCAACATCAAATAGAGTCATTCAGAACATCAAAGACACTCATACATCCACCATCATCCCAGTGTGGGTGTCAGCAGCAAGTGAGCCCGATTGTGAAATTCTTGTGTATGCGCTCCTAGAAACAGAGTGACACAACTTTCGTCCTTAAAGAAACTGCAATGGCTCTGCACATGAAAAGTGAACCTGTTCAGTTAAAGCTGTCCACCATGGCTTCAAGAAACACTATTGTGCCGTGTCAGAGGGTTACTGGCCTGCAAGTAAGAGGGTTTTACTCAGACAAGGTAATACCTCTGCCTATAACCTACACAAGAGACTTTATACCCGCAAAGAGAACATATTCCAACACCAGAGACAGCGAAGGTTTGGTCCCACCTTGAACACCTTGCAGCCGAGATAGCCCCCCAACAAAGCTGTGATATTGGCTTGTTAATTGGGTACAACTGTCCTCAAGCTCTCGTCCCAAGAGAGGTCGTGCCTGGCGAAGGAAATCAACCATTTGGGCTGAGAACAGACTTGGGCTGGAGCATAGTGGGCTATGGAAACCTGTGTCTTGATTATGGAGATGCAATAGGAGTAAGTCAAGTCATTATGAAGCAAATTATGCCAGACTGTCAGCTGTCTTCAGACCTCAGAAGTGAAGTGCATTATGTTTGCAGAACACAGATTACAGAAGTAGACTCACCTGTAGACGTCATCAAGGTCCTGGAGTCTGACTTTGTCGAAAGAGCTTCAGATGATACTAGCATCTCTCAAGAAGACCTTCATTTCCTGTCACAGATGCAAGGAAGCATCAAGCTCAATGATTACGGTCACTATGAGATGCCACTGCCCTTCAAGAAGGAACAACCTAACTTACCAAACAACAAGGCATGTGCTGTACATCGTCTCCGATGCCTGGAAAGGAAGCTGAAAAGAAACGAACACTATTACAAGGAGCTACCGAGCAGGGATGCCAAGGTGGGAGAGATTCCAAGTAGTGACCCAGAGCTCAAGAAGGCCCATGTGCATGACATACAGGCAAAGGAGATGAAGTCACTGTTGGATCACTTACACAAGTTCTCTGATTGGTCAAGACTGGTGAAGGCCATTGCTAAATTAAAGCGCCATGCTAAGGAAGTCCAAGGCCTTAAGCCACGGTCCTGTGAAGCCGCCAGCCTAGAAGAAAGGAGAGAAGCGCAGTTAACCATAATCAAAATGGTTCTCTCTCTCAAGAAATCCAGTATCTCCGGCAACATAAGGAGATACAACACAAGACCAAGTTGCACAGATTAAATCCATTCCTGGATGAAAAAAAGGTATCATCAGAGCATCATCTATAAGTGCACCAAGAGCAGGAAATTCAGAAGAGGCTTGGAACAGCAAAGGATGGCCGATCTTCCTGTGGACAGAACAGAAGCAACACCTCCATTCACCTACTGTGGGATGGATTGTTTTGGTCCATTTTACATCAAAGAAGGGAGGAGAGAGTTGAAGAAGAATGGACTGATACTTACCTGCATGTGCTCCAGGGCAATACACATCGAAATGCTCGACGACCTGACCTCTGATGCCCTGTGCTCTTTCATTTCCATTCGTGGAGCAGTACGGCTGTTAAGATGTGATCAGGGGACAAACTTTGTTGGGGCAAGACGGGAGTTTGTGGAAGCACTGAAACAGATGGAGCAAGAAGAACTTAAGGAGAGAGGATGTGAGTTCATCTTTAATACTCCAGCTTCAAGCCACATAGGTGGAATTTGGGAAAGACAGATCCGCACCATCAGAAATGTCTTGATGTCAATCCTCGAACAGTCAGCCAAGCAGCTTGGCTCCTCATCTCTTCGAACGTACGAGGTCATGGCAGTTGTAAATAGCAGGGCGCTGACAACAGACACTCTGAATGATCCGTCTAGTCTTGAACCCTTAACGCCAAACCACATACTGACCATGAAGTCCACCATTATATCGCCTCCCCCTGGGATCCTCGTCAGGGAAGATCTTTACCTCCGCAAGAGATGGCGCCGAGTCCAGTTCCTAGCCAACAACTTCTGGTCACGTTGGAAGAAGGAGTATCTTTTAAATCTCCAACACAGACAAAAATGGATCAAGGCCCGCAGGAATGCACAAGTTGATGACATTGTTCTTTTGAAGGATGACGGAACACCACGTAACAACTGGAAGTTGGCAAAGGTGGTTCAAGTTTATCCTGGAAAGGATGGAAGAGTGAGAACACTGAAGTTGCTACTCAGTGATCCAACACTGGATAAGATGGGAAGACGCACCTCCAAACCTGGAGAGGCCTATTCAGAAGACAGTTACTCTGTTAGAAGCAGATTAAAGACCACATCATACCATTTCTCACTCTGTCTATTAATTGATCTTAGTGATTTGTTGTTGATTATTACATGATAATATTAGAAGGTGAAGTTTACAGTGTATGTAAGTTGTTCTAAGAAATCAGTTATTGATTTGGTGGGAGTGTAACTGCCCCACATATCAGTTTATTTTCTCACTTATTTAATTTTGGTTCCTACCTGTTTAGTTAAGGTAAGGTTCATTATCATTGTTTCCATACAACACTTTTTGGAGATGCACCACTAAGCAGAAGCATAACAGGGACCGATAGCCCTACTGGTAGTCAATATTACCCCAGCTTTTATTTGTCCGAATCGGCCATGCCCCAGCTATTATCCGAGGCCTGGCTTCAAATAGAATCCCGGACACAATTCGAGGATTTACTGTAAGCAGGAGACAATCCTCCCCTGGAGCAATGCAGGGTTAAGGGCCTTGCTCAAGGGCCCAACGACTGTGTGGATTGTGGCTACACCGGGGATCAAACCACCAACCTTGCATGTCTCAGTCATGTACCATGTAACCACTACGCTACAGGCCACATCTGCATGCATGAATACTCTGGTGGCAAGTTCTACATTTTTAGAAAATACTTCCCACACTGTACAAAGGTTGGGTTTTTCATTTGTATGTAAAATTAATTTATCTAGTGTAAACTTCATTCACTTGTCTGGGAAAAAAACCCCCACTTCTTACACTGTGTACATGTGGAGGGCTTTTCACCTTTATGAATTATCACGTGTGTATTTAAATATGTTTTTTTATTAAAACACTTCACACTGTACATTTATACGGCTTTTCAACTGTATGAATTCTCTGGTGGTGATTTAAATGAGATATTTGGGGAAAGCACTTCCCACACTGAGAACATGTGTACGGCTTTTCACCTGTATGAGTTTTCTGGTGGATATTTAAATGAGATATGTGGGAAAAGCACTTGCCACACTGAGAACATTTGTACAGATATTACCTGCATGATTTCGCTGGTGTTCATTTAGCTCACTGGCGACAAAAGCTAGATAGCTAATTCCTAACGTTAGATGGTTATTTTCGTAGCCGACAAGAACTTGGTTGTTTCTTTTTTATTTAAATCTTTAAGTGTTATTCTACCACTGAGACAACGTCCGGAAGATGGACCTCCTGTCATGGTGAAAATGGAATGAACTGATGAGATCAGGGCAGTGTATCTCGTTGTGATTTCATGCGCCATCTCTACACCATTGGTCACGTTATTCGGCGACATCTTAACGTCATCAGTTATTGACCATCTCACTGAGAAGTAGATTGAGCCAATGAGACGTTTTAAATTGGAAAAGCAATTCCACAATCAGGAGAGCAGTTTGCTACGGTGGCAAAAATTGGTATCTTGTGCCAACATAGTAAAAGGATAGAAACCCATTCAATTTGAAGCAGGTGACGTTACACAAGACAAACAGCTGTGAAGCAGGTGACGTTACACAAGACAAACAGCTGTGAAGCAGGTGACGTTACACAAGACAAACAGAGCTGTGAAAAGGAGGAGAAAAAGAAAAAAGAAAAACTTACGCCTACTCTGCAATTACTTAAACAAACGACTGAGTTCAAGGAGGTTAACTGGAAGAAAAATTACATAGCAATGCTTTCCTTGGCGGAAAATTATCCCCGTGTGAAACGGAAATCGCGAGGAGCCTGAAGGTGAAGCCACAAAAAGAGCCTAAACCACAAGAAGAATTTCATCCAGTGCGAAACAGCTCGTATATAATAAACATTATTATAGTTGTGGCCGGGAATGTCAGCCATAGGCAGAATTCTAATCTCAGAAACGGCGGTGGCATAACAGAGAAGTCTGGCAGGGGTGTAGGGTCTGGTGATCTTTTGGAGGTAAACTGGGGCTGACCCCTTAACTGCCTGGAAAGCTAGCACCAATGCTTTGGATTTGACGGAAGCCATAACATGCAGCCAGTGGAGGGAAGTGAGCAGGATGAAATGGCGGAACTCGGGAAATGTGGACGTGGGAGCGTCTGGGGAGGTTGAAAACCAGACGAGCTGCTGATTCTGCATGAGTTAAACATGTTTTGTTATTGAGCACTGCAAGTCTTCATGAATACATTTTATCACTTGGACAACCGAATTGGTTTTTGACACATTTGCCTTTATAGTATGCGAGCCGGTGCAAATATTTCTCTGCATACGAAAGGATTCTGACTCAGTAACTCGAGGGTAAAATGTGTTTTCTGAGTTGCTACTGTAAGAAATAGATGGGTTTCAGACAACGCATTTGCCCCAAGTACTATAGCAGGGGTTTAACATCCTTCCACCGATGTTGCCAAATCAGGTCTCAAATCTTGTTCTCCTGCAACTGGAAATTGTTAACTCAGTAAATGTATTAAATTAAATTCTATTCAATTTCATTTGTACAGTGCTTTTTGAGACACTTTCACAACAATACTTTGTGGGTTCCTTTCTTTGGAATTTGGGAAGTGAACGAGGCTTGGAGATAGGGCTGGAGTAATGTTGTAGGGGAATGTACGTACATGGTCAATTGGAGAGGCCAAATGCAATTCAGGACACTTCATATACAATGTTGAAAAACAAAGAGTGAAACAAAGATCCTCAAAGTAATATTTATTTTCCTGGTTTATTCGGCAGGGAGAACAAACAATTTCTAAACAATGTGATGTTATCACGTTTATTTCTACAATATACCCAAATAGTTTACACAAAACGGTGGTGTGTCTTAAAAAGAAAACATGGTTGTACGAATCATCAGGTTGTTCTTTAAAATTGTATTACATCATATAAAGGAAGCTTTTGTGAAAGGCCTTCCACAATTAGTACAATTTGTTAGGCTCTGCGCTTGTAAGAGTTCTGTTTTGGTCATAAAAAGTCATCTTTTTATTTCGAAATTGGGCATACTTTCAATTTTCACTTGTATGAATTCTCAGGTGACAATCAATTAAATCACTTGCACTCAAAAAGTACATCTCACAGAGTACAAGGTGCAGCCGGTAAGGTACACGACTGGGACACACAAGGTCGATGGTTCTAATCCCAGTGTAGCCCAATAAGATCTGCACAGCCGTTGGGCCCTTGAGCAAGGCCCTTAACCCTGCATTGCTCCAGGGGTGGATCGTCTCCTGCTTAGTCTAAACAACTGTATATCGCTCTGGATAAGAGCGTCTACCAAATACCAGTAATGTAATGTAATGTAAAATACAAACATTTGTGACAATACCACACTGTACACAGGTAGGGGTTTTCACTGGTATATGAAATTAAATCGTAAATTTCAGATTTAGTGTACATTTCATGCACATACCACACTTGCCAAACAGAGTATATCTGTACTACTATGATAGAGGTTTCTTAGGTCAGAAGTCAGAACATTTCTAGGGCTTTTCACCATTATGAAGGCTCTGGTGTCTTCTTAAATAAAATCTTCTGGAAAAGCACTTCCCACATTGAGAACATTTGAGGGGCTTTTCATGAATTCTGTGGTGCATATTTAAGTTAGATTTTGTGGAAAAGCACTTCCCACACCAAGAACATTTGTAGGGCTTTTCACCTGTGTGAATTGTCTTGTGGTAATGCAATGCACTTAACTGGGTAAAACACCTACCACACTGAGAACATTTGCAGGGTTTTTCACCTGTATGAAGTCTTTGGTGCATAATTAAATGAGACATTTGGGAAAAGCACATCCCACAGTGAATACATTTGTATGGCTTTTCACCCGTATGAATTCTCAAGTGTGTATTTAAAGAGGATTTTTGATTAAAACACTTTTCACACTCTGTACACTTGTATGGCTTTTCACCTGTATGGATTCTCTCATGGCAATTCAAATCAGATATTCTGGAAAAGGACTTCCCACATTGAGAACATTTGTAGGGCTTTTCACCGGTATGAATAATCTGGTGGATATTTAAATGAGATATTGTGGAAAAACACTTCCCACACTGTGAACATGTGTAGGGCTTTTCATCTAAATGAATTTGCTTGTGGCGATTTAAATTCGATATGTGGGAAAAGCCCTTCCCACACTGAGAACATTTGTAGGGCTTTTCACCTGTATGAATTCTCTGGTGTTTATTTAAAGAAGCTTTGTCAAGAAAACACTTCTCACACCGTGTACACTTGAATGGCTTTTCACCTGAATGAATTCTCAGGTGTGTATGTAAATACCATTTTGTTTTAAAAGATTTCTCACACTGAGTACACTTGTATGGTTTTTCATCTGTATGAATTCTCTGGTGGCTATTTAAATGAGATATCTTGGAAAAGGACTTCAGACACTGAGAACATTTGTAGGGCTTTTCACCTGTATGGATTCTGAGGTGTGTATTTAAATCTTTTTTTGTATCAAAACACTTCTCACACTGTGTACACATGTTCAGCTTTTTAACTCTTTTATGAATTATCAGGTGTTTATTTAAACCAGATTTGGTATGAAGGCACTTCTTGCACTGTGTGCATTTGTAGGGCTTTTCACCTGTATGAATTGCCTGTTTATTCCTATGAATTTCCTTCTGTTGAATGATTTTGGGGCTTTTTGGGGGGTTTGTGCTTGAATTAACTGTGTTGGGTTCAATGATCACATTTGCCCTTGGACAATTTATACGTTTGTCACCACTGTCTGTACTCTCCTGGACAATATTGGTCTGATTTTTCTTATTCTTGTCACGGTAATGATTTAAGTCCACATATTTGGTCGGCAGATCATGAATTTCTTCTTTTTTATAGTTTGGAATCGGCCCTCCTGCACATTGCCATGGTTCAGCACCAGCTCCATTCATCCCAGTGTTCATGAGATCACTCACTAAACTTTCACTGGATTCACACTTCATTTGATCAGATTCAGTATGAACACACAAAATATCCTGAAAGTCACTGATGTGTTCTGCCTTATGGTATCCTCCATCTTCAGCCTCTGTTTTGATTTGGTCAGGATGCAGATGGGTTTCATATCCCAGCTCTGTAAAGTCTAGGCTCTCCGTCTTAATAAGATCCCCAGTGTGGGTGGAGTCCAGAACAGCTTCTGTTTTTACCACTGATGTGTGTGTGTGGTGTACATCACTGACCCCGCTGTGTGCAGTAACACACTCTGGCTCCAGTGTGTTGAGTCCTGGTGCAGCACACTCTGTCTCTGACTCCAGTCCACTGAGTTCCTCTTCTTTCAGTCTGATCCTGTGCTGCTCAGTGAGCTCTGGTAGTGTTGTCTCAGTGTCCTGTCTCAGACAGACTCCTGCCTGCATCATCCTGCTGCTCAAAGGTGTGTAGAAGTGCAGCTCCTGGAGGGAAACAGGGGAAGGGATTTAGCCTGAATCACACAGGTCCAACTGCAGCAGCTGACACATTCTTCACACTCTGCAGTAGGGATGTTCCCGAATTTGAATACAATACCACAAGTAATGTTTTTTATACCAATACTCGTTCCCCCCAAGTTTCTTTCAAATTACTTGCATGCGGAAGCATATCTATATTGGTCCAATCATGAGGAAAAAATGGTAGTGACTGAAAAAATGTGATTTACCTACAAAATACTTTTTACTCTTTTAAGCAGAGCTCATTTGAAGAGATGTCTTCGATGCATTAAGCTACGGGATACTGCAATATCAGCATTGTAATACATTACATTACATTATTGGCATTTGGCAGATGCTCTGATCCAGAGTGACGTACAACAAAGGGATACCCATAACCAGGGATAAGTGAGCTGAAAGACCCTAGAGCAGGGGTGTCAAACTGAATCCCCAGGGGGCCACAGTGTCTGCAGGTTTTTGTGGTTTCCTTTCAATCAGCTGCCAATTAAGGCCAATTAATGCCTTGAGAAGAAGGCGTGTGGATACTTTAAGCAATCAATGACTTGAATGAACCCAGAACACCCCAAAAACCAGCAGACACTACGGCCCTCCAGGACTGGAGTATGACACCTGTGCCCTGGAGGGAAGTACAATCTCAATTGCTACCCGCACAAAGATAAGGACCAGGGCCTATCTTTTTTTATTTTTTTATTTTTTTTATTTTTTTCAACAAACAAATAAGCAAACAAACAACAAAGCAAAAGTGACCCAACTTAACTGTCCAAATACTGCTTACCTAGCCAACTAAAAAATACCGAAACACAACGTAAATCACAAAGACAACAATTAAGGTTCACAGGGAGGTAGGGAGGGATGGGGAGAGGTGCTGCTTGAAGAGGTACGTCTTCAGTTTGCGCTTGAAGGTGGGGAGAGATTCTACCATTCTGACCTCAACGGGGAGTTTGTTCCACCACCGTGGAGCCAGAACAGACAGTAGTCGTGAGCACGCTGGGAGGCCAGCCAAGAGGGAATTGCAGTAGTCCAGGCGGGACAGAACCATCGCTTGGACCAGGAGCTGGGTCGAGTAGGGGGTGAGAAAGGGGCAGATTCTCCGTATGTTGTATAGGAAGAACCTGCATGACCGGGTCACCGCCGCAGTGTTCTCGGAAAGGGACAGTCTGCTGTCCATCACCACACCGAGGTTCCTTGCACTGGGTGATGGCGTGAGTGTGGTATCCCCGAGGGAAATGGAGAGATCCAGATGGGGAGAGGTATTAGCAGTGATGAATATCATTTCAGTCTTACCTGGGTTGAGCTTTAGATGGTGGTTGTCCATCCAGCTCTGGATGTCACTCAGGCAAGCAGATACGGGCAGAAACCTGTGTATCAGATGGTGGGAATGAGATGAAGAGTTGGGTATCGTCCGCATAGCAGTGGTAGGATAGCCCATGTGCAGTGATCACAGGGCCAAGGGAACGAGTGTAAAGAGAAAAAAGAAGCGGGCCTAGGACTGAGCCCTGGGGAACTCCTGTGGCAAGGGGCCGAGGTGTCGGTACCGTACCAGCCCAGGCAACCTGGAAGGAGCGACCAGAAAGGTAGGACTCAATCCAGTCCAGGGCTGTGCCACAGATGCCCGTTGCTGACAGGGCGAACAGGAGGATGGAGCGATCCACAGTGTCGAAGGCAGCAGAGAGATCTAGAAGAATGAGGACAGAGGAGAGGGAGGCTGCTTGTGTGGCATGGAGTGACTCACTGACGGAGAGGAGCGTAGTCTCTGTCGAGTGGCCCGATCTGAAGCCAGACTGATGGGGGTCTAGCAGGTTGTTGTTAGAAAAGAAAGAAGAAAGTTGAGTAGAAGCAGCTCGTTCTATGGTTTTAGAAAGAAAAGAAAGAAGAGATACCGGGCGGTAGTTCTGGATTGTCAGTATGACCCATTGAGCTATCCCACGTTTGCTATTTAGCAATGCTTGTTTCATTTCATGAATAGTCAAATTATATGTAATATTGGCATGGAAATTTGTAAGCTGCATTGTCTGTCAGGCTATTTTCTTCTGTTGCAGGGAGCAAGAGCTATTTTGTCTGCTGGAGGGAATTTTCCAGTAGTTAGTCATTTTCAGTTATTTTCTCTTTCAGTGTGTGCTGAGGGGAAAGTCCAGAACTGAAGGGAAGAGCTTGGACAAAGTAAGCAGTGACACTCTGATACTCAGTAGATGCTGCTTCTGCTGTATGAATTACAAAAGCCACAGGTAATTAATTGGTTTTTCCAGGCTCAAGGACATATGGGCCATCTTCTCACTAGAGCGAGAAGAGACACTTCATCTTGAATCCTGTAAAACATACAGACTCTAGGAGATTGCATACAGTGGTGTGCAAACATTTATATCCAAGTGAACAGAAGCAAATCTGACCTCTAAATGGCACAAAGTAAGCTGGGGCACACATTTTAAAGATTACTTTAAAAATAATAATAATTTTACGGTTTCAGAATAATAATAATAAAAAAGAAAAAGGCCCTGTGCTAAAGTTTGGGAAACCTGTCAGTTAATACTTACCTCCTCTGGCAACTATACCAGCTTGTAAACACTTCCTGTAGCCAGCTAAGAGTCTTGCAATTCTTGATTTTGGTCATTTTCCCCATACTTCCTGATAGAACACCTCCAGCTCAGAAATATAATTTGGCCCGCTTGCATGTACGGCATATGTTTGAGATCCCTCCACAGATTTTCATAACGTTCAAGTCGAGGGACAGTGGTGGCCATTCCAAAACCTTCCGTCTTTACTAGAGGTACATGGTTGATTTCCAGGTATGCTTTGGATCATTGTCTTGCTGGAATACTCAACCTCTGTTCAACTTCCATGTTTTGAAACGTAGTTTCTTGTAGCCTTCTCCTTCTTGGTGGAATGGAATCATCTTCATCCTGAAATCCTTGGACAGCTGTTTAGAGGAACCCATGGCTGTCAACACCAGACAGAACAGCCACTTGCAATTGGATACTTTAGAAGGCATGGAGTTAATTCAGAATAAAACATTCAGCTCTGGAATTATACTGACTCATTGAAGCCCTACTGAGTAAATCACCTGGGTCTGGGCCTTAGTAATCATATTTTTAAAAAGTAACAAAAAGTAATCCAAAAGACTTCCCAAACCTTTGCACAGGGCCCTTTTTCTTTTTTCATTCATCATTCATGAACAGTGAAAAAATGAAAATAAATTTGCAAAAAGGACACATTAATTGATCCGTTCAGGTTTGCTGTCGGATCACGTTTAACACTTAAAAAAACCAAAAACATTTTAAATTTAAAAACAAAAATAAAAAGATTCAAATCTTCTGCTTTTCAGATTGTATGGCATAATTGTGTTGCTGTTGTCTGTAGTGTTAACCGAGTATTTGCCTACACAATTCAACGTTTTATTAGACAAAATAATTTTAAGTGCTTATCAGTACAATAGAATAACAACTAACAGCGTTTTCAAAAATGTTGTTCTCACATGTTAAATACCAGTGAATTATTAAAAATTCTGAATGGATAAGATTTTCACTGGTCTTTCGAAACAAACAATCGCCCAGCTAAGATCGAAGTTCGCTCACCTGCGACTAGATAGCACATCCCGGAGTTATTTTCGTAGCCTTCAAGAACTTTTTTTATTTAAAGATAGCTTACATCCGAGTGTTATTCCGCCACTGAGACAGCGTCAGAAAGATGGACTTTCAGTAGGTGTGTAAACAATGAACAGAACTGACCACTGTTTAACACACAGAACTGTTCTCATACATTTGCGATTTCACGCACCATCTCTTCACCACAGATCGTTATTTTGCGTCATCTTGAACGTAATCAGTGTCAACCATCTCACTGCAAGTTATTTTTACAGAAAAAAAACATTTCTACAATCGGGCACAGTTTGCTACAGTGACTATACCAAACGGGTATCTTGTACTAAGACAATAGAGCAGTTTAAATCATCAAGATAAATGATGAAAAAGATAAAAAAAAACCTACCTACTCTTCAATGCCATAAACACACCACTGAGTTGAAGTCGGTTAACACATTAATGTATTTCTTAGCGTGGAATTAACGCATGGGCGAAAGCCGTCTAAAACGTAAAACGTACGGTCATAACAAAGAGTTCCTACATCTAGTAACCTGGAGGAGTGGGAAGCCACAAGAATTTCGTCCGGTCGGCACAGTGGTGACATTTTCACAATAAAAGACGGTGGCTACGCTTGAGAGTTTAGAGCTGCACTACCCAGTCGAATTCTGCCCCTAATGGCCGGACTCTGCATGATTTCTGAATTTCCAAGGTGGAATTTGTATTTCACTATTCAACACTGAATATAATTGCTTGAAATTCAATTCAGTCCGAATTTGCATTCGATTTTCTCTTTTCATTTCAGGATGAACAAATCCTAAATCCACAGGCCTTCAGATTCAGGTTTTAGGGCTTGATTATCAGTAACACCAATCTGGTGAAAAGATTCACAAAGGAACATTCAAGATTCAGTCAAAATGCAAACAGTGGTCAGCACCTTCTTGTGTGATTGCAGCTGTGCGCACATTGCATCACATTATTGGCATTTGGCAGACGCTCTTATCCAGAGCGACGTACAGTTGATTAGACTAAGCAGGAGACAATCCTCCCCTGGAGCAATGCAGGGTTAAGGGCCTTGCTCAAGGGCCCAACGGCTGTGCGGATCTTATTGTGGCTACACCAGGATTAGAACCCCCAACCTTGCCTGTCCCAGTCCTTTACCTTCACCACTACACTACAGGACGCCCATCACATACCTGAGCCAATCATATTGAACAATTGATGACCAGACTGAACTCACAGGTAGGCTACTTGAAGTTCTGTAAAGTTAGACACATGCCACAATAAGAGTTTCGGTTAAAAGCTGCGGTTTTGTATCTGTTTTTGTTGTACTTTGCCCCACCAAAATACAAGCAAGTTCTTGCCATTTAAGAGGTTAAAATTCTGACCAAAGCGAAGAACTCACATTGCAGTTTTGGAATATACATTCAGTGAGAACTTTATTAGGTATTTATTAGACTTACTGAGAGTTATGATGCGTTGTGTGTTCAGAGATGCTCTTCAGCATACCACTGTAATGTGTGGTTATTTGCGTTACTGTCATCTTCCTATCAGCTTTGACAAGTCTGGCCCTTCTTCACTGACTCTCTCTCTGTGAACTCTAGACTGTGAGACTGTTGTGCTTGAAAATCCCAGGAGATCAGCAGTTTCAGAGATATTCAAACCACCCTGTCTGGCACCAACAATCATTCCACGGTCAAAGTCACTTAGATCACATTTCTTCCCAATTCCGACGTTTGGTCTGAAAAACAGCTGAAGCGCTTCACCACCTCTGCATTCTTTTACATACTTGCATTAACAAGCTGGTGTACAGGTCTACCTAATAATGTACAGGTCAACCTAAAAACACATTTCTGCTCACATATTTGTGTCAGGATACTTTGGCCTCCTGCATGGAATGAAACGCGACCTGGAAGGAGTGCTGGCGGCCTTCCTGCAACTTGGTTCTGAGTTCAAAAGCAGGATGATGAAGAACACGCGAGCTTAAGAGTTTTTCAGGTTTGGTACAATGTGTAAGAGAGAGACAAACATAGAACATTCGAGCAGTCTGCTCTGAGAATATCTCTACCCAACTAGTGTGCGTGGTCTGTCAAAATACAGATCACGGTCATACGTATCAAAGGGATGCGTTGTGGTTTAGCCGGTGACGACTTGTTTGCATTTCCATGGGAACTTCGAACGAGCCATTTTAGCCAGAATGTGTTATATCCCTTTACTAGCGCTAGGGCAGGATAGGTTTATTACTAATGATTACTAATTATCTTGTTAACTTGTCAATCCTCCACACCTGATTTCCATTCACATGCTGCTCTCAAGCTAATTGTCTGCACCTGCATATAAGCTCAGTGTTCATGTCATGCCTTTGTGAAATTGTTGCCTCCTGTTTTTCAGTGCATTTTTGAGCGGTATTCCAAGCCATTGCCAACCTGTTTTGATCCAAGCCTGTTTATTGACCATCGTTATTGACTTCTGTTTTGTTGACCACTGCCTGCCTGTACCACAAACTCTTGCCTGCTGTCTTTTTGCTTTTGCCCCGTGGAGCGGACTTTGGTCTTGACTCTTGCACCGCCTTCGACTCTGAGCCTGCCTGCCGTCCCTCTGCACTACTGCCCCGCTGACAGCTTTCCTGGTTACTGGACTTGGTTTACGGATTTCGAGACTGCCTTCTCCCTCGGTACTGTACTTTGGTTTTGGCTGGATTTACTATGTATGAACTTTGCTTGTTTTTAACCGCTCATTGGACTATCCCTTAAATCCCTTAATTCACATCTTTGTTGTCTGAGTCGTGGGATTGGGTCTCTGTGGGCCGGTCTGTGAGGCTGGCATTGGGTCTCTGTGGGCCGGTCTGTGAGGCTGGCATTGGGTCTCTGTGGGCCTGTCTGTGAGGCTGAGTGGGGCCTGACTGGCACTGGTGTGGAGGCTGACTGATCCCCCTCTACAAAAGCAAATGCCATTCCAAGATGAGATTTCATCTTTCATATTCTTCATATTAGTTTAGGACACAAATTGAATCACTCAGGTCTTAGTAATAAAATACCATATTGGTAAAATCATAATTAAGCACCTATAAAATTTAGAGCATGTTTTCCAAGTGTAACCGGGTGCATAAATGTAAGGTTCAACCTAAAGTACGCCCAGTCACACGATATAACACAGGCCCCCTTTACAGTTTGATAATAACAAGACAGAGACGTGGTCTAAGTTAAATGCAATTACTTTGTTAAATCAATTCTGCTGGAAGGCAATAATGAGGTTAAGACAAAAGCTCATATTCGTATAAAAATATATTTATTTTGAATGTCAATTTCACCAGAATAAATAGGGATAAAGTAGACTGATGTAAAGGTTAAGGATGGTGGGTGACGACGCTGATGGGACGGGGCATACTCACCTTCAGGGCTCCCAATGTGTAGTTACAACCCAGTGCTCTCTCACAGCAAGCCTTTCTACAAACAAGGTGATACTATATGTGATTCAGGTGCCATTAACACTTACACACTAACACGTGAGGAGGGTACCCCTATTGACTAACCCCGCCACCAATCAGCACCGAGCCCACCATACAACAAGAGACAAGTCCTAAAAGTCCAAGAAATAACCTAACTGCAGCCTACCTATACCAGTTGCTTCAATACAGGAAAATAAAGAAAATAAAGAAAATAGAAAAGTACAAGTGCGCCTCTAAGAAGCCACACCAAGACGACTCCAGGCACGGAGGTGTAATATAGGCTACACACCACGCGCACCAGCCGCTGCGCACCTTAGGTCGTCCGGCCAACAACTAGTCTATAGCCGTGCAATGCGGGACACTAGCGAACGTACTCAACAGCTCAACCCGCCTGATAAGCGCAACCAAACGAACTTCAAATAAAACAGCGAGGCAAAACAGCAGTGACTATTGCACCAAACAATCCATGGAAATTCTAAGTTGCGCGAGTTGTTACTTCCGTGTTTCGGAGAAGACTCCGCAAACAGACGCATCGAAATCAGGGGACACAGCTAAATCGCGACGAATTACCCAACAGATAACAGGCAGCAGGCTCTCACGGTAAGGCAGGCAGACATGAGGAGAGGACGAGACAGGAAACAGGAAATCAATCAGAAAGATCACAGGAAGCGAAAGGAAAAACATTTAAAAGGTAGGGAGCCAAGAGATTGGTTCAAAAGATGAGGTCCTGCCGGTGCCACTCCCCCACCCCAATTACTGCACCATTAGGGACAACAGCGAGTCTAACTCGCCTTGTCACACAAGTCATAGTCACTGATGAATCAAATTAACTCTTTATTACGGTTTCTTATAGTAGCCTGAAGTAGCCTGAATAATATGCACACTTCACATTAGATAATCTAAAACATACCTGAATTGTATTTAAGACATTTTCACTGCAACACCAAATGACACATGGGTTTGCTAATTTAACAAAAATTAAATCGATATAGATGCAATAACTTTACATTGTTCAACACCAAATCCGATGGAGACAAACAGTGGATTGAGTGGTTTCTCCTGTTCGCTTATAGCCTAAAAAGCAAAGTGGCTTCACAACGTTGATCGCGTTTGCTTTTACTTTCGTCAAGCCGTTCAGGTTGTGACGGCTGATGAACTGAACTGAATTTCAATTTCATAAATTGGTAACGTTAGAAGGTTTATTATGTTAACTCCTCCATTTTACAATTGCCTAACTTCACCATTCTATGCTCGACATATATAGAATATATATCACTGACATTATAACTGATGTTCAAACCCTGAAGTCCATCCATCCATCCATCCATCCATCCTTTATCTGAACCCGCTTATCCTGAACAGGGTCACAATCCAGAAAACAGGCAAAGGTCGAGATCCAGGCAGACAGGTAAATGTGGGACAGGCAGAGTTCATAAGTCGAGGAGACAGAAAAACAGAAGCACAAATCCAAGAATCAAAAGAAGAGTCAAAAAAGCCAGGTGGAGTTCAAAACCAAAAGATCCAAAAACAGAACTGAACAGAGCGGAGAGGAGCAGGACAGAACAGAACAGAACAGAACAGAACAGAACAGAACAGAACAGAACAGATAACAGGCACAGGTACAGGGAGCTAGAACTGGGGTGGGGAAAATTACATTAGGTCTGGGAAGGGTGTAGGGTTTGATGATTTTTTGTAGGCAAGCTGGGGAAGACCTCTTAACTGCTTGGACGGCCAGCAGCAATATTTTGAATTTGATGTGAGCCATGACATGCAGCCAGTGGAGGGAAGTAAGCAGGGGGGTGATGTGAGTATTTGGGAAGGTTGAAGACCAGACGAGCTGCTGCATTCTGGATAAATTGGAGGGGTCTGATGGCGGATGCTGGGAGGCCAGCCAAGAGGGAATTGCAGTAGTCCAGGCAGGACAAAACCATCGCTTGGACCAGGAGCTGGGTCGAGTAGAGGGTGAGAAAGGGGCGGATTCGAGAACAGAATACAGAAAGACGAACAAGCAACAAGAAACTAAAAATGACAGGTTTAAATAGACTGGTGATTTACAGATAATGAGACACTGCTGATGTTATCTCTGTATGTCCAACAAACCTGGTTAACCTTTGTATCACAGCTGGATGCTGACTCACAGGTAACTTGCATCACCTGTGGTTTATTCCTATCAGATCTTTATTCAGCAACCAGGGCACTACACCGCCAATGACACAAAACTATTTCCCACATCATTAGCTATCTAAAGACACCAAACACTGTATGTGGAAAACCCATGGTTTATACAGTGCTATTTCAACTCATCAGTTCTGGGAGCATTCCACTGAGGTGGCAGAGTTGCGCAGAGGCAGCACAATGATGGGAGCAATAGTCCTGTATTGATGAGCACTGTCTTTTCATCAAGCCTTGCTGACCCTGTGTCAACATGGTCAACACAGTCTGTTTCCTTTTGGGGGTCTGCAGAGAGGCACACTTATGTACAATGCCCTACAGGGTCTCAGGGGAGCTTGGGCCCTCAGGGGGCTTCTTCGGGCAGAAGCAGTGCGGTTCAGCCTTATTTTTTGTAAAAGCAATGAAAAAATCATTCAGTTTGGTCCACATACAGTGCTCTTGTGCTCACAAAAAATGATTTAAAAAAACAGTATTCTAATAATATATATTTTTTACAGTATTCTGATTTCATTAAATGATTCCACTCTCTTCTACTGTTTCCACTATTCCCTTTATTTAGAACCACAAAAATTGAAACCATATTGAGACATGTATCAAGTACTTCTAACTGCAATATTAAAGTATTGTAAAAACACCGGTGATCTAAACAAATGTTTATATAATATTTCACGATAAATTAGTTACTTGAACCAGTGATTTTGGAAGTGCAACATTTCTTCAAAGATATGCACAATGCATGTTTTGAACAGGCGAACAGGCTGTGTTTACAAGTACTTCTCGTTTTTTGTGTTGTGTCTAAGGTTTTTAAAATTGAGCACAAACTTAATGTATAATTAATTAAAATAAATGTAGGCTGTAGGCCAAATTTTTTTCTTTTCGGAAAAGTTCATTACCAGTTGCAGACTGCCGCACAAACTATACTTCATGTTAGATTAGGCTCATTGGATTTGAAACAAAACTGTAATTTCCAAAAAACTGGCCACACTGTGCATGTGCTGAAGATCAACCACATATTTCCTGTCTTCTGAAAAAAACATTTCCTCCCCACCAAGAGGGCAGAAACCACAGTGCTCACAGTGACCTGCAGAAAAACTTGCAAACGAGTTGTATCCAGTACATACTGCTATTGAAAAACTAGAGACTTCTGCACCTGTTTTTCTGGACATATTGTTTGGTGTCTGACATATGGAAGAAGCTCCATACCACAGTGTGGAAAGCACTGATATTGAACTGCACAGGACTGGGGGGAGGGCGGTGGCTGGAGGTATATTATCACTGTAGATATGCCCAGGGCCGTATTAAGGTTTTACTCTGTCATAAACACGGGCCATTTCTATGTTTGCAAATACATACCCATATATGGGCAAAGAGCAGAGTGCTCACATGCAGCTGGCCGGCTACTCTATAAAACATCCTAATATCTTTAAAAAGATATATTCAATGGTATCTGTAATTATGAAATCAGAAGACTAATAATATTATCCGCTGCCAACTGCATTGTTACACGCACTAGCTTCATATATCAATGCAATGTTCACTTATGCGCTCTCTTGGGAGAGAGGAAAGAGCCTACTGCCACTCTCTGCGCTGACAACTCGTCATTGTCTCTGTGAACCCGATGTAACGTAGTCACCTAATCATAATCAGCGGTGAGTTGCATTTTCTGTGGGCTATTTCACATATTAGCTATCTAATTAACACATTAAGTTCTATCAGTGTTTACCCGGTTAGCATACTGCCCTCAGCAGTAAGATAATTGTAATGCTAGAAGAATAAAGTAAACCGTATTATACAGAGGGCTCCCCAAAAATGTAAGTAGTAGGCCAAAGAGAAAAAGTAGCTGGCCAGGGGGGTTCAGATGAAATATCGTAGTATCATGCATGCCCCCTTTCATGGCTCAGAGTGGCTCCACTTTTAGAAAGACCCCGACTGGTGGTCCATACATGTCCCCTGTGCTGGCACTAGCAGGGCCACATCTGACCTATTTCACATCCCACCAATAAATTCCAAAAACCAGGGCATCTTCTTCTGCATAACTAGGTGCAGAATGGACAGCAGCATTTTCTGAAATGGTTTCTGAGTATTAAATATTGTGGGAGCTGGCTTAATGGTATGGGTAACAGTAAGCCTATGTTTGTTGAATTAAACTATTATTATTCGTATATTGATGAGTAGCAAATTGTTTTATCTGGAGCATCTTTGAGAGAGACTGACAAAGGTGTGTGTGCAGACACCAGCCACAAGCAAAGGAGGATAAACTGGCACATCACACCACTGTATTTTTAATAAACATGTGTTGTTGGATTTTGTACTTGTGACAATAATTAATCCCACCAATCTTCAACATCTTATTAGTCTTACAATAATAACAATTTTACTATTATTATTTTCAATGTAAATACAAGTTTACAGATCATTGGTTTGAATAGGCAACAGTACCTGCCTTAAAACAAAAATGTGCTCTTCAAAGTCCCATTCAGCTGGCAGATTTCAGTAAAGGATTCACTAATGTGCTGCTTTCATGAATGAAAGCTCTAGATGACATGAAATGGTGGTCAGAAGTCTATGCAAAATGCCTCAACTTCCAGTGGGGGTTACATCCCCTCCGAATCTCTCCCATTTGTGTCCCTACCAATGTGAAAATCAAACCTACGCCCTTGGACTCTTCCCAGTCCCTGTCAAGAGACACCAATGCTCTACAAAGCTCCTCTCAGAGACTGGGAACTGATGTTGTGTCAATTTGAACTGATTTGCTTAATAGGGCATGGGCTTCTTCCTCCTCTATCTCTGCACTGCATGGAGGCTCTCTGTGAGGCTGGCGTTGGTGCTATCTGTGGGCCTGTCTGTGAGGCTGGCGTTGGTGCTATCTGTGGGCCTGTCTGTGAGGCTGGCATTGGGTCTCTGTGGGCCTGTCTGTGTGGCTGGCATTGGTGCTATCTGTAGGCCTGTCTGTGTGGCTGACTGGGGCCTGACTGGCACTGGTGTGGAGGCTGACTGATCCCCCTCTACAAAAGCAAATGCCATTCCAAGATGAGATTTCATCTTTCATATTCTTCATATTAGTTTAGGACACAAATTGAATCACTCAGGTCTTAATAAAATACCATATTGGTAAAATCATAATTAAGCACCTATAAAATTTAGAGCATGTTTTCCCATTCATAGTCACTGATTAATCAAATTAACTCTTTATTACAGTTTCTGAAGTAGCCTAAATAATATGCACACTTCACATTACATAATCTAAAACATATTACCTACCTGAATTGTATTTAAGACATTTTTCAAGCTGACCCCTTGACTGCTTGGAAGGCTAGCACCAATGTTTTGAATTTGATGTGAGCCATGACAGGCAGCCAGTGGAGGGAAGTAAGCAGGTGACGTACAGTTGATTAGACTAAGCAGGAGACAATCCTCCCCTGCAGCAATGCAGGGTTAAGGGCCTTGCTCAAGGGCTTATTATCTTATTGTGGCTACACCGGGATTAGAACCACCGACCTTGCGTGTCGCAGTCATTTACCTTAACCACAATGCTACAAGCCGCCCCACATAATGTAAAACCTCTGTTGGCTACATAAATTGTATTTAAGACATTTTCACTGCAACACCAAATGACACATGGGTTACAACTAGGTCACTTCTATGTGATAAACTCTAAGCTCAAAAAACACATTTCATTTCACAAAACCACTTCTGTTAGACACACACATACTTTAAGAAGCTATATCTCCTAAATGGATTGACCAAAGTGATACCTAATTGTGTAGCTCTGATCTTCTAGTTTCACATCAAATAAAAATCAGATCTGCACGAAGATACACCATTTACTGCATTGTACGACATTTTGACTTCTTCTTCTCTAATGCTATGTCAAAAGCATCCTCTCATGGCACTGGTAACCCAACTATCTGATCCCTTTCTGAGGACAAAACCATGTCAGGTCTCAAGGAGGTTGAAACAATAATCGGGAACTTGGAGTTTCCTACCAATATCTGTTAGTAGTTTCCTGTCCATCTACCAGTATGATTTACCTGTGGTTGAACAGCACTACTCTGCCCCGCTTGCATGAAAGCAATCAAACAATTTCCACTATAAGCAGCATGCAAGTTAACCTTGACGTGTTTGCTTTCAAATACTTGACCCAAACAATTAAGAACTTGACATGATTGTGAAAGAAAAAAATCTAGGGTCCCTAAATAAGAGCAAAAAAGGGAAATGAGGGACCACAGCAAGCTTCCTTTAGGGGAGGGCTCAGTTTATTTTAGAGCTCAGAGGTGTGAGAATCCACTCTGCTCTGTGGAAGGGTGCGTTTGTCTGCGCTGAAGATGAAGAGATGTCTGCTGTTCCTCTCTTTCTCCTCCCTCCTCCTGCTCTCCACAGCCAGTGAGTACCAGCTTCATCCTCCTCTCCTGCTTCTCCACACCCAGTCAGGGTCAGAGATTGGGGGCCAGGGCCAAGGGTTCAGAGGGTCTGCTGGTCAAAGGGCTCTCCAGTAAGAGCAGGGTTACAGGCAGCCTCTAAACACCACAGATTACTGGAGGAACATTTCTCTGCCTGATTCATTGAGTTTTCATCAAACATGTTATTATGAATTATTTAGAAAATGTTTCTGTATTTATTTGACATACTCTCTTCACAGCAGTGCATTTGAGTTCCTCATGAGAGCACTTTAATAAATTATTTTAAAAAATATATATTAAAAAAAAAGACAAAAAAAAAAGTATACAAACACTAACAAGTACTAGTGGTAACGCCTGTGGAAACCTTTACTTTCTAAGCAGGGCTAAAGCAACATTGATCCAGAGTCAGACTTCTTATGAAGATCTTTTAAAATAACAGACTCTGAAAAGTTAATATCCTCAACCTCTTCTTATACAAATATATAATAATAATATATGAAATATTACTTAAAGCTCACATTGGTTTGAATATGTGGCATGGTTTTTTTTAAAGCATGTTGTCAACTAAAATTAAAAAAATAAATCTGGAAATTTAACAAGTGAAAAAAGATATACTGATAAATAGTGATTAACGGGCAGGCATTTCATGAAGCGCAACTACAGATATGAACTGTTTCCTCATGGTGAAAACAACATTTGACTGAAAACAAAACCATCACAAATGTGAAACATTAAAAACCCTTTTTGCTTTATATATAAAAAATGCAAAGTAGATGTGTTATGTTCGGCTCTGAGAACCCAAACGCAGACCACAGGATAATCCAAAATTGTTGTTTATTTGTACGAAGTCGTAGCCAGGAGATCCAATACAATGACAAAAACGAAAGGCAAAAGAATAGTCGAAAACTGGTGAGGGGGGGTCAAAAATCCGGAAAATCAAAAGGCTAAAGTACAGAAGGGCGAAGGCCAAAATCGAAGTCCGAAAACAAAGCAGAATGTCAAAAAACCAGAAAAGCAGAAAGGCAAATGAAACAAAAGGGCAAGGCAGGCTCGGAAATCAAAAGGCAAAGGGGTGCCTATCAAGAATTAGGCTTACGAAGTTTTCCGCACTAAGACTGATCAACGTTCTGACAAGGAACAATACAGAGACTGAGGTTTAAATACATGAAGGAAGGTGACAATCTAGGCGGGGCTGGGGAAAAGGTGGGCTAAACAAATAGACAACAGGTGGGGAAACGTAATTGGGTAATAACATCATAACAGGAGGGAGACGAAAACGCAGACTGGATGCACGTAACCAACATGTAAAACATACAGCTCCAGGTTAGGGAGTAGACATTTGCATAGCTTGAAGACGTAGTGATAGTTAGAGACAGGTGCAAACACTTCGCTGAAACTAAACAAGTAATCAGGGATAGCATAGGGAGGCGGAGTTACAGAAAAGTGCAGAAATACTAAGAGATTGCGTTAGTGAGTTAGTCTCCCCCTCTCCGAACCTCCACCTCACGCTCATGACTACTGTCTGTTCTGGCTCCACGGTGGTGGAACGAACTCCCCGTTCAGGTCAGAACTGTAGAATCTCTCCCCACCTTCAAGCGCAAACTGAAGACGCACCTCTTCAAGCAGCACCTCTCCCAATCCCTCCCTACCTCCCTGTGAACCTTAATTGTTGTCTTTGTGATTTACTTTGTGTTTTGATATTTTTAGTTGGCTAGGTAAGCAGTATGTGGATAGTTAAGTTTGGTCACTTTTGCTTTGTTGTTTGTTTATTTGTTGATTTAAAAATAATAAATGAATAGATATAGGCACTGGTCCTTATCTTTGTTGTACGGGTAGCAATTGAGATTGTACTTCCCTCTAGGGTCTTTCAGCGCACTTATCCCTGGTTATGGGGATGCACTTTGCTGTACGTCGCTCTGGATAAGAGCGTCTGCCAAATGCCAATAATGTAATGTAATGTAATATTTCTAAACTACCCAATAAAAGTGATTGTTAGTTAGTTAGTTAGTTAGACAGACAGTAAGTATATCAAACGGATTAGTTCTGTACAAAACCTAGATAAGTAGTAGTTAGTAAGAATCGTGCTTTACAACATTTAACTACCAAGAAAAAGCCGGAAGTAAGAATCGCGAGTTGGGAAGGAATTTCTTGAAAACCCGAAAATACCGTAAACCCGAATAGTGGGACACGCAGACAGGGGAGTGACTCGGCTGGTGAACATTCAGACGCAGACATAACAGGGGAAGACAAATGAGAACTGTAATGGAAAACACTAACCGATGAGCTATGAATAATTAACAAGAATAAACATGAATACCTACAGGACAAATACAGAAACATTTCAAGATGCCATGCATACAGGTTTCTAGCCATGACTAATTTGCAACCCCTGTCCCGGGCCAAATTTTTAAAAGTTAAAACAGGAAATACAGAAGCAGTGAACTTCAAATAATACCTAAATATTAAAAAGTGGTACAGATAAAAGACTAAAATAAGGACAAACACTAAAATAAGGGCAAAGACAAAAATCAAAATGTTAATAATACATAAAATCAGTGTTCACAGACTTGCTTCAGTTTCAGCATGTGTGTTTAAAAATCTTGAGCTCTTTCAATGTTTTAATTTCAGATGGTAATGCGTTCCACAGTTGTATACTTCTTACTGAGAAAGAAGACTGACCAAATGTTCTGCGTTTTGCTGCTCTGTGATTTCCAGTTGTTGCACCTCTGATTCCACTGTTTTGTTTGTTTTATTTCTGGGGCAAGGTTGTTCACACTTAAAAATAAGTTTAATAAATGGTACGTTTACAAAACTGTCAAAACTTAGCATGTTATGTTTCAGTAAAATTAGGCAATGGTGCCTGTTTATATAACGACCTGATGGGTGTAGTTGTTGTTTGGTTGGCCTGGCCCCAAACGGTTATACAGTATGATAAATGAGAAAATATAATGGCATGCATAAACTGCTGTGCTGCCTTAATAGGTATGTAATGTCTAATTAAGCGGAAGCAATTGAAATTTGTTTTGACAGTTTTGCACAACCTCTTTACATGTTTATCAAACTTAAGGTTTGAGTCTAAATTAACACCTAAAAATGTAATTTCATGTACCTCATCTATCTCTTGCTCATTTCAATTTTTTTAAAATTAAAAAGCACATTGAGACCGTCTTATTACAGTTCAGAGTCAGATGATTATTTCGGAGCCACTGTGACACACCAGATATTTATTTTGTGAGCATCTCTGCTGCCATATGAGGGTTTTTTTGCATGCACATATATAATTGTGTCGTCCGCATACATTTGGCATCTAACTCTTTTACAGCTGTCAGGTAAGTCATTTAAATATAAACTAAAAAGTAAAGGGCCTAAAATTGAACCTTATGGAATTCCCATTTGGCAAGTTTGGACAGATGACTGGGTAGAATTTATTCGAACACATTGCTCTCTGTATTCAAGATAAGGTCTAAAGCAGGTTATTGCATCGTTTGAAAAATTGAATCGTTGCAGTTTATTCGAAAGAATTTCATGGTTCACAGTCCAAAAATACTGCTCCCACTACACTGCCTTCATCTAATGACTGTTTTATAGTTTCAGTGAGGTAACAGTTTGCTAACTCTGTTGAGTACCTTGGTCTGAATTCAAATTGTTTGGGGTGCAGAAGGTGAGTAGTTGTTTAGCAACTGTTTTTTCAAGAACCTTTGAGAGTGCAGATAAAATTGAAATTGGTCTGTAGTTAGAGACCTGGTCAAGTGCTCCAGACTTGGAATTGGGGTGATAATTACCGATTTCCAGTGCTGAGGAAACTCATTAGTTCTGATTGATAAATTGACCACATACTGCCGTTAAGAGAAGAGAACTGTGTTTTTAAAAATAAACAAAATAACAAAATTATCCTTGGCCTTAGATTGCCTTCACTGCGTGATAACCTTACTAGTCTCTCTTTGATCTACTTCTTTAATAGAAAAGGACGTTGATTTGTCTCTCAGTGTATCTTTTACCTGTACTGGTTGGAAACTTGCTGCCATTTCCTCAGCTGATTGAGTAAAACATTTATTAAATTCGTTTGCAATTTCAATACTATCATTACTAACTCATTTCTATAATCAATTCCACTGTTGATTTTTGTGGGTTAAGCACTCAATTGGCTAAAATATTTAAGTGCTTCCAAAGTGCCAAGCTTTTCCCCTCTGATTCTGTGATCAACTGCATGAAGTAACATGTTTTTTCATCAGGTGGCGAATATCCTTATTCTGCCACAGTAAAGCCCTACTACGCTGTGGGTGCTTCAATGAGTGTATTTCTGAATCACATCTATAAAGTGTTTTCGTCATTGTAGTACTTAAAACAGGTATTTAAATCTTGAATTTGTTTAATGTTATCCCAATTAATATTCAGTAATTCATTTTCAAATTGTGTTATTTTATTCTTCGGGATGCCTGTGAACTCTGGATAATTTTCTAACGATTAAAATCATGTTATGGTCGGACAGACCTGTAATTAAATTGTACGTCTTTGTCACTCACTCAGTTCTATTCGTGAAAATCAAATCAATAAGGGTTTTACTGACTTTAGTAAGTCTTGTTTGCTCACCCCCCCCCCCCCCCCCCCAATCTGTCTTTTCAAAAACAAACGTAACCAGGTACAGCAATTATATGTGTTAGGATATTACTCTTTAACCAAGATTCACTTCGACACTTCTTTAGAGGAACCATCCTTCCCCATCTGCAGGGGATCACGGCTGAGTGCAGAAGATGCCTCTTCTGTGGAAATCATTTTCACTTTTCCAGTCTTTACCCTGTTACATGTCATTAAGGTGTCTACCATTTACCAGATACTTTTATCCAGAGGGAATTAAAGTGTAAACACAGGTGCAAAGATCAGGGAAGGAAGTGCAGCAATTCTCTGGAGAGGGAAAATATCATCCCAGGAGACCCAACGTATCTGCCGTTTTACAACAGAATGTGAAAACTGCTATTTCCAAACTCCAATAAGAATGCACATCATCCCAGTCTAAATAAGTAAAATTAAGTTTTACAACTCTTATTTTTTTGATCCTGATTACATTTTGACAATGTCCTTTTTTGCAATGGCATGGAACTTCTGATATCTGCACGTGCTTTTTAATACCATATCAGCATTCTCCTTCCAATTATCAGGCCAGTGAAACAGTTTTTGTGTCTGACAAAGTAAAAAGGTTTTCTCCCCCTTGTGGCCAACGTGTGTCCCTGCAGTCTGTAGGGGCTTCTTCTCCCTGAGAGATGAGCGCTGTCACAGGAGTGTCATCTGCTTAATCAGTCATGTGACAGGCCTCACTGGTGTCCAGTGCACAAAGCGAGGGAGTTAGAGCGCACCCTAGTGGTGCCCCTGTGTTACTACAGACACTGCTGGGGTGATCCTTTGAAGCCACATGGAATTAAAGGCATTCTGCAATCTTGAAGCCTTTGCAGGCATAGCAGCAAATACCTTTTAGTTTAAGTCAAAGGAATCCTTTCATGAGTTGCTAGTTTCTGGATGTGATGCTCTGACTTATGGTATTTATTGGCTGATCTAGAATCTCCGCATAGGGGCCACTAATTTTTAACCTATGCACTTGTAAATCGCTTTGGATTAAAAGCGTCTGCAAAAAAAAAAAAAGAAAGAAAAAGAAGTTGTCTTAAATCTGTTCATTCGTCAAGTTAATTTGAGTATTTTTCTCTCTCTCTCTCTCTCTCTCTCTCTCTCTCTCTCTTCCTCTCCCTCACTCTCTCTCTCAGGCAGGGAGGATGTGAGGCTGGTGAATGGTAGCAGCCCCTGTGCTGGGAGAGTGGAGGTTTACCATCGGGGAGAGTGGGTGACAGTGTGTGGTCGTGACTGGGACATGAGGGATGCTGGGGTGGTGTGCAGACAGCTGGGCTGTGGAGATGCTGTAGATGCACTAGGAGAGGCTCACTTTGGACCAGGATCTGGGAGAATATGGATGGCTTATGTGTCCTGCAGTGGATCAGAATCCTCACTGAAGCAGTGTGAGTCACCAGGATGGGGTAAACATTACTGTAATCATGGAGAGGATGCTGGAGTGATCTGCTCAGGTTGGACTCAGCTCTTACAATAGTCTTATACCAAACGGCACTTTGGATTTACGTGAGCATGTGTACATTTTTAGAAACAAACTTATATTACATGTTTCTAAAACATAGTATTTCATTTTTTTATGCTGTGTTATAAACTGATGTGTGCATTGTGCCATTCACTGAACTAACCAGAGTTTGCACAGTTGCAACAGACTCATGTTTATGTTCTGTCTTTTTATGTTGCTCTTATTTTGTAAATGTGATTGGCTCATCTCCTAAAGAGGTTTACAGGTAATTGTCTCACCTCAGACTGCAGTAGACGTGTGATTGGCTCATCTCACACTCCATGTATAATAGCTGTGCAGTCCTGTGTTCAGACAGCTGTGCTGAATGCTGTCTCTGGAATAAGGTGCTGGTCATTGCTAATGATTCACTCTTTATTCTCTGTTCAACTGCAGAGGTCAGGCTGGTGGGCGGGACTGACCTGTGCTCTGGGAGAGTAGAGGTGCATCATGGGAGCTCCTGGGGCACGGTGTGTGATGCTGACTTTGACCAGCAGGACGCAGAGGTTGTGTGCAGGGAGCTGGGCTGTGGGGCTCCTAAAGAGCTGCGCGGGGCAGCTGCATTCGGCCAGGGCGAGGGCCAGGTGTGGGCAGAGGAGATTCAGTGCAGAGGCAACGAATCTCAGATTAACTTCTGCCCCACTGCACCCTCACAGAATCAACCCTGCTCCCATGGAAACAATGTGGGCCTGGTGTGTTCTGGTAAGAGTCTTCTGTGCACTGTGAGAGTTTCTGTGATGCTGGGTGAATATAGCCCCTTAATAGGCCATATGAGTTTATATTTAACAAGGCCTTTATTCATTATACTGTGAAATGTTACACGCCAGTGTGTGTGAGTTTAATCAAGTGTGGAGTTTGTATGATCTCCCTGATATGTACCTCGAACCATCTCAACATCCTCATTTCTTCTATTCAGGGTGGAACTGTTCTTATATCTGGGAAAGTCAAACTTATACACTGGTTACCACTTTATTGGGTAGACCAGTACACCAGCTTGTTAATGCAAATATTGAATCAGCCAATAATGTGGCAGCATCTAAATGCATAAAAGCATGTAGACATGGTGAAGAGGTTCAGCTGTTTTTCAGACCAAATGTCAGAATGGGGAAGAAATGTGATCTAAGTGATTGTTTGATGTTGGTGCCAGACAGGGTGGTTTGAGTATCTGCTGATCTCCTTGGGTTTTCATGCACAACAGGCTCTAGAGTTTGTGGAGAATGGTGCGATAAACAAAAAACATCCAGGGAGCAGCGGTTCTGCGGACAGAAACACCTTGTTCAAAAGAGAGTGTCGTGTCTATGAAACGACAGAGTCCAAATCTTCAATTTGTCGAAAAACATCTTCGCGAGGGAAAAGACGACACCAGGCAGCAAGATCTTCAGGAAAATCAGACTTTATTGGCACACGTGCATAAAGCCGGATCAGCTCTCCAGAACTGAACCCCGACTGGCATTTGTACACCCATTTTATACACAGTTACTCCACCTACAACTCCTCCTCAAACCTCATTCTGGCAAATCACCCACACTTTTCTTATCGTAACTCCTCCCAACGCTCCTCCCACAACGTCATTGTGGCAAATTGCCAACGGTCCTTATGCTCTGCCAACTCTGTACAAAGTTCAGGGCATTCTGCCAACTACGTGTCCTCACTTCACCCCGCACCTGCTCTTGGCAAACTACCAGACCTCATAAAGTTCTGGATGCCCTCCCTCTAACACGTCATCCTTACACGTCACTCTGTATCTTTCGCTTTTATAAGACAAACTAAGCAGCAGTAATCATTGAAAATATACAGACAAACTAAACATTTCATTAATATTCACTTCTAATATACTTTTCTAATATACAGACATACTAAACATTTGATTAATTATTCTCTTCTAAGGGAATAAATGTACGTAGCATTCTTTGCTCTCATTTCAACAGTTTTCACTGTGGTTTCTTGCGTTTTCATAAGCTCAGCTATAATTAATGTTCTAGGTCAAATAGATACACTCCTGGCATAAAACATCGAGAGTCCCGGAGAAATCAGCTGTATAGTCATATCTTGCTCTGCCCGTGTCCTTGACAGTTTGGTCTACACAGTTCAAGACGGCCCCCCCCCTGCCAGCTGGCTGGGCTCACTGTGTAATCCTAGCACAATTTAGCAGTTAATCAGTTTGAAACTATACAGGGTACATATCATACTTTAATACAGATATATTGATAAACTTTTAGCACACATCGTCGAGAGTTTTGGAGGAACCAGCCTGCTCACTAAGGTGGAGTCTGATTTTGACTTGTGATTGGTTATCATGCTTTTAGGAGGGAGATCTTTCGTTCTGTGAATTTTTCCCTACAAGAGTTCAAAGGAGAAGGGCCGGTCGAAGCTGACAGGAAGTCGACAGAAACGCAAACAACCACACATTACGGCAGTGGTATGCAGAAGAGTATCTCTGAACACACAACGTGTCAATCCTTGAAGTGGATAGGCTACAGCAGCAGAAGACCAATAAGTCTTGTAAGGCGGAAATTATTAACATCTGGCATTATCACTCAGGGCACTGGTCAACTTGCTGGCTTCCTCTGGTACTGTGGAATATGTGGCTGTGAAGTAATTTAACCCAGGAGCATGCACCATTAACCCCCACTATCTCCGCACCCATATGGGCAGGAGCCTGTGGGGGAAGACTCAGGCCTCCAGCCGTAAAACTCGTTACGACGGGGCAACATCCTTTACGGCACGGGAAGGTTTCAGAGGGCACGGCCTGTTAGGCCCTGACCTTCTCCTGAACCCCCCTTCATTGCTCTCTCCCTCTTTACTCAGTCACTAAATGATGTGTACAGCACTGGATGTTTCATGACAAAGTCAGTTTCGATAATATTCATGTTTGGTATTATTCTGATTGTTTCAGTGCGACTGGTGCAATGGTTTCATTTCTGCAACAGCAAACCCTGGACATCATAACCAACCAGGAACCAGGGAAAAACTGTGTGGAGCTCTGCCCCAGTGAAAGCCATGTGCCTCAACCCCCCTGCGTTTCCTGGGGAGGCGTGGCTCCAAATTACAGATGGGTGACCCATTTTTAGGGTTAACATCAAAGGCCAGATTTTGGACAGTAAACTAAGCATTCTGGGAGGATGCAATCAGTCTCTCCCGTGCACACCGTGCACGTAATTTCTATGTACAGGGTGTCTGTAGCCAGACTCCCGTATGTAGCTTTTATTACCAGGTATGACTTTTAAGACTCCGTAATTTGGTTTCCATTGTAATGCTTTTTTGATTTGGAACTAGTGTGTAATTACGTATGTAATCTGCCAGGTAAAATAAATAGTTAAAACTTGATCTGTGTGGTTTCGCTTACTGACACTCAAAGTTATACAGGGAATGCTTGGTTTACCCCCTCAAACTGGTCTAGGGAGGATGAATATTTACGCTTAATGTATCACGGCGTATAGCACCCGTAGGCCTATGTTGGTAAATCCCTCGCCTCTGCGTGGTAGTTCATTCATGTCAAGCACAGCCGTAGCTAGGTTGGTCTGCTTGGGTCCCTAGGCTGTAAACAGATATACCCAAGAGTAGCTATTCCTGCGACCTCTGTAATGACTACAGATAGCTAGTCAGTTTGTGAGACGTGCACATAACGCGCGATGTGACATGCGGCGGTACCAGCAGAGGACTGTTCGGAGAGTAAATCTCAGTACAGGATTCCTATAGCAATCAAGTCAAAATTATCAATAAGAAATCTACCTAATGTGGATAACTAATCTAAATTATTATTCTAAAATGGAGTCAGATAAACGAAGGTGAATCTATTGGCCCTATTGTGGAGATTCTCGTTCAGCCCGGACCAGTGAAGAGAGGAAGGCAGAGTGGTACTACTGCCTTTGTATCGTGGTTTATTTATTGGCTGATCTAGAATCTCCGCATAGGGGCCACTAATTTTTAACCCTATTAGTATTCTTTCAGCAACACCAGAAGGACGAGCACGCTGATACCTTCAGCCCTCGCTAAATTCCGTCGTTGGGTTAGTGTGGGGTTTTACAGTCTAAAAAATAAGTCTAATAAATACCTCTGTTGCACAAGTGGGGTGACATTGGCTCAGGAGGTATGAGCAGTTGTCAGGCAGTCGGAGTGTTGCTGTATCAATCCCCGCTCTGGGTGTGTCAAAGTCTCAAGACTGAGCAAGACACCCCCATTTGCTCTTGAAAAGCTGGTTGGTGCCTTGCATGGCAGCCAATCGCTGTTGGTGTGTGACTGTGAGTGTGTGAATGAGAAGCATGAACTGTACAGCGTTTGGATGAATGCGTGATACAAATGCAGACCATTTCCCATTCATCTGTCATGTGACAGACAGAGCTCATGTCACTGGTGTACAGTGTACAAAGCCAGGGAGATAGAGACTCGGGTGCACTCTGTGTTCCTGCAGACACTGCTGGGGTCTTACCCTTTGAATCCACAGTGAAGGTGTTTACGCTGTGTTCACAACTCAGCGCATCATCGGCTTGACACCAGAAGTCTGATGGTTCTGTCCCGCCTGGACTACTGCAATTCCCTCTTGGCTGGCCTCCCAGCGTCCGCCATCAGACCCCTCCAACTCATCCAGAATGCAGCAGCTCGTCTGGTCTTCAACCTTCCCAAATACTCACACGTCACCCCCCTGCTTACTTCCCTCCACTGGCTGCCTGTCATGGCTCGCATCAAATTCAAAACATTGGTGCTAGCCTTCCAAGCAGTTAAAGGGTCTTCCCCAGCTTATCTGCAAAAAATCATCAGACCCTACACCCCTGCCAGACCTCTTCGTTCAGCCTCCACAGGCCGCTTGGCACCTCCCCCTCTCAGAACCTCCACCTCACGCTCACGACTACTGTCTGTTCTGGCTCCACGGTGGTGGAACGAACTCCCCGTTGAGGTCAGAACTATAGAATCTCTCCCCACCTTCAAGGGCAAGCTGAAGACGCACCTCTTCAAGCAGCACCTCTCCCCATCCCTCCCTACCTCCCTGTGAACCTTAATTGTTGTCTCTGTGACTTGCTTTGTGTATCGGTATTTTTAGTTGGCTAGGTAAGCAGTGTTTGGATAGTTAACTTTGGTGACTTTTGCTCTGTTTGTTTGTTTGTTCAAAAAAAAAAAAAAAAAAAAAAAAAAAAAAAGCCCCTTGTCCTTATCTTTGTTGTACAGGTAGCAGTTGAAATTGTACTTCCCTCTAGGGTCTTTCAGCGAACTTATCCCTGGTTATGGGTATGCACTTTGTTGTACGTCGCTCTGGATAAGAGCGTCTGCCAAATGCCAATAATGTAATGTAATGTAATGTAAAAGTCATTCATTCCAATGGAGAATGGTTAATGGACAGTTGCGCTCCTGCGCCCCCTTGTGGCCAATATTTATGCTGGCCGACGGATGACATGTTCTTTGGATTTTTCCAAACTTTGTGTTGTTGGCGGACCATCGGATTAACCGGAAGTAAAGAAAATCACAGTGTGCTCACAGAAAAAATTGGGCATGCAATGCATTCCATTCATTTTCTATGGAGAGGCTTGCGGTGCGTGAAGTTTGTAGTCCAGTGAGTGCCGTGTACGTTTGGCGGTTCTGTATTTACATATCGTGATCTGCCCAAGCAAATCAACTGAGTCCAGCACTGCTCGCATGGCTCTCAAAACTAGGATCAAACTTTCAAACTAGGTGTTGCAGATAAAATATGAATCAGCATGTCTATGTTGTTTATTTTGCTCTTGAGATGTTTTCAAAAACATATTTTAATGGACTGTTTAAGAGAATAGGACCCGCCATATGGTGATGTTTTGCTAAAACAAACAAATGCAGTGCTGTCCAATCAGGTGCTGACAGTATTCTGCAGTAGATTACGTCCCTCCTTGTATTGATCCCATGGAGCGATCAATCAGACCGAACCCACCTACAGTACCGCCCATGATACGGACAACTTGGGGGAACAATTTGTCACCATGTGCGGTCGCTGGATTTGGTGTGTGGGTATCTTGACAACTTGGGGGTATAAACCCACGCTACACCAGGTTAAGCAATTTTAAAGATCTATCAACAGTGTTTCCACAAAAGAACCATGTTCCTGAAGAAGATGCTCATGTACTGTATACTGGATAAAATCAATGCATTTTCTTCACTTCTTTTAGCACTTTTGGCTGCAGTTAAAAAGCATTCTACAATCTAGCAAACACCTCGGTGAAAGCACCTTTTATTTGAAATCAAGTAATTGGGACAGGGAGGAAACCCTTTGTGAGTTATAATAATTCTGTATTTCATTCATGAAGTTAATTTGAGTACATCACCCCCCCTTCCCTCTCCCTCTCTCTCTCTCTCTCTCTCCCTTTCTCTCTCTCTCTCTCTCTCCCTCTCTCTCTCTCTCTCTCTCTCTCTCTCTCTCTCTCTCTCTCTCTCTCTCAGACAGTATAAGGCTGGTGAATGGTAGCAGCCCCTGTGCTGGGAGAGTGGAGGTTTACCATCAGGGAGAGTGGGGGACAGTGTGTGATGATGGCTGGGACCTGAAGGATGCTGTGGTGGTGTGCAGACAGCTGGGCTGTGGAGATGCTGTAGATGCACTAGGAGATGCTCACTTTGGACCAGGGTCTGGGAGAATATGGATGGCTTATGTGTCCTGCAGTGGATCAAAATCCTCACTGAAGCAGTGTGAGTCACTAGGATGGGGTAAACATCGCTGTAATCATGGAGAGGATGCTGGAGTGATCTGCTCAGGTAGGACTCAGCTCTTACAATAGTCTTATACCAAATGGCACTTTGGATTTACGTGAGCATGTGTACATTTTTAGAAACAAACTTATATTACATGTTTCTAAAACATAGTATTTCATTTTTTTATGCTGTGTTATAAACTGATGTGTGCATTGTGCCATTCACTGAACTAACCAGAGTTTGCACAGTTGCAACAGACTCATGTTTATGTTCTGTCTTTTTATGTTGCTCTTATTTTGTAAATGTGATTGGCTCATCTCCTAAAGAGGTTTACAGGTAATTGTCTCACCTCAGACTGCAGTAGACGTGTGATTGGCTCATCTCACACCCTATGTATAATAGCTGTGCAGTCCTGTGTTCAGACAGCTGTGCTGAATGTTGTCTCTGGAATAAGGTGCCGGCCATTGCTAATGATTCTCTCTTTATTCTCTGTTCAACTGCAGAGGTCAGGCTGGTGGGCGGGACTGACCTGTGCTCTGGGAGAGTAGAGGTGCATCATGGGAGCTCCTGGGGCACGGTGTGTGATGCTGACTTTGACCAGCAGGACGCAGAGGTTGTGTGCAGGGAGCTGGGCTGTGGGGCTCCTAAAGAGCTGCGCGGGGCAGCTGCATTCGGCCAGGGCGAGGGCCAGGTGTGGGCAGAGGAGATTCAGTGCAGAGGCAACGAATCTCAGATTAACTTCTGCCCCACTGCAGCCTCACAGAATCAACCCTGCTCCCATGGAAACGATGTGAGCCTGGTGTGTTCTGGTAAGAGTCTTCTGTGCACTGTGAGAGTTTCTGTGATGCTGGATGAATATAGTCCCTTAATAGGCCATATGAGTTTATATTTAACAAGGTCTTTATTCATTATACTGTGAAATGTTACACGCCAGTGTGTGTGAGTTTAATCAAGTGTGGAGTTTGTATGATCTCCCTGATATGTACCTCGGACCATCTCAACATCCTCATTTCTTCTATTCAGGGTGGAACTGTTCTTATATCTGGGAAAGTCAAACTTATATACTCGTGACCACTCTATTGGGTAGACCTGTACACCAGCTTGTTAATGCAAATATTGAATCAGCCAATAATGTGGCAGCATCTAAATGCATAAAAGCATGTAGACATGGTGAAGAGGTTCAGCTGTTTTTCAGACCAAATGTCAGAATGGGGAAGAAATGTGATCTAAGTGATTGTTTGATGTTGGTGCCAGACAGGGTGGTTTGAGTATCTGCTGATCTCCTGGGGTTTTCATGCACAACAGTCTCTAGAGTTTGTGGAGAATGGTGCGATAAACAAAAAACATCCAGGGAGCAGCGGTTCTGCGGACAGAAACACCTTGTTCAAAAGAGAGTTCAAAGGAGAAGGGCCAGACCGGTCGAAGCTGACAGGAAGTCGACAGAAACGCAAACAACCACACATTACGGCAGTGGTATACAGAAGAGTATCTCTGAACACACAACGTGTCAATCCTTGAAGTGGATAGGCTACAGCAGCAGAAGACCAATAAGTCTTGTAAGGCGGAAATTATTAACATCTGGCATTATCACTCAGGGCACTGGTCAACTTGCTGGCTTCCTCTGGTCCTGTGGAATATGTGGCTGTGAAGTAATTTAACCCAGGAGCATGCACCATTAACCCCCACTATCTCCGAACCCATACGGGCAGGAGCCTGTGGGGGAAGACTCAGGCCTCCAGCCGTAAAACTCGTTACGACGGGGCAACATCCTTTACGGCACGGGAAGGTTTCAGAGGGCACGGCCTGTTAGGCCCTGACCTTCTCCTGAACCCCCCTTCATTGCTCTCTCCCTCTTTACTCAGTCACTAAATGATGTGTACAGCACTGGATGTTTCATGACAAAGTCAGTTTCGATAATATTCATGTTTGGTATTATTCTGATTGTTTCAGTGCGACTGGTGCAATGGTTTCATTTCTGCAACAGCAAACCCTGGACATCATAACCAACCAGGAACCAGGGAAAAACTGTGTGGAGCTCTGCCCCAGTGAAAGCCATGTGCCTCAACCCCCCTGCGTTTCCTGGGGAGGCGTGGCTCCAAATTACAGATGGGTGACCCATTTTTAGGGTTAACATCAAAGGCCAGATTTTGGATTTAAGGACAGTAAACTAAGCATTCTGGGAGGATGCAATCAGTCTCTCCCGTGCACACCGTGCACGTAATTTCTATGTACAGGGTGTCTGTAGCCAGACTCCCGTATGTAGCTTTTATTACCAGGTATGACTTTTAAGACTCCGTAATTTGGTTTCCATTGTAATGCTTTTTTGATTTGGAACTAGTGTATAATTACGTATGTAATCTGCCAGGTAAAATAAATTGTTAAAACTTGATCTGTGTGGTTTCGCTTACTGACACTCAAAGTTATACAGGGAATGCTTGGTTTACCCCCTCAAACTGGTCTAGGGAGGATGAATATTTACGCTTAATGTATCACGGCGTATAGCACCCGTAGGCCTATGTTGGTAAATCCCTCGCCTCCACATGGTAGTTCATTCATGTCGAGCACAGCCGTAGCTAGGTTGGTCTGCTTGGGTCCCTAGACTGTAAACAGATATACCCAAGAGTAGCTATTCCTGCGACCTCTGTAATGACTACAGATAGCTAGTCAGTTTGTGAGACGTGCACATAACGCGCGATGTGACATGCGGCGGTACCAGCAGAGGACTGTTCGGAGAGTAAATCTCAGTACAGGATTCCTATGGCGATCAAGTCAAAATTATCAATAAGAAATCTACCTAATGTGGATAACTAATCTAAATTATTATTCTAAAATGGAGTCAGATAAACGAAGGTGAATCTATTGGCCCTATTGTGGAGATTCTCGTTCAGCCCGGACCAGTGAAGAGTGGAAGGCAGAGTGGTACTACTGCCTTTGTATCGTGGTTTATTTATTGGCTGATCTAGAATCTCCGCATAGGGGCCACTAATTTTTAACCCTATTAGTATTCCTCTATTCATTACATTACATTACATTATTGGCATTTGGCAGACGTTCGTATCCAGAGCGACGTACAGTTGATTAGACTAAGCAGGAGACAATCCTCCCCTGGAGCAATGCAGGGTTAAGGGCCTTGCTCAAGGGCGGATCTTATTGTGGCTACACCGGGATTAGAACCACCTTGTGTGTCCCAGTCATGTACCTTAACCACTATGCTACAGGCCGCCCCGGGGCAACCACTTTATTGGGTAGACCTGTACACCAGCTTGTTAATGCAAATATTTAATCAGCCAATAATGCGGCAGCAATGCATAAAAGCATGTAGACATGGTGAAGAGGTTCAGCTGTTTTTCAGACCAAATGTCAGAATGGGGAAGAAATGTGATCTAAGTGACTGTTTGATGTTGGTGCCAGACAGGGTGGTTTGAGTTTCTGCTGATCTCCTGGGATTTTCACGCGCAACAGTCTCTACAGTTTGTGGAGAATGGTGCGAAAA
This sequence comes from Conger conger, assembly GCF_963514075.1. Lineage (NCBI taxonomy): Eukaryota > Metazoa > Chordata > Actinopteri > Anguilliformes > Congridae > Conger > Conger conger. Next base: position 86,317,366 of record NC_083761.1, on the reverse strand, counting down.
ACAAAAATCATCTCGTGAGCAGAAGTTCAGTGGGAAGAAATGCCTTGTTTATGAGAGAGGTCAGAGGAGAAGGGCCAGACTGGTCAAAGCTGACAAACATTACAAACATTACAAACATTACAGACATGACAGGAACATTCCAGTGTGCTCACACACCAAATCCAGCATGCTACACATTCCATTAATTTTCTATGGAGAGGCTTGCGGTGCGTGAAGTTCGCAGTCCAGTGAGTGCCGTGTACATTTGGCGGTTCTGTATTTACATATCGTGATCTGCCCATGCAAATCAACTGAGTCCAGCACTGCTCGCATGGCTCACAAAACTAGGATCAAAATTTCAAACTCGGTGTTGCAGATAAAATATGAATCAGCATGTCTATTTTGTTTATTTTGCTCTTCAGATGTTTTCAAAAACATATTTTAATGGACTGTGTCAGAGAATAGGACCCGCCATATTTTGATGTTTTGCCAAAACTCTCTCTCTCTCCCTCTCCCTCACTCTCTCTCTCTCTCTCCCTCTCTCTCTCTCTCTCTCTCTCTCTCTCTCGCTCTCTCCCTCTCTCTCTCTCTCTCTCTCTCTCTCTCTCAGACAGTATAAGGCTGGTGAATGGTAGCAGCCCCTGTGCTGGGAGAGTGGAGGTTTACCGTGATGGAGAGTGGGGGAGAGTGTGTGACCGTGGCTGGGACCTGAGGGATGCTGTGGTGGTGTGCAGACAGCTGGGCTGTGGAGATGCTGTAGATGCACTAAGAGAGGCTCACTTTGGACCAGGGTCTGGGACAATATGGATGGGTCCTGTGTCCTGCAGTGGATCAGAATCCTCACTGAAGCAGTGTGGGTCACAAGGATGGGGTAAACATCGCTGTAATCATGGAGAGGATGCTGGAGTGATCTGCTCAGGTAGGACTCAGTGTTATTCAGCTCTTACTAAAACCCACACATTACAACAGTGGTATGCAGAAGAGCATCACTGAACACACAAGAAATCATAGGATAGGCTACAGCAGTAGAAGTCCAATGAAAAGTCTAATAAAAACCTTATGAAGTGCTCAATGAGTGTGAGCACTTTATTAGGTATACATTAGACTCATCTTTTAGACTGGAGTCTCCTGCTCCTGTCGCCTATCCACTTAGAGCTTAGACGCGTTGTGTGTTCAGAGATGCTCTTCTGCAAACCACTGTTGTAATGTGTGGTTATTTTCATTACTGTCACTTACTTCTTGTCAGCTTTGACCAGTCTGGCCCTTCTCCTCTGACCTCTCTCATTAACAAGGCATTTATGCCCACAGAACTGCTGCTAATTGGACTTCTTTTTGTTTTTTGCACCATTCTTTGCGAAATCTCGAGACAAGTGTGTGTGAAAATCGCAGAAGTTCAGCAGTTTCTGAGATAATCAAACCACCCTGTCTTCCACCATCCTCTTTGTAATGGACAGGTTTAACATCTTCATCATCACTGCCACCGTAATCAGCACCATAGAGTACATATATTTATTTTATTAATTAACAAAGGAATACAGTAAGAATTCAGTATACAGGGAATAGTGTACAAACAGAACAAAAACAAAAGAGCCAGGGGTATATCACACTCGAAAAATATAAGATATAACATTAAGTGCTTTGTTAGCATTTTTGTTAGTTGAATTAGAAAGTAGTTACACATATTGTTCGACATCTTTCATGAAAACAACAAAGTAAGGTTTTTTATTACTAAATTTACCAAAGTGGGAACGGGGAGGATCGTAAAGCCAGCTGCAGGGGGCGGTAGGGAGACGTCCCTATCGCTGCCCGACCACCTGGAGTTGTTCTGGGATTAAAGGGGCGAAACGTCTGTGAAGGGTGGCTCCCAGCTGACGACCCTGCAGCTGGCCCAATGGCACCGGCAGCATGTATGGGTGTTTTTATCTTAACTTGGCTAGCTAGCAAGCAGAAATTATGATTGGATAAGCCAGCATCCTTACCTTAGCTATCGATCATAGTTGAAATAGTAAGTTAGCTAGCTTGTGAAAACTCACAGTGCGAGCGTCTATCATGGAGGTAGCTATGGTAACAAACCACAATGTGTGGAAAGTGGGGACACGGTCTGTCAATCATAGCTAATTGATGTACATTTGTTTTATTGTTGCTTAAAGACAACTGGCAAGTGTCACATTCAACCACCATGTTACTGTTTAAATCAACAGAATGCAGGTCCTCTCTGTTCTGATAGAATGGGAAATCATAATGCTTTACATTTTACATTTTTTACATTTTAGTCATTTGGCAGACGCTTTTAATCCAAAGCGACTTACAAGTGCATAGGTTCTACCACAAGTCAAAGCATCACATCCCGAACTAGAAAAATACACCTGGACTGCTGTTCTAAACATATAGTCGTCATCATAAGTGCAATTTTTTTTTTTTTTTTTTTTTTTTTTTGGGGGGGGGGGGGTTAGGCAGGGATAGGGGTATCAGAAGGGGGGGGCGGGGTAAATCAGGAGGGGGGACTAAGGTAGAGTTTGAAGAGGTGTGTTTTGAGTCTGCGTCGAAATAGGGGGAGGGATTCTGCTGTCCTGACAGTGGTAGGCAAGTCATTCCACCACTGAGGAACCAGAACGGAAAACAAGCGTGAACGTGCAGCTCGACCGCCAGGTGCCCGTAGAGAGGGAATCGTAAGGCGACCAGAGCTGGCAGACCGGAGTGGTCTAGCTGGGGAGTAGGGAGTGATCAGGGATTGTATGTAATGTGGGGCAGTCCCCTTAGCAGCCTGAAATGCCAACACTAGGGCCTTGAATCGGATGCGTGCGGCAATAGGAAGCCAGTGGAGGCCAATGAGAAGCGGGGTGACATGAGCCGACCTGGGCTGACTGGTGATCAAGCGGGCTGCAGCATTCTGGACCAGCTGGAGGGGCTTGATGGCACACGCTGGGAGACCAGCTAAGAGGGAGTTGCAGTAATCCAGGCGGGAAATGACGAGCGCCTGGACTAGGAGCTGGGTGGCTTTCTCCGTCAGGAGATGACGGATGCGGCGTATATTAAACAGAAAGAACCTGCAGGTTCTGGCAGTGGAGGATACTTGTGGAGCCAGGGAGAGGCAGTTATCAAGAGTCACCCCAAGATTCTTTGCCGTACGGGAGGAGGAAACTACAAAGTCCTCCACAGTCAGTGAGAGGTCGATTGACGGAGAGGACTTAGCAGGGATGTAGAGAAGCTCAGTTTTGGCAAGGTTGAGCTTCAGGTGATGGGAAGTCATCCATGCAGAGATATCAGCCAAGCAGGCAGAGATCTGTGTGGTGATTTGGGTGTCAGGGGGGAAGGAAATGAAGAGTTGGGTGTCATCAGCGTAGGAGTGATAAGAGAAGCCGTGGGAAGAGATAACAGAACCAAGAGACATGGTGTATAGCGAGAAGAGGAGAGGCCCAAGAGTGCGAGAGTGCGCCCCTCCAAGTCACCTGGTAGGAGCGACCAGAGAGGTAGGAGGAAAACCAATCGAGTGCAGAACCTGTGACACCCATCCCAGACAGCGATGAGAGCAGAATCTCATGGTTGACTGTATCGAAGGCGGCCGACAGGTCGAGGAAGATGAGGACAGAGGAGAGGTTAGCTCTTAGCCGTAACCCTAACCAGCTCCACTGCAGTCATATCTGCATTACAATAGCACAGGGGTGTGTAATCTTATCTGTAAAGGGCCAAGGTGGGTTCAGGTTTTTGTTTTAGCCCGTCAGAATCGGGGTATCGTAGTGCTGGGCAAAAACAAGAACTCACGTTCACGCCGGTCCTTTTTGGATAAGATTGGGGGCGACATTGGCTCAGGAGGTGAGAGCAGTCGTCTGGCAGTCGGGGGGTTGCTGGTTGATCCCCTGGGTGTGTCGAAGATGCTTCTGCTGAGCTGGCTGGTGCCTTGCATGGTAGCCATTTGCTGTTGGTGTGTGTGTGTGTGAATGGATGAATGAGAACCATCAATTATACAGCGCTTTGGATAAAGGCGCTATATAAATGCAGACCATTTGCCATTTGATTAGACACCCCCGATCTAGCAGTTAGAACGTTGACCCCGCCCACACCTACTCTGAGGGGGTCACATGGTTTCCCAGTTCATGGATGAGTGAAATGTGCTCAGCTGAATACCAGGTTAAAGCTCGTTTGCACTGTATGTTTGATGAGAACATTATTATGAGGGAGAAGCTCAGTCTGTTCTCTGTCTTACAGAGACACCCCAGGCTGTCTTGACGGTCTCTCCACATGGGCGGATATATAGAGGACAAGCTGTCAGTCTCTCTTGTGAGGTCTCAGTGCCCTCTGCTGGCTGGGAATATTACTGGTACAAAGGAGATGGATCAAGTGGCACTGCCCTCATTGCCAGTACAGCTGAAGGCTCGTACACCCTCAGTGCTGCAGCTCTTGCACACACCGGGGAGTACAGCTGCAGAGCAGGGAGGAGCAACCCAGTCTGGTACACAGAGTACAGTCACCCTGTCTACATACAGGTAACAGGTGAGTGCTGTTACACAGAGTACAGTCACCCTGTCCACATACAGGTAACAGGTGAGTGCTGGTACACAGAGTACAGTCACCCTGTCCACATACAGGTAACAGGTGAGTGCTGGTATACAGAGTACAGTCACCCTGTCCACATACAGGTAACAGGTGAGTGCTGGTACACAGAGTACAGTCATCCTGTCCACATACAGGTAACATGTCAGTGCTGTTACACAGAGTACAGTCACCCTGTCCACATACAGGTAACAGGTGAGTGCTGTTACACAGAGTACAGTCACCCTGTCCACATACAGGTAACAGGTGAGTGCTGTTACACAGAGTACAGTCACCCTGTCCACATACAGGTAACAGGTGAGTGCTGTTACACAGAGTACAGTCACCCTGTCCGCATACAGGTAACAGGTGAGTGCTGACTGATATTGTTCTGTGTGTAAAACTTGCAAGGTCCCATAATGCAGTGGGATCCTGTTTGTTCCATAACTGCCGACATACTTTTCCAGTGTTCATTATTGAATGTCTTTTCTAAATAGTATTCAGAAAAGAATTCCAGCTGCCTTTGTCCCTCTGTGAGGGTGATTTGTTTTCTCCACGGTCATAAATACGCTGGTATGAAGACGGAACAGTGACCCAGTCTGTCTGCTTCCCACAGCACTGCCTAAGGCCACTCTGGATGTAGAGCCAAAATGGCGTCCACTGTATACTGTATTACATTATGCTGCATACACTTACTGTAGCAGATGCATTACAGTACACTGCATTCACTTACTGTAGCAGATGCATTACAGTACACTGCATTCACTTACTGTAGCAGATGCATTACAGTACACTTACTGTAGCAGATGCATTACAGTACACTTACTGTAGCAGATGCTTATGTTCAGAGTGACGTTCAGCACAGGAGCAATGTATAGCAGTATGCATCCCTCATCTCTGTGTCTCCACAGGCAGAGTGATGTGTGGTCTGGGTGCTGCTCCTCTCCTGCTGGCCACCATTGTACTGTGTGTGAAATGGTACAGGAGACCAGGTGATGTGCTTTCACTGGGATGCACACTTACTCTCTAAAACATGATGTGTGTTTCAGGGCTCAGGCTGCAGCTCTGCTCACTCACAGTTCTCTCTCATCTGTTGTGTCTGTACGTGTTTGTTGATGTACAGGGCCGTCTACTGAAACAGCTGTCCGCTACACTGGAGGGAATGTGGAAATTGCCATATAAAACACACAGAGGCTGGGTCCGTGTACTCATGTGAAATGAGAATGAAGTCTGAGAGCTCAGGACTCTTTTTTCATCATTGTGATGTTTCTCAGCTTGCAGGAGGGGAAATTGGGGGTGCAGTCATGGGGGCATTTTAGGGTATGGGAACAGGAAGATGTGTCTTTAGAGCTGGGCTGCACTTTTGATCTTTGTGTAGTTAGTTTGCTTTGATTGCTGTATGTTTGTTCTAGGTTAGGTCACTGAACTTAAATTGCAGTAAATTGCAGTAAATTGACAAATTGACTGAAAATGAATATGTATGTCACCATGTGTCTGTATGTATTAAATTGGACAGATGTTAAACTCTGTGTTACATTATTTTTAAAGTGTAATGTAGTTATGTTACTCTTCCCCTATTTCAGAGTCACAATTGTAAAAAAATTGAGACGGGTGCGTGGGGGCTGGACCCAAAATGCACGACTCAGAAAGAAAGGGTAGATAAAGTCCCGTCAGGGCTTTATTCGGGACGAATCCCAGGAGAGTGGTCAGAACAAGCAAAGTCCATACACGAAGATCCAGCCAAACAAATAGTAAACAAACGAAAAGCACGGTGCCGAGGGAAGAGGCAAACACGTAGTCGGTAGACATGCAGGGAGGTCCGGTAGCAGGAGACCTGTCAGCCAGGCAGAAGTACAGGCGGACGGCAGGCAGAGGCGTAGTCGAAGGCGAAGCAGAAGTCGAAACCATAAAACAAACAGCGGGGCAAAGGTACAAAATCGGTAGGCGAGGACGTGGTAAAAAACAAATGATGGTCAGCAAAACAGAAATCAATAATCGGTGGTCGGTAAACAGGCTTGGATTGTAACGTGTAATCAATAACAGTAAATGCTCAAGCGTTGCATTGATAACAAGAGGCAGACAATTTCGCGAAGAACCGTAGTGCGACTGGGCAATAAATGCGGGTGTAGACAGGTGTAGACAATTAGTTTAGAGAGCAGCAAGGAAATGAAAAACAGGTGCGATAGATGACAAGTTTAACAAGGTAATTAGTAATCGTTAGTAATAAACCTATCCTGCCCTAGCATTAGTAAATTAGTAAATGACATGCACGAGAAACGTAAGGTAACATGAACACATAATTAGTTTGTTAGTTCTACCCAATCCTGATCTAGCATTTGTAGTTTTAGTAAATAGACAAATGGAAACAATTAGGGTGTGAATGACAGAAAGAGAGAGAGAGAGAAAAGGCGGACGCAAGGTTTGCGGAAAGACATGTAAAAGTGTAGGTTTAAACAATAACCAGTCTACGTAACAATAAACATAAATCAAAACATAACACAAAACGAAACTAAGACGATAACCACTCAACATAACAAGGTAATATAATCATAACGAAACAACTAGACATGACGAGAAAATAAATCGTAACGAGAAATAAACTAAACAACATGACGAACCTAGACGAACATAATACATGATAAGATAATACATGACTACGACAAAATGAATAAACATAAAACATGGCAAGACAGACCTGAAAGGTGACAAAAATAAAATAAAAAAAATTAAAAAACAATGTACTGTACCCATCCCTGCAATATTTTTTCCAAGCAAATGAATAAAAACATAAATGCACAATTAAAGTGAAACAACAAAGTAAAATAAGTCTTTTAAGCTTTACTTGAAAATATCATATTAATGCGCAGCCATTAATATGCTGGTATTTCTAAAGACAAGGAAGTACATGTGAGCATTTTTTAAAAATGTAATCAAAATCTGTATAATTCTTCAATATGTGGAATCCAAATCTCTAAAAATATGGTATGTTGATGATAATATTTGAATCATTGGCAAACGATTTTTGAAAGTTGCGCGGTGGGGCCTCCATGGATTGGACTTGTTTATCCAGCACATCCCACAGATGCTCCATCGGATTGAGATCTGGGGGATTTGGAGGCCAGGGCAACACATTGAATCTTTGTCATGTTCCTTAAACCATTCCGCTTTCGACAGTAGACAGAGGTCAGAATGGGCACTCTGACTGACATATGTAACATGGTGTGTTGTGACACATTCATCACGTAGCCATCATTAAAATAGTCTGTGACTTGTGCCACAGTAGCCCTTGTGTCAGTTTGGACCAGATGGTATGGCCTTTGTTGCCTGTAGACGGTTCATGGATTGTCCCTCCTTGGACCACTGTAGGTAGGTGCTCACCACTGCTGACCGGGAGCGTTTCGGAGTTGTTCTGACCCAGTCGTCTGGCAATAACCATTTGGCCCTTCAGGTCACACAGGTCTTTACGTCTGCCCATTTCCCCCGCCTTCAACACATCTACCAAGGCTTCACCACCTAGCGATAGCCTTATGTAAAATTATTTAGAAAATGTTTCTGTATTTGATTCACTGAAAATGTGGCAGACTCTCTTCACAGCGATACATTTGATTACCATGTGACAGCACTTTCATTATACATTACACAACCATACTACATTCTCATGAAACATATTACAGCCACTATTAAAAATAAACTTGGTCCATGTTAGTCAGTGCTAATGCCCGTGGCATCTTCAACAGCAGGGCTGAAGCAGCCTTGATCCAGAGTCAGACTTCCTGTCTAAACCTTTTAAAATGACACACTCAGATAATATCCTCAGCTAACAACAGCAAATGCAAAATATTTTATTTCAAGCTCACATAATGTGGAATGTTTCATATAACATCATGTTGTCAACTAAAAAAATGGATGGAATGGAAATTTAACAAGAAATATGACAAAGATATACTCCATAGATTGGATTAAATCTAAGAAGTGGCTGGAATTTCATGAAGCACAACTACAAATATCACCTCGTGGTGAAAAGAACATTTGACTGAAAACAAAACCATCACAAATGTGAAACATTAAAAACCAGAGTAATGCACGGGGGGGCGGCCTGTGGTTAAGGTAAATGACTGGGACCCGCAAGGTCATGGGTTCTAATCCTGGTGTAGTTGCAATATGATCCGCACAGCCTTTGGGCCCTTGAGCAGGGCCCTTAACCCTGCATTGCTCCAGGGGAGGATTGTCTCCTGCTTAGTCTAATCAACTGTAAGTCACTCTGGATAAGAGCGTCTGCCGAATGCCAATAATGTATTGTAATGTAATGTACAGGAACCATCCTTCCCCATCTGCAGGGGAGTGCAGAACATGCCTCTTCTGTGGAAATCATTTTCACTTTTCCAGTCTTTACCCTGTTACATGTCATTAGGGTGTCTTCCGTTTTCCAGATACTTTCAACCAGAGGGAATTAAAGTGTAAACACAGGTGCAAAGATCAGGGAAGGAAGTGCAGTAATTCTCTAGAGAGGGAAAGTATCATTCCGAGAGAGCCATGGTATCTGCAAAACCGGCGTATTACGAACCACAAGAGTCTCTTGAGTCTTTTTGAGTGACCGTTTAGCCAGAAAATGCAACCAGACACAAAGGAACAGATTTTTTTTCCAATGTCCAGATACTCCCTGACAGCACTGTAGTTTAACTTTGGCTGTTAAAAACATAATCCAAGAAAGAACATGGTGTGCTACAGGTAGTGTTTTCTTTTTCTCTGAGGCCCTTGTGGTCAGGAAGACTAGTATCTTCTCTCACATCTCACAGACCAGTTCCTCTGCTCAAATGTTTGCTGCATTTTAAGAAAGCAACAAGGTAATTCAGCATCTGTTATTGACAGTACGTAGTGTACCACCATCTTGTAAAATCCGATCTGCTTACTAAGGTATGTGCTATGGTGCAAAGTGAAGAATGATTCTGGATAAGAGCGTCTGCCAAAATGCCATTAATGTAATTAATGAAAAAGGAAACAAGTGAAAACTGAAAATGACAAAACAGCATTGCACAGCACCGCAGATAACTTTTTTATCTTTTGACTTTTTCCTGTGGTGATGTCAGTGGAGCTCTTTATCTGTGGGCCTCTCAGTTCCATAGATACTGATCTAAGATAATGTTCCATCTCTGCTACTCCGCAATGCTAGAAACAAACTCTATTATTGAAGACATTTACATTTTTGTCACTTAGCACACGCTTTTAATCCAAAGCGACTTACAAGTGCATAGGTTCTTCGACAAGTTAAAGCATCACATCCATAGCTAGTAAAATACACATGAAGTGTTGTTCTAAACATATTGTCATCATAAGTGCAATTTAAAAAAAAAAAAAATTTTTGGGGGGGGGGATAAGACAAGAGGGATAGGGATATCAGAAAGGTATCAGAAATCAGGAGGGAGGGCTAAGGTACAGTTTGAGAAAAACTCTGTTATTGATACAATTAGTTGTCCTGAAGGTAGGGCATGAGGAAGAAGCATGAAGAGTGCACGTTACCCTGGTGCTGATGTGCTGCACAGTGCATGCAATAGCTGCAGAGTAAAAGGAGCAGGCTGCTTCCTATTTAAAATGCATATACACTCACCGAGCACTTTATTAGGAACATTTTTACTTTATTACTTCTACTTATTCAAGCGATTATCGAAATCACCCAATTGTGTGGCAGCAGTGCAATGCATACAGTTAATGTTCCCATCAACCATCAGAATGGGGAAAAGAATGTTACAATCCGTAGTACTGCAATAATAATGCATAAAGATACAACAAAAATGACAACAAAGACAGTTCTGGTGGAATTAAAAGCAAGGGAAAAGAAGTGAAGAAGTGAATGGATTTGAGCTGGGGTTTGAAGGTGTGTATGGATGGTGCAGACCTGATAGAGAGGGGCAGTTTGTTCCACAGTCTCGGTACGGCCACAGCAAAGCCCTGTCACCCTTTAGCTTTAGTCGAGACCGAGGAACAGAGAGGAGCAGTTGGGTGTAAGACCTCAGTGACCTGGGCACAGAATATGGGCGAAGGAGATCAGAGATATGGGGGGAGGGGGGAGAAGGCTAAACCATTGAGTGCTTTAGAAACAAACAACAAGATGTTAAAATCAATCCTAAATCTAACCAGGAGCCAGTGCAGGGAAGCCAGAATTGTTCACATTACCTGTTAAAAGCCTTGCAGCAGCATTTTGCACAAGCTGCAGGTGGAGGAGGGATGATATAATGCATGAATAACTATGTCCAAGTTGTGAAACCAAAGAAAGGGCCTGGCCTTGGCTTGGCTCGGAGTTGAAAAAAGCTGGTTTTAATGACAGAATTAATGTGTTTGTTGACCGTGAGGGTGGAATCAAAAATGCTTTTGGCATGGGGTTTAGTGCAGTGAATAGAGGGATTAATAGAGAGACCTCTAAGAGTGTCAGGTGGACCGAACCGGATCACCTCCATCTTACTTTCCCTTGGTTGGAGAAAGTATTTAGTCATCCAGTCTTCGATGTCAGCAAGCCAATCACACAGGCTCTTAAGCGAGCACTTGTCGTTTGCTTTTATAGGGAGGTAAAGCTGAATATCGTCCGCATTACAGTGGAATATTGCATTTCTCTACAATAGAGCCGAGGAGGATGCATTTACAGGCAGAAAAGAAATAGCCCAAAAATTGAACCCTGGGGGACTCCACATGGAATAGGAGCAGAGGAGGACGAGGAGCACTTGATGTTAACTGAGAAGGTCCTGTTCTTTAGATAAGAGGGAAACCATTTTGTGTGAGTGAATAGTGTATCTGCCCTGCGATGGACTGGCGACCTGTCCAGGGTGTATTCCTGCCTTTCACCCAATGTATGCTGGGATAGGCTCCAGCCCCCCTGCGACCCTGTTCAGGATAGGCGGGTTAAGATAATGGATGGATGGATGGTCTTGAATGGCACCTGTGTGCATAATCCGGTCCGATCATGGTCGACCTAAAATAGAGCATTCTCTGGCGACACTTTAAGGAGCACAGGTTCAGTACTGTGAAGGGCTGTGAAGCCAGGCTGAAACGTTTCAAAGATGTTAATTTGGTTTCGTAATTTGGTTAATAACAAGAGTTGTGAAAGAGCTATTTTTTCCAAGACTTTTGGGGCAGAAGTTATTTTGAATAGTGGGTTTGGTTTGGATTTTTTAACAGAGGCTGAACCACTACATGTTTAAAGCAGGAAGGGACCATGGAACTAATTTCACACCAGCGCCAAAGCTCACACGTGGCAAACATTTGGGGACCTTTCATGAAATCATTCAATTTGCCTGTGGACTAACCCCCCAACCCCACCCTAACCAACATATACTCACATACTCTAGAAACACTCTCCATACAATGCCAAATCCCAATCCAACCCATCCATAATCATGCATATTTCCCTTTTACTGTTCCTTTTTTTTGGTTTTGCTTTGTTATTTGTTAGTTTTATTTTATTTTTATTTGTTTTGTATATATTTTTTTCTTTTTCTTTTGTATTTAAGAATGTTTTATTCATATTCATCATGTTCTTCTTATTTTATTTCATTTTGTCCCCATCGTTACTTTTATTATTATTACTTTTTCTCCTCTTCTCTCCCTTTTTCCATACAAGGCTCCAATCAACAACCACCCACTTGTCCACCTGTCTGTTTGTCTGTTCATCCTCCTGTCTATCTGCCCGTTGGTCTGCGTATCCATGTGTACACAAGTCACTCTTTACACACTTTATTATTCTTTTTATTATTATTCTTTTTTTCATTTATTGTTATTTTTAGTGACGCTGTCTGTTTTGTTTTACCCTCCCCTCAAAGGCTTCATATTGTTTTCTTCCTTTGCTCTTTCTCTCTCTCTCTCTCTCTCTCTCTCTCTCTCTCAAAATTACCAATGTATATATGTTTGTTTTTGTATTATTGAGAATAAAGTTGACCTCCCAAGAGGGTGGGGGGGTGGTGGCGGGAATAAAAAAAATAAAAATAAAAATAAAGCAGGAAGGGACAATGCCTGAGGTGAGTGGTTTATAAAAGATAGGATGCTGGGACCAATTGTGTCTAAAACCATTTTAAGGAGGTGTGAGAGGATAGTGTCAAGAGGGCAGGTAGTGGGCTTCATATGAGACACTGTATCTATCAGGACAGAATGAGAGACTGGCTCAAACTGACTGAAGACAACAGTGTGCATAGGAAGGCTGGAAGGACCATGTGCAGGAGGTGGGATGTGAGATCAGATGTCATCAATCTTGGAAATAAAGACATTTTAAAAAATCATCATATCACAGAGGAAGTGTCAGGATTAATTGTGTTTAACAGAAATTTAGGCCTGTGGTGTTTTGATATCACAGCACAAAAAACCCATGCTCTGGCTGCTTTAACTCCTACCTGGAACTTAACCAGACAGTTTCTCAGGATATCAGCGGGTACTGGGTGCGTGAGGGCACGGGTCCGTGGAGGGTAGAGGACTTACCAGAAGTGGAACTGAACTTGTGAAGGTGCTGTCACAACAAATTCTATCCCCTTTACAAAACTTATCCCCTCCACGGTCACGTTTCCGGTTTCCTGGCAACTGTCACATAGAATTTGTTGTGATAGCAACTTCACGAGTGAAGTGACCTTTCAGTTCCACCCACCACCGACCCGTGCCCACACCCAGTAGCGATGGGAAGACCTACCGGCTAATTTTATAAGTTTGGCGTTCCTGTGGGTTTTTCTGTGGGTTTTCTACTGTTTTGTTGGATTGTAACGAATAAACTCTGTTTTTAATATTGAACTCATGTCTCTGCTTGTTAATTTAATTCTTAAATTCTTAAACTATTTCCTTGGGCATAATTCCCAAGGTGGCGTAATCGAGTGGTGTTATGCCAGGTCACACATGGTGGAGGTTCCTTGCAGGTTTGGGGCTGCATTTCTGCAAATGCACTTGGGAATTTGGTCAGGATTAATGGTCTCCTCAATGCTGCGAATTACAGGCAGATACTTACCCATCATGCAATACAGGGGAGGCATCTGATTGGCCCCAAATTTATTCTGCAGCAGGACAATGACTCCAAACAGTTGGCCGATGTCATTATGAACTATCTACAGTGTAAAGAACAAGGAGTCCTGGAAGTGATGGTATGGCCCCCACAGAACCCTGATCTCAGCATAATTGAGTCTGTCTGGGATTACATGAAGAGACAGAAGCATTTGAAGCTGCCTAAATCCACAGGAGAACTGTGGCTAGTTCTGTGGCTATGTGGTCACACCAAATATTGATTTGATTTAGATTTTTCTTCTGTTCATTCTCTTCTGTTTATGCATTTTGTTAATTGATAAAAATAAACTATTAACATTTCTATTTTTGAAAGCATTTTTTCACACCTGCCTAAAACCTTTCCACAGTACTGTATATATTTTGACAACAATGTCCAATATTTTTAAAATATTTCTGACAAGCTGAAAGTCTTCTGAGCATTGTCATACTAAGTTGACATTTTTATAATGAGTAGTTTTTGAGAACAAGAGCTTTGGTTTGACATCAGCACCAGTCTGTATCTGCACCTGCTCTATTGGCAAGTCCGGCAGTGCACTGAATTAAATCGTTTCTCACCGGATCAATTGATAGCTAGCTTGCTCCGTGTCTTGTATATAATTTTTATAGATAGATATATCGATAGATAGTTTCAGCACCAGTGTCAAGTAACAGTAGCTAGCTAGCTAGCTCCGTATCTGGTAATGCCATGTTGCTGTCAAACAAAGCTCCCCTTCTCAAAAACTATTCATCGTAAAAATGTCAACTTCATTTGGAAATGCTCAAAATACTTTCAGGTGATCTTATCCGGAAAGGTCCGGAGTGGGTGCAGGTTTCTGTTTTAGCCAAGCTTCAACTGATTAACTAATCATGATCTATGATCAATCAAGATCTTGAAGTAGAATCGCGTGACTTCATGCTGGGCTTAAACGCCAACCTACATTTGAGCAAAAAAAGGAAATGGGAGGCCACAGCAAATGTCTTTCAGGGAAGGGCTCAGTTTATCTTAGAGCTCAGAGGTGCAGGTGTGAGCATCCACTCTGCTCTGTGGAAGGGTGCGTTTGTCTGCGCTGAAGATGGAGACATGTCTGCTGTTCCTCTCTCTCTCCTCCCTCCTCCTGCTCTCCACAGCCAGTGAGTACCAGCTTCATCCTCCTCTCCTGCTTCTCCACACCCAGTCAGGGTCAGAGACTGGGGGCCAGGGCCAAGGGGTCAGAGGGTCTGCTGGTCAAAGGGCTCTCCAGTAAGAGCAGGGTTACAGGCAGCCTGTAAACACCACAGATTACTGGAGGACATTTCTCTGCATGATTCATTGAGTTTTCATCAAACAAATGTTATTATGAATTATTTCGAAAATGTTTCTGTATTTGATTCACAGGAAATTGGCACACTCTCTTCACAGCAGTGCTCATTTCCTCATGAGAGCACTTTAATAAATTATTTAAAAAATATATATTTAAAAAAAATGACTGAGAAAAAATTATAGATATATATATATAGTATACAAACACTATTACTAATTACTAGTGGTAATCCATCCATCCATTATCTGAACCCGCTTATCCTGAACAGTTTCGCAGGGGGGCTGGAGCCTATCCCAGCATACATTGGGCGAAAGGCAGGAATACACCCTGGACAGGTCGCCAGTCCATCGCAGGGCACACACACCATTCGCTCACACACTCACACCTACGGTCAATTTAGACTCTCCAAACAGCCTAACAGAGAGGCCCTGGCCGACGGGGATTCAAACCCAGGACCTCCTTGCTGTCAGGCAGCAGTGCTACCCACTGCACCATCCGTGCCGCCTCTACTAGTGGTAATGCCTGTGGAAACCTTAACTTTCTAAGCAGGTCTAAAGCAACATTGATCCAGAGTCAGACTTCTGATGGAAATCTTTTTAAATAACAGATTCTGAACAGTTAATATCCTTAACATCTTCTTATACCAATATATAATAATAATATTATATGTAATATTATATTTCAAGCTCACATTGGTTTGAATATGTGGCATGTTTTTTTTAAAAGCATGTTGTCAACTAAAATAAAATAAATAAATAAATATGGAAATTTAACAAGAAATTAAAAAATTATACATAAATAGTGATTGTTTAACGGGCAGGCATTTCATGAAGCGCAACTACAGATATGAACTGTTTCCTCATGGTGAAAACAACATTTGACTGAAAACAAAACCATCACAAATGTGAAACATTAACATTGCTTTATATATAAAATGCAAAGTAGATGCCTACAGGTTTCTAGCCTTGGCTAATGTGCAACCCCTGTCCCGGGCCAGGTTTTTTAAAGTTAAAACGGGAAATACAGAAGCATTGAACTAAAAATAATACCTAAACATTAAAAAGTGGTACAGATAAAAGACTAAAATAAGTACAAACACTAAAATAAGGGCAAAGACAAAAATCTAAATGTTAATAATACATAAAATCAGTTTTTCACAGACTTGCTTCAGTTTCAGCATGTGTGTTTAATAATCTTGAGATCTTTCAATGTTTTAATTTCAGATGGTAATGCGTTCCACAGTTGTATACTTCTTACTGAGAAAGATTTCTGACCAAATGTTGTTCTGCGTTTTGCTGCTCTGTGATTTCCAGTTGTTGCACCTCTGATTCCACTGTTTTGTTTGTTTTATTTCTGGGGCAAGGTTGTTCACATTTAAAAATAAGTTTAATAAATGGTACATTTACAAAACTGTCAAAGCATGTTATGTTTCTGTAAAATTAGGCAATGGTGCCTGTTTATATAACAACCTGATGGGTGTAGTTGTTGTTTGGTTGGCCTGGCCCCAAACGGTTATACAGTATGATAAATGAGAAAATATAATGGCATGCATAAACTGCTGTGCTGCCTTAATAGATATGTAATGTCTAATTAAGCAGAAGCAATTGAAATTTGTTTTGACAGTTTTGCACAACCTCTTTACATGTTTATCGAACTTAAGCTGAGAGTCTAAATTAACACCTAAAAATGTCATTTCATGTACCTTATCTATCTCTTGCTCGTGAATCTTTATTCTTAAATTTTCATTGAAATTTATTTTTATTAAAAAGCACATTGAGACCATCTTATTACAGTTCAAAGTCATGAGGTTTTTTTTGCATGCACATATATAATTGTGTCGTCCGCATAGATTTGGCATCTAACTCTTTTACAGCTATCAGGTAAGTCATTTACATATAAACTAAAAAGTAAAGGGCCTAAAATTGAACCTTATGGAATTCCCATTTGGCAAGTTTGGGCAGATGACTGGGTAGAATTTATTCTAACACATTGCTCTGTGTATTCAAGATAAGATCTAAAGCAGATTATTGCATTGTTTGAAAAATGAAATCGTTGCAGTTTATTTGAAAGAATTTCATGGTTCACAGTCCAAAAATACTGCTCCCACTACACTGCCTTCATCTAATGACTGTTTTATAGTTTCAGTGAGGTAACAGTTTGCTAACTCTGTTGAGTACCTTGGTCTGAATTGTTTGGGGTGCAGAAAGTGATTACTTTCAAGGTAATCAACAAATTGTTTAGCAACTGTTTTTTCAAGAACCTTTGAGAGTGCTGATAAAATTGAAATTGGTCTGTAGTTACAGACCTGGGGCCTCATTTATAAAACTGTGCTTAGGATTCACGTCAAAAGGTTGCGTAAGCATGAAACCTAGGACGTGCCTACGCAAAAAAATATTCTGATTTATAAAACTGCATACACACGTCCCACGCCAGTTTTCCTTTATAAATCACAATCAACTCTAAATGTGGCGCAACTTTGCCAGCTTCGTGTCCCGCCCACAGTTGCCTATAAATAGGCAGTGAAACACCCCTAATAAATATGCATTTCACGAAGACGACAATGGCAAACGCTGAAAAGAAGGCCAAGAAAAGGGATTTCAGCCATTTGATTGCCTCTGAAAAGCTACAGGTGTGGGAATTACCCTGATTGATTGTAAATGACGAACAGTTCTGCACAACGAATGTGATGATGACGATAATAATAATAATAATAATAATAATAATAATAATAATAATAATAATAATACAATATTTGTCTAGCACCATTGGAAAAAAACATAATATATGAATATGATAACAATATATGAAACTATGCTTGTATCTGCCCGACTGACGCATTGTAAACGGCATCAGTGCAGCGCAATTTGTCCGACTGTTCACCATATTATTTATGAGAATACATTTAATAACATGAAGTATTGTTTAACAATTCGTCTACATATTTGAGGGATTATTTTACAACATCTCCGTTTATATTTATCATCCTAAATCATATTTTTTGGGCACTCCAGGGAGCATCAATCAAACAGCTGTTTGTTTATTCGTTGTGAGAGGCTTTTATCCATTTTTGCGAATTAACTCTTCGTATATGATACGTGAGAGGTAATATTTCATTACATTACATTACATTACATTGCATGGCATTTAGCAGACTCTCTTATCCAGAGCGACGTACAACAAAGTACAAATTAAACACAAGAACAAGTGCAAAGAGGACCTGAGAGGACAGTATAGTTCCGAGTCCTAGTGTAAACATGCAGAAAATCAGAACCCTTTAAGAGTACAATAAACAACAATCAATTTCGATTTATTTTACACAGTGGTATCTGTTGTGTATCATTTTCGACTTCTCTCGTCGCCAAATGTTTTGTTGCACTTAGGAAGGGAGAGAACCCGTATAGCGAGATTCAACAATACAACACTTTAATAAGTATAACAGGGACGAAGCACGTCCTTACAGCAGCCATACCCAGCCACAACTCCCGGCAAATCTTTATACCTTTTTATATCCTGTTTCACTTCCTGTTTTCCTGGTCTTACGTCACGAGCATTAAATGCACAGTTTCTCATTTCTCCAGTTAATGTGCGTACGCATGGGTCAGAGTTTCTGTGGAGGACCGCATATTTTCCGGTCAAGTTCGTTTTTTATAAATGCCAAAGTTTGCTTGGAAAGTGGCGTACGCATTCTTTTGTGCCTACGCAACGTTTATAAATGAGGCCCCTGGTCAAGTGCTCCAGACTTGGAATTGGAGTGATAGTTACCGATTTCCAATGCTGAGGAAACTCATTAGTTCTGATTGATAAATTGACCACATGTGTTACTGCCGTTAAGAGAAGAGAACTATGTTTTTTTTTGTAAACAAAATAACAAAATTATCCTTGGCCTTAGATTGCCTTCACTGCGTGATAACCTTACCAGTCTTTCTTTGATCTACTTCTTTAATATAAAAGGACGTTGATTTGTCTCTCAGTGTATCTTTTACCTGTACTGGTTGGAAACTTGCTGCCATGTCCTCAGCTGATTGAGTAAAACATTTATTAAATTTGTTTGCAATTTCAATACTATCATTACTAACTCATTTCTATAATCAATTCCACTGTTGATTTTTGTGGGTTAGGCACTCAATTGGCTAAACTATTCAAGTGCTTCCAAAGTGCCAAGCTTTTCCCCTCTGATTCTGTGATCAACTGCATGAAGTAACATGTTTTTTCATCAGGTGGCGAATATCCTTATTCTGCCACAGTAAAGCCCTACTACGCTGTGGATGCTTCAATGAGTGTATTTCTGAATCACATCTAAAAAGTGTTTTCGTCATTGTAGTACAGAAGGTATTTAAATCCTGAATTTGTTTAATGTTATCCCAATTAATATTCTGTAATTCATTTTCAAATTGTGTTATTTTATTCTTTGGGATGCCTGTGAACTCTGGATAATTTTCTAACAATTAAAATCATATTATGGTCAGACAGACCTGTAATTAAATTGTACGTCTTTGTCACTCGCTCAGTTCTATTTGTGAAGATCAAATCAATAAGGGTTTTAGTGACTTTAGTAAGTCTTGTTGGTCCTTTAATTATTTGGTGAAAATGATGTTTTGAATACATTGTTTTCAGTTTTTGCTCTCTGCTTTTGTTCACCAATTTATATTGAAGTCTCTGAAAAAGATAGTTTCACAGCGACAATTTATCTGTTTAATGAATTCATCAAAATCCTGGTAAAATGAAACACCATGTGAGGGAGGATTACATAGTGTCACAAGATTACATTTCATTTTTGTTGACAAGACTACATTAATAGCCACGCATTCTAAAGGTGTGTCCAGATTCATTTGAACAGATTTAAAAGTATCTCTAATATAGATCAACACTCCACCCCCCCATCAATCTGTCTTTTCTAAAACAAACATAACCAGATACATCAATTATATGTGTTGGGATATTACTCTTTAACCAAGATTCACTTCGACACTTCTTTAGAGGAACCATCCTTCCCCATCTGCAGGGGATCACGGCTGAGTGCAGAAGATGCCTCTTCTTTGGAAATCATTTTCACTTTTCCAGTCTTTACCCTGTTACATGTCATTAGGGTGTCTTCCATTTTCCAGATACTTTTATCGAGAGGGAATTAAAGTGTAAACACAGGTGCAAAGATCAGGGAAGGAAGTGCAGTAATTCTCTGGAGAGGGAAAGTATCATCCCAGGAGAGCGAACGTATCTGCAAAACCTCCGTTTTAGGAACCACAGGGGTCTACTGAGCTCCATGGTTGGGTGACCGTTTAACCAGAAAATGCAACATAATGTTAAAACTGCTATTACCAAACTACAATAAGAAAGCACATCATCCCAGTCTAAATAAAAGTTTTACAACTCTTATTTTTTGTACAAAGTAGATCCTGATTACATTTTTACTATGTCCTTTTTTGTAATGGCATGGAACTTCTGATATCTGCAAGTGCTTTTTAATACCATATCAGCATTCTTCTTTCAATTATCAGGGCAGTGAAACAGTTTTTGTGTCTGACAAAGTAAAAGGGTTTTTCTCCCCCTTGTGGCCAACGTGTGTCCCTGCAGTCTATAGGGGCTTCTTTTCCCTGAGAGAGGAGCGCTGTCACAGGAGTGTCATCTGCTTAATCAGTCATGTGACAGGCCTCACTGGCAGAGCTCATATCACTGGTGTGCAGTGCACAACGCAAGGCAGATAGAGCGCACCCTAGTGGTGTCCCTGTGTTCCTGCAGACACTGCTGGGGTCATCCTTTGAAGCCACAGGGAATATGGTACAACAGGATAACCCCTTCCCCGCCAATTATTTTGGAAAAAACCTGTCATTTTCAGACGATTTTAAAATTTTAAAATTTAATATAGTATTTTTTATGCTGATTATAAAGAAGAACTTGTATTTCATTTTTTTTCCCATTTTTGTGGTTGAAATTTTATTTTGAAAATAAAAGTGTTTAGACCTGTTTACTCGTCCGTGACTGAAAAAAAACACATCCGGTCAAAACGTAAATACTCGTCTCCGCCGGGGAAGGGGTTAAACAGTATTAAAGATCTTTAATCAGTGTTTTTACATGACCATGTGTATCAAGAAGATGTTTCTATCCTGTATAGCATAAAAAATCTATGCATATTCTTCACTTCTTTAGGCCGTGTTGGCCAATGGTAAAAAGCATTCTGCAATCTTGAAGCCTTTACAGGCATAGCAGCAAATACCTTTCAGTTTAAGGAAATCTTTCTTGAGTTGTCTTAAATCTGTTCATTCGTGAAGTTAATTTGAGTGTTTCTCTCTCTCTCTCTCCCTCTCTCTCTCTCTCTCTCTCTCTCTCTCTCTCTCAGGCAGGGAGGATGTGAGGCTGGTGAATGGTAGCAGCCCCTGTGCTGGGAGAGTGGAGGTTTACCATCGGGGAGAGTGGGGGACAGTGTGTGGTCGTCGCTGGGACATGAGTGATGCTGGGGTGGTGTGCAGACAGCTGGGCTGTGGAGATGCTGTAGATGCACTAAGAGATGGTCACTTTGGACCAGGGTCTGGGAGAATATGGATGGGTGCTGTGTACTGCAGTGGATCAGAATCCTCACTGAAGCAGTGTGGGTCACTAGGATGGGGTGAACATCACTGTGATCATGGAGAGGATGTTGGAGTGATCTGCTCAGGTAGGACTCAGCTCTTACAATAGTCTTATACCAAATGGCACTTTGGATTTAAATGAGGATATGTACATTTTTGAAAGCAAACTTATATTACATGTGTCTAAAACATAGTATTTCATTTTTTTATGTTGTGTTATAAACTGATGTGTGCATTGTGCCATTCACTGAACTAACCAGAGTTTGCACAGTTGCAACAGACTCATGTTTATGTTCTGTCTTTTTATGTTGCTCTTATTTTGTAAATGTGATTGGCTCATCTCCTAAAGAGGTTTACAGGTAATTGTCTCACCTCAGACTGCAGTAGATGTGTGATTGGCTCATCTCACACCCTATGTATAATAGCTGTGCAGTCCTGTGTTCAGACAGCTGTGCTGAATGTTGTCTCTGGAATAAGGTGCTGGTCATTGCTGATGATTCTGTCTTTATTCTCTGTTCAACTGCAGAAGTCAGGCTGGTGGGCGGGGCTGACCTGTGCTCTGGGAGAGTAGAGGTGCATCATGGGAGCTCCTGGGGCACGGTGTGTGATGCTGACTTTGACCAGCAGGACGCAGAGGTTGTGTGCAGGGAGCTTGGCTGTGGGGCTCCTAAAGAGCTGCGCGGGGCAGCTGCATTCGGCCAGGGCGAGGGCCAGGTGTGGGCAGAGGAGATTCAGTGTAGAGGCAGCGAATCTCAGATTAACTTCTGCCCCACAGCAGCCTCACAGGATCAACCCTGCTCCCATGGAAACGATGTGAGCCTGGTGTGTTCTGGTAAGAGTCTTCTGTGCACTGTGAGAGTTTCTGTGATGCTGGGTGAATATAGCCCCTTAATAGGCCATATGAGTTTATATTTAACAAGGTCCTTATTCATTATACTGTGAAATGTTACACGTCAGTGTGTGTGAGTTTAATCAAGTATGGAGTTTGGATGATCTCCCAGTTATGTACTTAGAACCATCTCAACATCCTCATTTCCTCTATTCAGGGCAGAACTGTTCTTACATCTGGAAAGGCAAACTTATATACTCAGTGACCACTATATTAGGTTGACCAGTACACCAGCTTGTTAATGGAAATATTGAATCAGCCAAGAATGTGGCAGCACCTAAATGCCTAAAAGAATGCAGACATGGTCGAGAGGTTCAGTTGTTTTTCAGACCAAATGTCAGAATGGGGAAGAAATGTGATCTAAGTGACTGGTTGATGTTGGTGCCAGACAGGGTGGTTTGAGTATCTGCTGATCTCCTGGGGTTTTCATGCACAACAGTCTCTCGAGTTTGTGGAGAATGGTGCAAAAAACTAAAAACATCTAGTGAGCAGCAGTTCTGCGGGCAGAAACACCTTGTTAATGAGAGAGGTCAGAGGAGAAAGGCCAGACTGGTCAAAGCTGACAGGAAGTCGACAGTAACGTAAACTACTACACATTACAGCAGTAGAACAGCATCTCTTCACACACAACGTGTCAAACCTCTAAGTAGATAGGCTACAGCAGCAGAAGACCAATAAGTCTAATAAATGCCTAAAACAGTGCTCACTGAGTGTATATAGTGCTATTATTTCAATTTGAGTATCTCTCTCTCTCTCTCTCTCTCTCTCTCTCTCTCTATCTCTCTCTATCTCTCTCTCTCTCTCTCTCTCAGGCAGGGAGGATGTGAGGCTGGTGAATGGTGGCAGCCCCTGTGCTGGGAGAGTGGAGGTTTACCATCAGGGAGAGTGGGGGACAGTGTGTGGTTATCGGTGGGACATGAGTAGTGCTGGAGTGGTGTGCAGACAGCTGGGCTGTGGAGATGCTGTAGATGCACTAAGAGAGGCTCACTTTGGACCAGGGTCTGGGAGAATATGGATGGGTGCTGTGTACTGCAGTGGATCAGAATCCTCACTGAAGCAGTGTGAGTCACGAGGATGGGGTAAACATCACTGTGATCATGGAGAGGATGTTGGAGTGATCTGCTCAGGTTGGACTCAGCTCTTACAATAGTCTTATACCAAACGGCACTTTGGATTTAAATGAGGATATGTACATTTTTAAAAGCAAACTTATATTACATGTGTCTAAAACATAGTATTTCATTTTTTTATGTTGTGTTATAAACTGATGTGTGCATTGTGCCATTCAGTGAACTAACCAGAGTTTGCACAGCTGCAACAGACTCATGTTTATGTTCCTTCTTTTTATGTTGCTCTTATTTTGTAAATGTGATTGGCTCATCTCCTAAAGAGGTTTACAGGTAATTGTCTCACCTCAGAGTGCAGTAGACGTGTGATTGGCTCATCTCACACCCTATGTATAATAGCTGTGCAGTCCTGTGTTCAGACAGCTGTGCTGAATGTTGTCTCTGGAATAAGGTGCCGGCCATTGCTAATGATTCTCTCTTTATTCTCTGTTCAACTGCAGAGGTCAGGCTGGTGGGCGGGACTGACCTGTGCTCTGGGAGAGTAGAGGTGCATCATGGGAGTTCCTGGGGCACGGTGTGTGATGCTGACTTTGACCAGCAGGACGCAGAGGTTGTGTGCAGGGAGCTGGGCTGTGGGGCTCCTAAAGAGCTGCGTGGGGCAGCTGCATTCGGCCAGGGCGAGGGCCAGGTGTGGGCAGAGGAGATTCAGTGCAGAGGCAACGAATCTCAGATTAACTTCTGCCCCACTGCACCCTCACAGAATCAACCCTGCTCCCATGGAAACGATGTGGGCCTGGTGTGTTCCGGTAAGAGTCTTCTGTGCACTGTGAGAGTTTCTGTGATGCTGGGTGAATATAGCCCCTTAATAGGCCATATGAGTTTATATTTAACAAGGTCTTTATTCATTATACTGTGAAATGTTACACGTCAGTGTGTGTGAGTTTAATCAAGTGTGGAGTTTGGATGATCTCCCAGATATGTACTTAGAGCCATCTCAACATCCTAATTTCCTCTATTCAGGGCAGAACTGTTCTTACATCTGGAAAGGCAAACTTATATACTCAGTGACCACTATATTCGGTAGACCTGTACACCAGCTTGTTCATGAAAATATTGAATCAGCCAATAATGTGGCAGCACCTAAATGCCTAAAAGAATGCAGACATGGTCGAGAGGTTCAGTTGTTTTTCAGACCAAATGTCAGAATGGGGAAGAAATGTGATCTCAGTGACTGGTTGATGTTGGTGCCAGACAGGGTGGTTTGAGTATCTGCTGATCTCCTGGGGTTTTCATGAACAACAGTCTCTAGAGTTTGTGGAGAATGGTGCGAAAAACTAAAAACATCTAGTGAGCAGCAGTTCTGCAGGCAGAAACACCTTGTTAATGAGAGAGGTCAGAGGAGAAGGGCCAGACTGGTCAAAGCTGACAGGAAGTCGACAGTAACGCAAACTACTACACATTACAGCAGTAGAACAGCATCTCTTCACACACAACGTGTCAAACCTCTAAGTAGATATGCTACAGCAGCAGAAGACCAATAAGTCTAATAAATGCCTAAAACAGTGCTCACTGAGTGTATATAGTGCTATTATTTCAATTTGAGTATCTCTATCTCTCTCTCTCTCTCTCTCTCTCTCTCTCTCTCTCTCTCTCTCTCTCTCTCTCTCTCAGGCAGGGAGGATGTGAGGCTGGTGAATGGTAGCAGTCCCTGTGCTGGGAGAGTGGAGGTTTACCATCGGGGAGAGTGGGGGACAGTGTGTGATGATTACTGGGACATGAGTGATGCTGGGGTGGTGTGCAGACAGCTGGGCTGTGGAGATGCTGTAGATGCACTAAGAGAGGCTCACTTTGGACCAGGGTCTGGGAGAATATGGCTGGGTGTTGTGTACTGCAGTGGATCAGAATCCTCACTGAAGCAATGTTGGTCACAAGGATGGGGTAAACATGACTGTAATCAAGGAGAGGATGCTAGAGTGATCTGCTCAGGTTGGACTCAGCTCTTACAATAGTCTTATACCAAACGGCACTTTGGATTTACGTGAGGATATGTACATTTTTAAAAGCAAACTTATATTACATGTGTCTAAAACATAGTATTTCATTTTTTTATGTGTGTTATAAACTGATGTGTGCATTGTGCCATTCACTGAACTAACCAGAGTTTGCACAGTTGCAACAGACTCATGTTTATGTTCTGTCTTTTTATGTTGCTCTTATTTTGTAAATGTGATTGGCTCATCTCCTAAAGAGGTTTACAGGTAATTGTCTCACCTCAGACTGCAGTAGACGTGTGATTGGCTCATCTCACACCCTATGTATAATAGCTGTGCAGTCCCGTGTTCAGACAGCTGTGCTGAATGTTGTCTCTGGAATAAGGTGCCGGTCATTGCTGATGATTCTCTCTTTCAACTGCAGAGGTCAGGCTGGTGGGTGGGACTGACCTGTGCTCTGGGAGAGTAGAGGTGCATCATGGGAGCTCCTGGGGCACGGTGTGTGATGCTGACTTTGACCAGCGGGACGCAGAGGTTGTGTGCAGGGAGCTGGACTGTGGGGCTCCTAAAGAGCTGCGCGGGGCAGCTGCATTCGGCCAGGGCGTGGGCCAGGTGTGGGCAGAGGAGATTCAGTGTACAGGCAACGAATCTCAGATTAACTTCTGTCCCAAAGCAGCCTCACAGAATCAACCCTGCTCCCATGGAAACGATGTGGGCCTGGTGTGTTCTGGTAAGAGTCTTCTGTGCACTGTGAGAGTTTCTGTGATGCTGGGTGAATATAGCCCCTTAATAGGCCATATGAGTTTATATTTAACAAGGTCTTTATTCATTATACTGTGAAATGTTACACGTCAGTATGTGTGAGTTTAATCAAGTGTGGAGTTTGGATGATCTCCCAGATATGTACTTAGAACCATCTCAACATCCTCATTCCTCTATTCATCAGACAATCCTCCCCTGGAGCAATGCAGGGTTAATGGCCTTGCTCAAGGGCCCAACGGCTGTGCGGATCTTATTGTGGCTACACCGTGATTTGAACCACCGACCTTGTGTGTCCCAGTCATGTACCTTAACCACTATGCTACAGGCCGCCCCGGGGCGGAACTGTCCTTACATCTGGGAAAGTCAAACTTATATACTCGTGACCACTTTATTTGGGTAGACCAGTACACCAGCTTGTTAATGCAAATATTGAATCAGCCAATAATGCGGCCGCAAACCATAAAAATCATCATCATTTGAGTTTCTGCTGATCTCCTGGGATTTTCACGCACAACAGTCTCTACAGTTTGCAGAGAATGGTGTGAAAAACTAAATTCATCTAGCGAGCAGCAGTTCAGTGGGAAGAAATGCCTTGTTAATGAGAGAGGTCAGAGGAGAAGGGCCAGACTGGTCAAAGCTGACAAACATTACAAACATTACAAACATTACAGACATGACAGGAACGTTCCAGTGTGCTCACACACCAAATCCAGCATGCTACACATTCCATTCATTTTCTTTGGAGAGGCTTGCGGTGCGTGAAGTTCGCAGTCTGGTGAGTGCCGTGTACGTTTGGCGGTTCTGTATTTACATATGGTGATCTGCCCATGCAAATCAACTGAGTCCAGCACTGCTCGCATGGCTCACAAAACTAGGATCAAACTTTCAAACTAGGTATTGTTGGTAAAATATGAATCAGCATGTGTATTTCGTTTATTTTGCTCTTCAGATGTTTTCAAAAACATATTAATGGACTGTTTAAGAGAATAGGACCCGCCATATTGTGATGTTTTGCCAAAACTCTCTCTCTCTCCCTCACTCTCTCTCTCTCTATCTCTCTCTCTCTCTCTCTCTCAGACAGTATAAGGCTGGTGAATGGTAGCAGCCCCTGTGCTGGGAGAGTGGAGGTTTACCATCGGGGAGAGTGGGGGACAGTGTGTGATGGTGGCTGGGACATGAGGGATGCTGGGGTGGTGTGCAGACAGCTGGGCTGTGGAGATGCTGTAGATGCACTAGGAGAGGCTCACTTTGGACCAGGGTCTGGGAGAATATGGATGGGTGCTGTGTTCTGCAGAGGATCAGAATCCTCACTGAAGCAGTGTGAGTCACTAGGATGGGGTGAACATCGCTGTGATCATGGAGAGGATGTTGGAGTGATCTGCTCAGGTAGGACTCAGTGTTATTCAGCTCTTACCAATGTTCTTTAAAAACCCACACATTACAACAGTGGTATGCAGAAGAGCATCACTGAACACACAACAAATCATAGGATAGGCTACAGCAGTAGAAGTCCAAAGAAAAGTCTAATTAAAACCTTATGAAGTGCTCACTGAGTGTGAGCACTTTATTAGGTATACATTAGACTCATCTTTTAGACTGGAGTCTTCTGCTCCTGTCGCCTATCCACTTAGAGCTTAGACGCGTTGTGTGTTCAGAGATGCTCTTCTGCAAACCACTGTTTTAATGTGTGGTTATTTGCGTTACTGTCACCTTCCTGTCAGCTTTGACCAGTCTGGCCCTTCTCCTCTGACCTCTCTCATTAACAAGGCATTCATGCCCACAGAACTGCTGCTAATTGGACTTCTTTTAGTTTTTTGCACCATTCTTTGCGAAATCTCGAGACAAGTGTGTGTGAAAATCGTTCAGCAGAAGTTTCTGAAACCACCCTGTCTTCCACCATCGTCTTTGTAATGGACAGGTTTAACATCTTCATCATCACTGCCACCGTAATCAGCACCATAGAGTAAATATATTAATTTCATTAATTAACAAAGAATACAGTAAGAATTCAGTATACAGGGAATAGTGTACAAACAGAACAAAAACTAAAGAGCCAGGGGTATATCACACTCAAAAAATATAAGATATAACATTAAGTGCTTTGATCGCATTTTTGTTAGTTGAATTAGAAAGTATTACACCTTTTGTTCAACATTTTTCATGAAAACAACAAAGTAAGTACTAAATTTACATTTATGAATGAAACATTTTGCCAGCATCAATATCAAATTTATTTTTCCTGAAATAAATTAAATTATTTAAAGATATTATCAATGACAAATCTGCAAATGTCTTGCCACAATTTCTTGGTTTGAGAACAATGCCAAAATAGGCATAAAACTGTTTCTGGATATTCATCACAAAAAGAGCAGTTTGTGTTTATGTCTCTTTTAATTGTTTTGCATATGGCAGGGTAGTATATATGGCCGGGTAGTATTTATGAATCATTTTGAAGGACACCTCCTTAACCTTATCCACAATGAGGTATTTATGGGGAAGCATCCAGACTTTCTTCCAATACATGGAATTTACAAACCGATTCCAATATGCGGTGACATACAGAACAGAGACAACATCTCTGAAAAATGGCACGTCGAACTCGCGTGTCGTCTCGTAGATCAGAGCGGTTATGCGTCACTGAAGCGTCCTAGGAATGCCACGCCCCCTTTCTGCGGCACATTTCAGCTGCTCCCATTGAAATCAGTAGTAAAAGAGTCATAGTACTACAACGACAAAGAACAAAAACAGAAAAAGCTATAAAAACGCCCCAAAATAAGTTGCAGCGTTGTGATCTGCACTGCCATTGGAAACCCCTGTTTTTCGTTTTTGTACGTTTGCCATGTCAGATTATATATATTATGATAAAAATAGCTACAATGGGGAACCTCACAGACGCGCCACATCGGTTGCAGGTTGCCATCGATAGGCCACTGATTACTGAATCTTGAATTTCATTATTAACAATAAAAAACGCATGGTGGTTGGTCTCACTTTCTTGCTTTTTATATGCAATTTGCACAAGAGGGCATCGAAGAAACACGATCATGAAAGTATTACATATATCCTTTCTTTAGTTTTGGATAGGTAAGCGTCTTAAATGTATTGTCCTGTTTTCAACCGGTTGAGAATGTTTTCCTTGCAGTGCATCACATGAGGACATGAGCAAGCTAAATAATTTGGTTAACTTAAATGTATGGGTGTTTTTATCTTAACTTGGTTAGCTAGCAAGCAAAAATTATTATTGGATAAGCCAGCATCCTTACCTTAGCTATCGATCATAGTTGAAATAGTAAGTTAGCTAGCTTGTGAAAACTCACAGCGCGAGCGTCTATCATGGAGGTAGCTATGGTAACAAACCACAATGTGTGGAAAGTGGGGACACGGTCTGTCAATCATAGCTAATTGATGTACATTTGTTTTATTGTTGCTTAAAGACAACTGACAAGTGTCACATTCAACCACCATGTTACTGTTTAAATCAACAGAATGCAGTCGTCTCTGTTCTGATAGAATGGGAAATCATAATGCTTTAGCTCTTAGCCGTAACCCTAACCAGCTCCACTGCAGTCATATCTGCATTACAATAGCACAGGGTGTCTAATCTTATCTGTAAAGGGCCACGGTGGGTTCAGGTTTTTGTTTTAGCCCGTCAGAATCGGGGTATCGTAGTGCTGGGCAAAAACAAGAACTCACGCTCACACCGGTCCTTTTTGGATAAGATTGGGGGCGACATTGGCTCAGGAGGTGAGAGCAGTCGTCTGGCAGTCGGGGGGTTGCTGGTTGATCCCCCTGGGTGTGTCGAAGTGTCCCTGAGCAAGACACCTAACCCCCAGTTGCTTCTGATGAGCTGGCTGGTGACTTGCATGGCAGCCAATTGCTGTTGGTGTGTATGTGTGTGTGTGAATGGATGAATGAGAACCATCAATTATACAGTGTTTTGGATAAAGGCGCAAGATAAATGCAGACCATTTGCCATTTGATTAGACACCCCCGATCTAGCAGTTAGAGCGTTGACCCCGCCCACACCTACTCACAGGGTTTCCCAGTACATGGATAAGTGAAATGCGCTCAGCTGAATACCAGGTTAAAGCCCGTTTGCACTGTATGTTTGATGAGAACATTATTATGAGGGAGAAGCTCAGTCTGTTCTCTGTCTTACAGAGACACCTCAGGCTGTCTTGACGGTCTCTCCACATGGGCGGATATATAGAGGACAAGCTGTCAGTCTCTCTTGTGAGGTCACAGTGCCCTCTGCTGGCTGGGAATATTACTGGTACAAAGGAAATGGATCAAGTGGCACTGCCCTCATTGCCAGTACAGCTGAAGGCTCGTACACCCTCAGTGCTGCAGCTCTTGCACACACCGGGGAGTACAGCTGCAGAGCAGGGAGGAGCAACCCAGTCTGGTACACAGAGTACAGTCATCCTGTCCACATACAGGTAACAGGTGAGTGCTGTTACACAGAGTACAGTCATCCTGTCCACATACAGGTAACAGGTGAGTGCTGTTACACAGAGTACAGTCATCCTGTCCACATACAGGTTACAGGTGAGTGCTGGTATACAGAGTACAGTCACCCTGTCCACATACAGTTTACAGGTGAGTGCTGGTACACAGAGTACAGTCACCCTGTCCACATACAGGTAACAGGTGAGTGCTGTTACACAGAGTACAGTCACCCTGTCCACATACAGGTAACAGGTGAGTGCTGTTACACAGAGTACAGTCACCCTGTCCACATACAGGTAACAGGTGAGTGCTGGTACACAGAGTACAGTCATCCTGTCCACATACAGGTTACAGGTGAGTGCTGGTACACAGAGTACAGTCATCCTGTCCACATACAGGTAACAGGTGAGTGCTGGTACACAGAGTACAGTCACCCTGTCCACATACAGGTAACAGGTGAGTGCTGGTACACAGAGTACAGTCATCCTGTCCACATACAAGAAACAGGTGTGTGCTGTTACACAGAGTACAGTCACCCTGTACACATACATGTAACAGGTGAGTGCTGTTACACAGAGTACAGTCACCCTGTCCACATACAGGTTACAGGTGAGTGCTGTTACACAGAGTACAGTCATCCTGTCCACATACAGGTAACAGGTGAGTGCTGGTACACAGAGTACAGTCACCCTGTCCACGTACAGATAACAGGTGAGTGCTGACTGATATTCTTCTGTGTGTAAAACTTTCAAGGTCCCATAATGCAGTGGGCACCTCTCCCCATCCCTCCCTACCTCCCTGTGAACCTTAATTGTTGTCTCTGTGACTTGCTTTGTGTATCGGTATTCTTAGTTGGCTAGGTAAGCAGTGTTTGGATAGTTAACTTTGGTCACTTTTGCTCTGTTTCTTTGTTTCTTTGTTCTCAAAAAAAAGATATATATATCTTTGTTGTACAGGTAGCAATTGAAATTGTACTTCCCTCTTGGGTCTTTCAGCGAACTTATCCCTGGTTATGGGTATGCACTTTGTTGTACGTCGCTCTGGATAAGAGCGTCTGCCAAATGCCAATAATGTAATGTAATGTAATGCACACACACACATCCACATGAGTGCATACACAACCACATAATATGTTACATGTACACACACATGCATAATAAACAGCAGTGGGTAGAGATGTAAAGGCAAAGCAGTGGAACTGACCTGATGTGGCTCTTATCTCTGCATCCATTAGTGAGAATCTCACACTGCCTGCACTCCTCCCACAAACCTACACACCCCTGTCCCACACACACACATCTGAGAGGGACAGGTAACCAGGAAAAAGACAGACAGAGACGTGCCTCTTTTACAAACTGTTCCACACCAAGCCAGTCTACAGAGAATGTGTCATCCTAACCCCCCCCCCCCCAGTAACATCACCCAAAGTCACCAGTTTGCCCTCCCCTCTGACCCCTGAATGGAGAACAGTGTGTGTGGCGTGTGTTAGTGTGTAGAATCACTGCTCCATTACATTACATTACATTATTGGCATTTGGCAGACGCTCTTATCCAGAGCGACGTACAACAAAGTGCATACCCATAACCAGGGATAAGTTCGCTGAAAGACCCTAGAGGTAAGTACAATTTCAACTGCTACCTGTACAACAAAGATAAGGACAAGGGCCATTTTTTTATTTTATTTTATTTTTTTGAACAAACAAACAAACAGAGCAAAAGTCACCAAAGTTAACTATCCAAACACTGCTTACCTAGCCAACTAAAATACCGATACACAAGTCACAGAGACAACAATTAAGGTTCACAGGGAGGTAGGGAGGGATGGGGAGAGGTGCTGCTTGAAGAGGTGTGTCTTCAGCTTGCGCTTGAAGGTGGGGAGAGATTCTATAGTTCTGACCTCAACGGGGAGTTCGTTCCACCACCGTGGAGCCAGAACAGACAGTAGTCGTGAGCGTGAGGTGGAGGTTCTGAGAGGGGGAGGTGCCAAGCGGCCTGTGGAGGCTGAACGAAGAGGTCTGGCAGGGGTGTAGGGTCTGATGATTTTTTGCAGATAAGCTGGGGAAGACCCTTTAACTGCTTGGAAGGCTAGCACCAATGTTTTGAATTTGATGCGAGCCATGACAGGCAGCCAGTGGAGGGAAGTAAGCAGGGGGGTGACATGTGAGTATTTGGGAAGGTTGAAGACCAGACGAGCTGCTGCATTCTGGATGAGTTGGAGGGGTCTGATGGCGGACGCTGGGAGGCCAGCCAAGAGGGAATTGCAGTAGTCCAGGCGGGACAGAACCATCGCTTGGACCAGGAGCTGGGTCGAGTAGGGGGTGAGAAAGGGGCGGATTCTCCGTATGTTGTATAGGAAGAACCTGCAAGACCGGGTCACCGCCGCAATGTTCTCGGAGAGAGACAGTCTGCTGTCCATCACCACGCCGAGGTTCCTTGCACTGGGTGACGGCGTGAGTGTGGTATCCCCGAGGGAAATGGAGAGATCCAGATGGGGAGAGGTATTAGCAGGGATGAATATCATTTCAGTTTTACCTGGGTTGAGCTTTAGATGGTGGTTGTCCATCCAGCTCTGGATGTCCCTCAGGCAAGCAGAGATACGGGCTGAAACCTGCGTATCAGACGGCGGGAATGAGACGAAGAGTTGGGTATCGTCCGCATAGCAGTGGTAGGATAGCCCATGTGCAGTGATCACAGGGCCAAGGGAGCGAGTGTAGAGAGAAAAAAGAAGTGGGCCAAGGACTGAGCCCTGGGGAACTCCTGTGGCGAGGGGCCGAGGTGTCGATACCGAACCAGCCCAGGCAACCTGGAAGGAGCGACCAGAGAGGTAGGACTCAATCCAGTCCAGGGCTGTGCCACAGATGCCCGTTGCTGACAGGGCAGACAGGAGGATGGAGTGATCCACAGTGTCGAAGGCAGCAGAGAGATCTAGAAGAATGAGGACAGAGGAGAGGGAGGCTGCTCGTGCGGCATGAAGTGACTCACTGACGGAGAGGAGCGCAGTCTCTCTCGAGTGGCCCGATCTGAAGCCAGACTGATGGGGGTCTAGCAGGTTGTTGTTAGAAAAGAAGGAAGAAAGTTGAGTAGAAGCGGCTCGTTCTATAGTTTTAGAAAGGAAAGGAAGAAGAGATACCGGGCGGTAGTTCTGGATGATGGAGGGATCCAGGGTAGGCTTTTTTAGCAGCGGAGTGATGTGGGCCCTCTTGGAGGATGCCGGAAAACAGCCGGAAGACAGGGAGGAGTTGACAAGGGAGGTGACAAATGGGAGAATGTCAGGTGTGATAGTTTGGAGAAGAGAAGAGGGGATAGGGTCAAGGGCACAGGTTGTAGGGCGGTGGCAGAGCAGGAGTTGAGAAACATCAGAGTCTGTAAGGGGGGAGAAAGTGGAAAAGGAAGGGATGGGCCTAGAGGGGGGGAAGGGCACAGTGAGGGGGGCGGCGGTTGTAAAGGATCTGCGGATGACTGCGACCTTCTCATCGAAGAAATCAGCAAAGTCATCAGCAGCGAAGGAGGACTGAGGAGGAGGAGGCGGTGCGTTGAGGAGAGAGGAGAAAATGGAGAAAAGTTTCCGGGGGTTAGAAGCAGAGTTCTGAATTTGCGTTTGATAGTATTTTGCTTTGCTCCCATAGCCTCAAGACAAATAACAAGCAGCACTCAGTGGCTGCACTCGTGCTGATCACCATTACTGACCCAAATGGGTCAGGCAGGCAGAAACACTCAATAAAGCAGTGACAACTTTACAGCAGTTCCCTCTGTGGGTCAGAAACAGCCATGATCTCACCACATTACAACTACAGACTGCCATTTTTACTTTTACTGAACACTAAGGATAACCTTACTTTAATTTATTTTAGACTCTCGAGAATCATGGAGTGGATTACAGCATGCTTACAGTACCTAGAGTTTAAACCCCTAGATCACAGAACTGCATTATGACTGAAAACGCTAAACCTTATTCCACAGATTTGTATACAGTAGCTGTTCAGTGTAGTCCTGTGGTCTAGGGGGTTTAAGGCTGAGGTTTAACCATGCTGAAATTGACTCCATGAGTTTGAGCACAGACTATTTGTTGCCATCTGTGTTCAAAAAGCAGTGTTTCTTTCTGGAGCACAAATTGGTCTTGCCAAGGCTGCCCCCCTGTCTCAAAACGTTAAAAAAAAGAAGCAAAACATGCCTCCAAAAACGTGCTTCCTGTGTCAGTTCTACAAAAGAAAGAGCATCAGGGCAGAGCAGTGCCATGGAAGTAGAAATGTCACACAGGAAACTCTGTGCATATTTTAAAATACTACAATGAGTCACGTTTGATAATTATGTCTTAAATATCATCAAAAAGGCCTTCCACGTGCAAGTAGGACAACCAATTATAGTGAACTGGGTGTATTGTTCTCCAGTTGCATTTTTTTTTTTGAATACAATATTCATTTTTCAACATTCATTCAGTTCTTACAACAGAGGCTGAAAAACCAGAAATAAGTGATTTGTGATATTATTTGTGATACCCCTAAGGTCTCACCAGGCTGGGCCTGTTTGGGTTTTTTTATTTATTTTTTTTGCATTCATTCTGTTTTTAACTGTGCTTTTATTTTGGGTATGTCATTTGTGTCAAGAAAAGGGGTGATACTTAATTGGTTAATTGGGGCGGCCTGTAGAGTAGTGGTTAAGGGAAATGACTGGGACACGTAAAGTCGGTGGTTCTAATCCCAGTGTAGCCGGTGTAGCCACGATAAGATCCGCACAGCCGTTGGGCCCTTGATCAAGGCCCTTAACCCTGAATTGCTCCAGGGGAGGATTGTCGCCTGCTTAGTCTAACCAACTGTACGTCGCTCTGGATAAGAGTGTCTGCCAAATGCCAATAATGTAATGTAATGAAAAACCACATAATTTCTGGTAATTCTGGTATCCTGTTTGTTCCATAACTGCCAACATACTTTTCCGGAGTTCATTATTGAATATCTTTTCTAAATAGTATTCATAAAATAATTCCAGCTGCCCTGCCTTTCTTTGTCCCTCTGTGAGGGTGATTTGTTTTCTCCACAGTCATAAATACACTGGTGTGAAAACTGCATTCACTTACTGTAGCAGATGCATTACAGTATACTGCATTCACTGACTGTAGCAGATGCATTTCAGTACACTGCATACACTTACTGTAGCAGATGCATTACAGTACACTGCATACACTTACTGTAGCAGATGCATTACAGTACACTTCATACACTTACTGTAGCAGATGCATTACAGTACACTTACTGTAGCAGATGCATTACAGTACACTTACTGTAGCAGATGCTTATGTTC
This sequence comes from Conger conger, assembly GCF_963514075.1. Taxonomy (NCBI): domain Eukaryota; kingdom Metazoa; phylum Chordata; class Actinopteri; order Anguilliformes; family Congridae; genus Conger; species Conger conger. The sequence goes on along the minus strand of NC_083761.1, from coordinate 86,281,537 downwards.
AGAGTGACGTTCAGCACAGGAGCAATGTATAGCAGTATGCATCCCTCATCTCTGTGTCTCCACAGGCAGAGTGATGTGTGGTCTGGGTGCTGCTCCTCTCCTGCTGGCCACCATTGTACTGTGTGTGAAATGGTACAGGAGACCAGGTGATGTGCTTTCACTGGGATGCACACTTACTCTCTAAAACATGATGTGTGTTTCAGGGCTCAGGCTGCAGCTCTGCTCACTCACAGTTCTCTCTCATCTGTTGTGTCTGTACGTGTTTGTTGATGTACAGGGCCGTCTAATGAACCAGCTGTCCGCTACACTGGAGGCAATGTGGAAATTGGCATGTAAAACACACAGAGGCTGTGTCCGTGTACTCATGTGAAATGAGAATGAAGTCTGAGAGCTCAGGACTCTTTTTTCATCATTGTGATGTTTCTCAGCTTGCAGGAGGGGAAATTGGGGGTGCAGTCATGGGGGCATTTTAGGGTATGGGAACAGGAAGATGTGTCTTTAGAGCTGGGCTGCACTTTTGATCTTTGTGTAGTTAGTTTGCTTTGATTGCTGTATGTTTGTTCTAGGTTAGGTCACTGAACTTAAATTGCAGTAAATTGCAGTAAATTGACAAATTGACTGAAAATGAATATGTATGTCACCATGTGTCTGTATGTATTAAATTGGACAGATGTTAAACTCTGTGTTACATTATTTTTAAAGTGTAATGTAGTTATGTTACTCTTCCCCTATTTCAGAGTCACAATTGTAAAAAAATTGAGACGGGTGCGTGGGGGCTGGACCCAAAATGCACGACTCAGAAAGAAAGGGTAGATAAAGTCCCGTCAGGGCTTTATTTGGGACGAATCCCAGGAGAGTGGTCAGAACAAGCAAAGTCCATACACGAAGATCCAGCCAAACAAATAGTAAACAAACGAAAAGCACGGTGCCGAGGGAAGAGGCAAACACGTAGTCGGTAGACATGCAGGGAGGTCCGGTAGCAGGAGACCTGTCAGCGAGGCAGAAGTACAGGCGGACGCCAGGCAGAGGCGTAGTCGAAGGCGAAGCAGAAGTCGAAACCATAAAACAAACAGCGGGGCAAAGGTACAAAATCGGTAGGCGAGGACGTGGTAAAAAACAAATGATGGTCAGCAAAACAGAAATCAATAATCGGTGTTCGGTAAACAGGCTTGGATCGTAACGTGTAATCAATAACAGTAAATGCTCAAGCGTTGCATTGATAACAAGAGGCAGACAATTTCGCGAAGAACCGTAGTGCGACTGGGCTATAAATGCGGGTGTAGACAGGTGTAGACAATTAGTTTAGAGAGCAGCAAGGAAATGAAAAACAGGTGCGATAGATGACAAGTTTAACAAGGTAATTAGTAATCGTTAGTAATAAACCTATCCTGCCCTAGCATTAGTAAATTAGTAAATGACATGCACGAGAAATGTAAGGTAACATGAACACATAATTAGTTTGTTAGTTCTACCCAATCCTGATCTAGCGTTTGTAGTTTTAGTAAATAGACAAATGGAAACAATTAGGGTGTGAATGACAGAAAGAGAGAGAGAGAGAAAAGGCGGACGCAAGGTTTGCGGAAAGACATGTAAAAGTGTATGTTTAAACAATAACCAGTCTACGTAACAATAAACATAAATCAAAACAATACACAAAACGAAACTAAGACGATAACCACTCAACATAACAAGGTAATATAATCATAACAAAACAACTAGACATGACGAGAAAATAAATCGTAACGAGAAATAAACTAAACAACATGACAAACCTAGACGAACATAATACATGATAAGACAATACATGACTACGACAAAATGAATAAACATAAAACATGGCAAGACAGACCTGAAACGTGACAAAAATAAAATAAAAAAAATTCAATAACAATGTACTATACCCATCCCTGCAATATTTTTTCCAAGCAAATGAATAAAAACATAAATGCACAATTAAAGTGAAACAACAAAGTAAAATAAGTCTTTTAAGCTTTACTTGAAAATATCATATTAATGCGCAGCCATTAATATGCTGGTATTTCTAAAGACAAGGAAGTACATGTGAGCATTTTTTAAAAATGTAATCAAAATCTGTATAATTCTTCAATATGTGGAATCCAAATGTCTAAAAATATGGGATGTTGATGATAATATTTGGCAAAAGATTTTTGAAAGTTGCGCGGTGGGGCCTCCATGGATTGGACTTGTTTATCCAGCACATCCCACAGATGCTCCATCGGATTTGGAGGCCAGGGCAACACATTGAATCTTTGTCATGTTCCTTAAACCATTCCGCTTTCGACAGTAGACAGAGGTCAGAATGGGCACTCTGACTGACATATGTAACATGGTGTGTTGTGACACATTCATCACGTAGCCATCATTAAAATAGTCTGTGACTTGTGCCACAGTAGCCCTTGTGTCAGTTTGGACCAGATGGTATGGCCTTTGTTGCCTGTAGACGGTTCATGGATTGTCCCTCCTTGGACCACTGTAGGTAGGTGCTCACCACTGCTGACCGGGAGCGTTTCGGAGTTGCTCTGACCCAGTCGTCTGGCAATAACCATTTGGCCCTTCAGGTCACACAGGTCTTTACGTCTGCCCATTTCCCCCGCCTTCAACACATCTACCAAGGCTTCACCACCTAGCGATAGCCTTATGTAAAATTATTTAGAAAGTGTTTCTGTATTTGATTCACTGAAAATGTGGCAAACTCTCTTCACAGCGATACATTTGATTACCATGTGACAGCACTTTCATTATACATTACACAACCATACTACATTCTCATGAAACATATTACAGCCACTATTCAAAATAAAGTTGGTCCATGTTAGTCAGTGCTAATGCCCGTGGCATCTTCAACAGCAGGGCTGAAGCAGCCTTGATCCAGAGTCAGACTTCCTGTCTAAACCTTTTAAAATGACACACTCAGATAATATCCTCAGCTAACAACAGCAAATGCAAAATATTTTATTTCAAGCTCACATAAGTTTGAACATGCGGAATGTTTCATATAACATCATGTTGTCAACTAAAAAAATGGATGGAATGGAAATTTTACAAGAAATATGACAAAGATATACTCCATAGATTGGATTAAATCTAAGAAGTGGCTGGAATTTCATGAAGCACAACTACAAATATAAACTGTCACCTCGTGGTGAAAAGAACATTGAAAACAAAACCATCACAAATGTGAAACATTAAAAACCAGAGTAATGCACATGGGGGCGGCCTGTGGTTAAGGTAAATGACTGGGACCCGCCAGGTGGGTGGTTCTAATCCTGGTGTGGCCACAATAAGATCCGCACAGCCGTTGGGCCCTTGAGCAAGGCCCTTAACCCTGCATTGCTCCAGGGGAGGATTGTCTCCTGCTTAGTCTAATCAACTGTAAGTCACTCTGGATAAGAGCGTCTGCCGAATGCCAATAATGTATTGTAATGTAATGTACAGGAACCATCCTTCCCCTTCTGCTGGGGATCACGGCTGAGTGCAGAAGATGCCTCTTCTGTGGAAATCATTTTCACTTTTCCAGTCTTTACCCTGTTACATGTCATTAGGGTGTCTTCCGTTTTCCAGATACTTTCATCCAGAGGGAATTAAAGTGTAAACACAGGTGCAAAGATCAGGGAAGGAAGTGCAGTAATTCTCTAGAGAGGGAAAGTATCATCCCGAGAGAGCCATGGTATCTGCAAAACCAGCGTGTTACGAACCACAAGAGTCTCTTGAGTCTTTTTGAGTGACCGTTTAGCCAGAAAATGCAACCAGACACAAAGGAACAGATTTTTTTTCCAATGTCCAGATACTCCCTGGCAGCACTGTAGTTTAACTTTGGCTGTTAAAAACATAATCCAAGAAAGAACATGGTGTGCTACAGGAAGTGTTTTCTTTTTCTCTGAGGCCCTTGTGGTCAGGAAGACTTGTATCTTCTCTCACATCTCATAGACCAGTTCCTCTGCTCAAATGTTTGCTGCATTTTAAGAAAGCAACGAGGTAATTCAGCATCTGTTATTGACAGTACGTAGTGTACCACCATCTTGTAAAACTCCGATCTGCTTACTAAGGTATGTGCTATGGTGCAAAATGAACAATGATTCTGGATAAGAGCGTCTGCCAAAATGCCATTAATGTAATTAATGAATAAGGAAACAAGTGAAAACTGAAAATAACAAAATAAACATGTATGCCCAGCATAGCACAGCACTGCAGATAACTTTTTAATCTTTTGACTTTTTCCTGTGGTGATATCAGTGGAGCTCTTTATCTGTGGGCCTCTCAGTTCCATAGATACTGATCTAAGATAATGTTCCATTTCTGCTACTCCGCAATGCTAGAAACAAACTCTATTACTGAAGACATCTACATTTTTGTCACTTAGCAGACGCTTTTAATCCAAAGCGACTTACAAGTGCATAGGTTCTTCCACAAGTTAAAGCATCACAAGAGGGATAGGGATATCAGAAAGGTATCAGAAATCAGGAGGGAGGACTAAGGTACAGTTTGAGAAAAACTGTTATTGATACAATTAGTTGTCCTGAAGGTAGGGCATGAGGAAGAAGCGTGAAGAGTGCGTGTTACCCTGGTGCTGATGTGCTGCACAGTGCATGCAATAGCTGCAGAGTAAAAGGAGCAGGCTGCTTCCTATTTAAAATGCATATACACTCACCGAGCACTTTATTAGGAACACTTACTTTATTACTTCTACTTATTCATGCGATTATCGAAATCACCCAGTTGTGTGGCAGCAGTGCAATGCATAGTTAATGTTCCCATCAACCATCAGAATGGGGAAAAGAATGTTACAATCCGTAGTACTGCAATAATAATGCATAAAGATACAACAAACATGACAACAAAGACAGTTCTGGTGGAATTCAAAGCAAGGGAAAAGAAGTGAAGAAGTGAATGGATTTGAGCTGGGGTTTGAAGGTGTGTATGGATGGTGCAGACCTGATAGAGAGGGGCAGTTTGTTCCACAGTCTCGGTACGGCCACAGCAAAGCCCTGTCACCCTTTAGCTTTAGTCGAGACCGAGGAACAGAGAGGAGCAGTTGGGTGTAAGACCTCAGTGACCTGGGCACAGAATATGGGCGAAGGAGATCAGAGATATGGGGGGAGGGGGGAGAAGGCTAAACCATTGAGTGCTTTAGAAACAAACAACAAGATGTTAAAATCAATCCTAAATCTAACCAGGAGCCAGTGCAGGGAAGTGAGAATTGGTGTGACGTGTTCACATTACCTGTTAAAAGCCTTGCAGCAGCATTTTGCACTAGCTGCAGGCGGAGGAGGGATGATATAATGCATGAATAACTATGTCCAAGTTGTGAAACCAAAGAAAGGGCTTGGCCTTGGCTTGGCTCGGAGTTGAAAAAAGCTGGTTTTAATGACAGAATTAATGTGTTTGTTGACCGTGAGGGTGGAATCAAAAATGCTTTTGGCATGGGGTTTAGTGCAGTGAATAGAGGCCCTAGATTAATAGAGAGACCTCTAAGAGTGTCAGGTGGACCGAACCGGATCACCTCCATCTTGCTTTCTCTTGGTTGGAGAAAGTATTTAGTCATCCAGTCTTCAATGTCAGCAAGACAATCACACAGGCTCTTAAGCGAGCACTTGTCATTTGCTTTTATAGGGAGGTAAAGCTGAATATCGTCAGCATAACAGTGGAATATTGCATTTCTCTACAATAGAGCCGAGGAAGATCCATTTACAGGCAGAAAAGAAATGGCCCAAAAATTGAACCCTGGGGGACTCCACATGGAATAGGAGCAGAGGAGGACGAGGAGCACTTGATGTTAACTGAGAAGGTCCTGTTCTTTAGATAAGAGGGAAACCATTTTGTGTGAGTGAATAGTGTATCTGCCCTGCGATGGACTGGCGACCTGTCCAGGGTGTATTCCTGCCTTTCACCCAATGTATGCTGGGATAGGCTCCAGCCCCCCTGTGACCCTGTTCAGGATAGGCGGGTTAAGATAATGGATGGATGGATGGCCTTGAATGGCACCTGTGTGCATAATCCGGTCCGATCATGGTCTACCTAAAATAGAGCATTCTCTGGCGACACTTTAAGGAGCGCAGGTTCAGTACTGTGAAGGGCTGTGAAGCCAGGCTGAAACGTTTCAAAGATGTTAATTTGGTTTCGTAATTTGGTTAATAATAAGAGTTGTGAAAGAGCTATTTTTTCCAAGACTTTTGGGCCAGAAGTTATTTTGAATAGTGGGTTTGGTTTGGATTTTTTAACAGAGGCTGAACCACTGCATGTTTAAAGCAGGAAGGGACCATGGAACTAATTTCACACCAGCGCCAAAGCTCACACGTGGCAAACATTTGGGGTCCTTTCATAAAATCATTCAATTTGCCTGTGGACTAACCCCCCAACCCCACCCTAACCAACATATACTCACATACTCTAGAAACACTATCCATGCAATGCCAAATCCCAATCCAACCCATCCGTAATCATGCATATTTTCCTTTTACTGTTCCTTTTTTGGTTTTGCTTTGTTATTTGTTAGTTTTATTTTATTTTTATTTGTTTTGTATATATTTTTTTCTTTTTCTTTTGTATTTAAGAATGTGTTATTCATATTCATCATGTTCTTCTTATTTTATTTCATTTTGTCCCCATCGTGACTTTTATTATTATTACTTTTTCGCCTCTTCTCTCCCTTTTTCCATACAAGGCTCCAATCAACAACCACCCACTTGTCCACCTGTCTGTTTGTCTGTTCATCCTCCTGTCTATCTGCCCGTTGGTCTGCGTATCCATGTGTACACAAGTCACTCTTTCCACACTTTATTATTCTTTTTGTTATTATTCTTTTTTTCATTTATTGTTATTTTTAGTGACTCAGTCTGTTTTGTTTTACCCTCCCCTCAAAGGCTTCATATTGTTTTCTTCCTTTGCTCTTTCTCCTTCTCCCTCTCTCTCTCTCTCTCTCTCTCTCTCTCTCTCTCTCTCTCAAAATTACCAATGTATATATGTTTGTTTTTGTATTATTGAGAATAAAGTTGACCTCCCAAGAGGGTGGGGGGGTGGTGGCGGGAATAAAAAAAATATTTAAAAAAATAAAGCAGGAAGGGACAATGCCTGAGGTGAGTGGTTTATAATAGATAGGATGCTGGGACCAATTGTGTCTCAAACCATTTTAAGGAGGTGTGAGAGGATAGTGTCAAGAGGGCAGGTAGTGGGCTTCATATGAGACACTGTATCTATCAGGACGGAAAGACAGACTGGCTCAAACTGACTGAAGACAACAGTGTGCATAGGAAGGCTGGAAGGACCATGTGCAGGAGGTGGGATGTGAGATCAGATGTCATCAATCTTGGAAATAAAGACATTTAAAAAAATCATCATGTCACAGAGGAAGTGTCAGGATTAATTGTGTTTAACAGAAATTTAGGCCTGTGGTGTTTTGATATCACAGCACAAAAAACCCATGCTCTGGCTGCTTTAACTCCTACCTGGAACTTAACCAGACAGTTTCTCAGAATATCAGCGGGTACTGGGTGCGTGAGGATACGGGTCCGTGGAGGGTAGAGGACTTACCAGAAGTGGAACTGAACTTGTGAAGGTGCTGTCAAAACAAATTCTATCCCCTTTACAAAACTTACCCCCTCCACGGTCACGTTTCCGGTTTCCTGACAGCTGTCACATAGAATTTGTTGTGATAGCAACTTCACGAGTGAAGTGACCTTTCAGTTCCACCCTCCACCGACCCGTGCCCACACCCAGTAGCGATGGGAAGACCTACCGGCTAATTTTATAAGTTTGGCGATCCTGTGGGTTTTTCTGTGGGTTTTCCACTGTTTTTTTGATTGTAACGAATAAACTCTGTTTTTAATATTGAACTCATGTCTCTGCTTGTTCATTTAATTCTTAAATTCTTAAACTATTTCCTTGGGCATAATTCCCAAGGTGGCGTAATCGAGTGGTGTTATGCCAGGTCACACATGGTGGAGGTTCCTTGCAGGTTTGGGGCTGCATTTCTGCAAATGGAGTTGGGAATTTGGTCAGGATTAATGGTCTCCTCAATGCTGTGAATTTACAGGCAGATACTTACCCATCATGCAATACAGGGGAGGCATCTGATTGGCCCCAAATGTATTCTGTAGCAGGACAATGACTCCAAACAGTTGGCCGATGTCATTAAGAGCTATCTTCAGTGTAAAGAACAAGGAGTCCTGGAAGTGATGGTATGGCCCCCACAGAGCCCTGATCTCAGCATAATTGAGTATGTCTGGGATTACATGAAGAGACAGAAGCATTTGAAGCTGCCTAAATCCACAGAAGAACTGTGGCTAGTTCTCCAAGATGTGATGCTGTTTTGAAGGCAAAGGGTGGTCACACCAAATATTGATTTGATTTAGATTTTTCTTCTGTTCATTCTCTTCTGTTTATGCATTTTGTTAATTGATAAAAATAAACTATTAACATTTCTATTTTTGAAAGCATTTTTTCACACCTGCCTAAAACCTTTGCACAGTACTGTATATATTTTGACAACAATGTCCAATATTTTTTAAATATTTCTGACAAGCTGAAAGTCTTCTGAGCATTGTCATACTAAGTTGACATTTTTAAAATGAGTTGTTTTTGAGAACAAGAGCTTTGGTTTGACACCAGCACCAGTCTGTATCTGCACCTGCTCAATTGGCAAGTCCGGCAGTGCACTGAATTAAATCGTTTCTCACCGGATCAATTGATAGCTAGCTTGCTCCGTGTCTTGTATATAAGTTGTATAGATAGATACATCGATAGATAGCTTCAGCACCAGTGTCAAGTAACAGTAGCTAGCTAGCTTGCTCCGTGTCTGGTAATGCCATGTTTCTGTCAAACAAAGATCCCCTTCTCAAAAACTATTAATCGTAGAAATGTCAACTTCATTTGGAAATGCTCTAAATACTTTCAGGCGATCTTATCCAGAAAGGTCCGGGGTGGGTGCAGGTTTCTGTTTTAGCCAAGCTTCAACTGATTAACTAATCATGATCTATGATCAGTCAAGATCTTGAAGTAGAATCGCGTGACTTCATGCTGGGCTTAAACGCCAACCTACATTTGAGCAAAAAAAGGGAAATGGGAGGCCACAGCAAATGTCTTTCAGGGAAGGGCTCAGTTTTTCTTTGAGCTCAGAGGTGCAGGTCTGAGGATCCACTCTGCTCTGTGGAAGGGTGCGTTTGTCTGCGCTGAAGATGGAGAGATGTCTGCTGTTCCTCTCTCTCTCCTCCCTCCTCCTGCTCTCCACAGCCAGTGAGTACCAGCTTCATCCTCCTCTCCTGCTTCTCCACACCCAGTCAGGGTCAGAGACTGGGGGCCAGGGCCAAGGGGTCAGAGGGTCTGCTGGTCAAAGGGCTCTCCAGTAAGAGCAGGGTTACAGGCAGCCTGTAAACACCACAGATTACTGGAGGGACATTTCTCTGCATGATTCATTGAGTTTTCATCAAACAAATGTTATTATGAATTATGTAGAAAATGTTTCTGTATTTGATTCACAGGAAATTGGCACAGTCTCTTCACAGCATTGCTCATTTCCTCATGAGAGCACTTTAATAAATTATTATATATTTTTAAAAAATGACAGAGAAAAAATTATAGATATAAATATAGTATACAAACACTATTACTAAGTACTAGTGGTAATCCATCCATCCATCCATTATCTGAACCCGCTTATCCTGATCAGGGTCGCAGGGGGGCTGGAGCCTATCACAGCATACATTGGGCGAAAGGCAGGAATACACCCTGGACAGGTCGCCAGTCTATCGCAGGGCACACACAACATTCACTCACACACTCACACACTCACACACTCACACACTCACACCTACGGGCAATTTAGACTCTCCAATCAGCCTAACATGCATGTCTTTGGACTGTGGGAGGAAACCGGAGTACCCAGAGGAAACCCACACAGACACGGGGAGAACATGCAAACTCCGCACAGAGAGGCCCCGGCCGACGGGGATTCGAACCCAGGACCTCCTTGCTGTGAGGCGGCAGTGCTACACCACTGCACCATCCGTGCCGCCTCTACTAGTGGTAACGCCTGTGGAAACCTTAACTTTCTAAGCAGGTCTAAAGCAACATTGATCCAGAGTCAGACTTCTGATGGAAATCTTTTAAAATAACAGATTCTGAACAGTTAATATCCTCAACCTCTTCTTATACCAATATATAATAATAATATTATATGTAATATTATATTTCAAGCTCACATTGGTTTGAATATGTGGCATGTTTTTTTTTAAAAGCATGTTGTCAACTAAAATAAAATAAATAAATAAATATGGAAATTTAACAAGAAATTTTAAAAAGATATACTGATAAATAGTGATTGTTTAACGGGCAGGCATTTCATGAAGCACAACTACAGATATGAACTGTTTCCTCACGGTGAAAACAACATTTGACTGAAAACAAAACCATCACAAATGTGAAACATTAAAAACACTTTTTGCTTTATATATATAAAATGCAAAGTAGATGCCTACAGGTTTCTAGCCATGGCTAATGTGCAACCCCTGTCCCGGGCCAGGTTTTTTAAAGTTAAAACGGGAAATACAGAAGCATTGAACTAAAAATAATACCTAAACATTAAAAAGCGGTACAGATAAAAGACTAAAATAAGTACAAACACTAAAATAAGGGCAAAGACAAAAATCAAAATGTTAATAATACATAAAATCAGTGTTCACAGACTTGCTTCAGTTTCAGCATGTGTGTTTAAAAATCTTGAGCTCTTTCAATGTTTTAATTTCAGATGGTAATGCGTTCCGCAGTTGTATACTTCTTACTGAGAAAGATTACTGACCAAATGTTGTTCTGCGTTTTGCTTCTCTGTGATTTCCAGTTGTTGCACCTCTGATTCCACTGTTTTGTTTGTTTTATTTCTGGGGCAAGGTTGTTCACACTTCAAAATAAGTTTAATAAATGGTTCATTTACAAAACTGTCAAAGCATGTTATGTTTCTGTGAAATTAGGCAATGGTGCCTGTTTATATAACGACCTGATGGGTGTAGTTGTTGTTTGGTTGGCCTGGCCCCAAACCGTTATACAGTATGATAAATGAGAAAATATAATGGCATGCATAAACTGCTGTGCTGCCTTAATAGGTATGTAATGTCTAATTAAGCGGAAGCAATTGAAATTTGTTTTGACAGTTTTGCACAACCTCTTTACATGTTTATCGAACTTAAGCTGAGAGTCTAAATTAACACCTAAAAATGTCATTTCATGTACCTCATCTATCTCTTGCTCGTCAATCTTTATTCTTAAATTTTCATTGAAATGTATTTTTTATTAAAAAGCACATTGAGACCGTCTTATTACAGTTCAAAGTCAGATGATTATTTCAGAGCCACTGTGACACACCAGACATTTATTTTGTGAGCATCTCTGCTGCCATATGAGGGTTTGTTTGCACGCACATATATAATTGTGTCGTCCGCATAGATTTGGCATCTAACTCTTTTACAGCTATCAGGTAAGTCATTTACATATAAACTAAAAAGTAAAGGGCCTAAAATTGAACCTTATGGAATTCCCATTTGGCAAGTTTGGGCAGATGACTGGGTAGAATTTATTCTAACACATTGCTCTCTGTATTCAAGATAAGATCTAAAGCAGGTTATTGCATTGTTTGAAAAATGAAATCGTTGCAGTTTATTTGAAAGAATTTCATGGTTCACAGTACAAAAATACTGCTCCCACTACACTGCCTTCATCTAATGACTGTTTTATAGTTTCAGTGAGGTAACAGTTCGCCAACTCTGTTGAGTACCTTGGTCTGAATTCAAATTGTTTGGGGTGCAGAAGGTGATTACTTTCAAGGTAATCAACAAGTTGTTTAGCAACTGTTTTTTCAAGAACCTTTGAGAGTGCTGATAAAATAATTGAAATTGGTCTGTAGTTACAGACCTGGTCAAGTGCTCCAGACTTGGAATTGGAGTGATAGTTACCCATTTCCAATGCTGAGGAAACTCATTAGTTCTGATTGATAAATTAACCACATGTGTTACTGCCGTTAAGAGAAGAGAACTATGTTTTTTTTTGTAAACAAAATAACAAAATTATCCTTGGCCTTAGATTGCCTTCACTGCGTGATAACCTTACCAGTCTTTCTTTGATCTACTTCTTTAATATAAAAGGATGTTGATTTGTCTCTCAGTGTATCTTTGGTTGGAAACTTGCTGCCATTTCCTCAGCTTATTGAGTAAAACATTTATTAAATTTGTTTGCAATTTCAATACTATCATTACTAACTAATTTCTATAATCAATTCCACTGTTGATTTTTGTGGGTTAAGCACTCAGTTGGCTAAAATATTTAAGTGCTTCCAAAGTGCCAAGCTTTTCCCCTCTGATTCTGTGATCAACTGCATGAAGTAACATGTTTTTTCATCATGTGGCGAATATCCTTATTCTGCCACAGTAAAGCCCTACTACGCTGTGGGTGCTTCAATGAGTGTATTTCTGAATCACATCTATAAAGTGTTTTTGTCATTGTAGTACAGAAGGTATTTAAATCCTGAATTTGTTTAATGTTATCCCAATTAATATTCAGTAATTCATTTTCAAATTGTGTTATTTTATTCTTTGGGATGCCTGTGAACTCTGGATAATTTTCTAACAATTAAAATAATATTATGGTCGGAGGGTGGCACGGATGGTGCAGTGGGTAGCACTGCCGCCTCACAGCAAGGAGGTCCTGGGTTCGAATCCCCGTCGGCCGGGGCCTCTCTGTGTGGAGTTTGCATGTTCTCCCCGTGTCTGCGTGGGTTTCCTCCGGGTACTCCGGTTTCCTCCCACAGTCCAAAGACATGCAGGTTAGGCCGATTGGAGAGTCTAAATTGCCCGTAGGCATGAGTGTGTGAGTGAATGGTGCGTGTGCCCTGCGATGGACTGGCGACCTGTCCAGGGTGTATTCCTGCCTTTCGCCCAATGTATGCTGGGATAGGCTCCAGCCCCCCTGCGACCCTGATCGGGATAAGCGGGTTCAGATAATGGATGGATGGACGGACAGACCTGTAATGAAATTGTACGTCTTTGTCACTCGCTCAGTTCTATTTGTGAAGATCAAATCAATAAGGGTTTTAGTGACTTTAATAAGTCTTGTTGGTCCTTTAATTATTTGGTGAAAATTATGTTTTGAATACACTGTTTTCAGTTTTTGCTCACTGCTTTTGTTCACCAATTTATATTGAAGTTTCTGAAAAAGATAGTTTCACAGCGACAATTTATCTGTTTAATGAATTCATCAAAATCCTGGTAAAATGAAACACCATGTGAGGGAGGATTACATAGTGTCACAAGATTACATTTCATTTTTGTTGACAAGACTACATTAATAGTCACGCATTCTAAAGGTGTGTTTAAAAGTATCTCTAATATAGATCAACACTCCACCCCCCCATCAATCTGTCTTTTCTAAAACAAACATAACCAGATACATCAATTATATGTGTTGGGATATTACTGTTTAACCAAGATTCACTTCGACACTTCTTTAGAGGAACCATCCTTCCCCATCTGCAGGGGATCACGGCTGAGTGCAGAAGATGCCTCTTCTCTGGAAATCATTTTCACTTTTCCAGTCTTTACCCTGTTACATGTCATTAGGGTGTCTTCCATTTTCCAGATACTTTTATCCAGAGGGAATTAAAGTGTAAACACAGGTGCAAAGATCAGGGAAGGAAGTGCAGTAATTCTCTGGAGAGGGAAAGTATCATCCCGAGAGAGCCAACGTATCTGCAAAACCTCCGTTTTAGGAACCACAGGGGTCTACTGAGCTCCATGGTTGGGTGACCGTTTGACCACAAAATGCAACATAATGTTAAAACTGCTATTACCAAACTGCAATAAGAATGCACATCATCCCAGTCGAAATAAAAGTTTTACAACTCTTATTTTTTGTACAAAGGAGATCCTGATTACATTTTGACTATGTCCTTTTTTGTAATGGCATGGAACTTCTGATATCTGCACGTGCTTTTTAATACCATATCAGCATTCTCCTTCCAATTATCAGGGCAGTGAAACAGTTTTTGTGTCTGACAAAGTAAAAGGTTTTTCTCCCCCTTGTGGCCAACATGTGTCCCTGCAGTCTGTAGGGGCTTCTTCTCCCTGAGAGATGAGCGCTGTCACAGGAGTGTCATCTGCTTAATCAGTCATGTGACAGGCCTCACTGGCAGAGCTCATATCACTGGTGTCCAGTGCACAACGCAAGGCAGATAGAGCGCACCCTAGTGGTGTCCCTGTGTTACTACAGACACTGCTGGGGTCATCCTTTGAAGCAACAGGGAATATGGTCCAACAGGATAACCCCTTCCCCACCAATTATTTTGGAAAAAACCTGTCATTTTCAGACTATTTTGAAATTTTGAAATTTAATATAGTATTTTTTATGCTGATTATAAAGAAGAACTTGTATTAAATTTTTTTTCCCATTTTTGTGGTTGAAATTTTATTTTGAAAGTAAAAGTGTTTAGACCTGTTTACTCGTCCGTGACTGAAAAAAAACACATTCGGTCAAAACGTATATACTCGTCTCCGCCGGGGAAGGGGTTAAACAGTATTAAAGATCTTTAATCAGTGTTTTTACTTGACCATGTGTATCAAGAAGATGTTTCTATCCTGTATAGCATAAAAAATCTATGCATATTCTTCACTTCTTTAGGCCGTGTTGGCCAATGGTAAAAAGCATTCTGCAATCTTGAAGACTTTACAGGCATAGCAGCAAATACCTTTCAGTTTAAGGAAATCTTTCTTGAGTTGTCTTAAATCTGTTCATTCGTGAAGTTAATTTGAGTATTTCTCTCTCTCTCCCTCTCTCCCTCCCTCTCTCTCTCTCTCTCTCTCTCTCTCAGGGAGGGAGGATGTGAGGCTGGTGAATGGTAGCAGCCCCTGTGCTGGGAGAGTGGAGGTTTACCATCGGGGAGAGTGGGGGACAGTGTGTGGTCGTCGCTGGGACATGAGAGGTGCTGGAGTGGTGTGCAGACAGCTGGGCTGTGGAGATGCTGTAGATGCACTAGGAGAGGCTCACTTTGGACCAGGGTCTGGGAGAATATGGATGGATGGTGTGTTCTGCAGTGGATCAGAATCCTCACTGAAGCAGTGTGAGTCACGAGGATGGGGTGAACATGACTGTAATCATGGAGAGGATGTTGGAGTGATCTGCTCAGGTAGGACTCAGCTCTTACAATAGTCTTATACCAAACGGCACTTTGGATTTAAATGAGGATATGTACATTTTTAAAAGCAAACTTATATTACATGTGTCTAAAACATAGTATTTCATTTTTTTATGTTGTGTTATAAACTGATGTGTGCATTGTGCCATTCACTGAACTAACCAGAGTTTGCACAGTTGCAACAGATTCATGTTTATGTTCTGTCTTTTTATGTTGCTCTTATTTTGTAAATGTGATTGACTCATCTCCTAAAAAGGTTTACAGGTAATTGTCTCACCTCAGACTGCAGTAGACGTGTGATTGGCTCATCTCACACTCCATGTATAATAGCTGTGCAGTCCTGTGTTCAGACAGCTGTGCTGAATGTTGTCTCTGGAATAAGGTGCCAGTCATTGCTGATGATTCTCTCTTTATTCTCTGTTCAACTGCAGAGGTCAGGCTGGTGGGCGGGACTGACCTGTGCTCTGGGAGAGTAGAGGTGCATCATGGGAGCTCCTGGGGCACGGTGTGTGATGCTGACTTTGACCAGCAGGACGCAGAGGTTGTGTGCAGGGAGCTGGGCTGTGGGGCTCCTAAAGAGCTGCGCGGGGCAGCTGCATTCGGCCAGGGCGAGGGCCAGGTGTGGGCAGAGGAGATTCAGTGTAGAGGCAGTGAATCTCAGATTAACTTCTGCCCCACAGCAAACTCACAGAATCAACCCTGCACCCATGGAAACGATGTGAGCCTGGTGTGTTCTGGTAAGAGTCTTCTGTGCACTGTGAGAGTTTCTGTGATGCTGGGTGAATATAGCCCCTTAATAGGCCATATGAGTTTATATTTAACAAGGTCCTTATTCATTATACTGTGAAATGTTACACGTCAGTGTGTGTGAGTTTAATCAAGTGTGGAGTTTGGATGATCTCCCAGTTATTTACTTAGAACCATCTCAACATCCTCATTTCCTCTATTCAGGGCAGAACTGTTCTTACATCTGGAAAGGCAAACTTATATACTCAGTGACCACTATATTAGGTAGACCTGTACAACAGCTTGTTAATGGAAATATTGAATCAGCCAATAATGTGGCAGCACCTAAATGCCTAAAAGAATGCAGACATGGTCGAGAGGTTCAGTTGTTTTTCAGACCAAATGTCAGAATGGGGAAGAAATGTGATCTAAGTGACTGGTTGATGTTGGTGCCAGACAGGGTGGTTTGAGTATCTGCTGATCTCCTGGGGTTTTCATGAACAACAGTCTCTAGAGTTTGTGGAGAATGGTGCGAAAAACTAAAAACATCTAGTGAGCAGCAGTTCTGCGGGCAGAAACACCTTGTTAATGAGAGAGGTCAGAGGAGAAGGGCCAGACTGGTCAAAGCTGACAGGAAGTCGACAGTAACGCAAACTACTACACATTACAGCAGTAGAACAGCATCTCTTCACACACAACGTGTCAAACCTCTCAGTAGATAGGCTACAGCAGCAGAAGACCAATAAGTCTAATAAATGCCTAAAACAGTGCTCACTGAGTGTATATAGTGCTATTATTTCAATTTGAGTATCTCTCTCTCTCTCTCTCTCTCTCTCTATCTCTATCTCTCTCTCTCTCTCTCTCTCTCTCTCTCACTCTCTCTCTCTCTCTCTCTCCCTCTCTCTCTCAGGCAGGGAGGATGTGAGGCTGGTGAATGGTAGCAGCCCCTGTGCTGGGAGAGTGGAGGTTTACCATCGGGGAGAGTGGGGGAGAGTGTGTGATGATCGCTGGGACATGAGGGATGCTGGGGTGGTGTGCAGACAGCTGGGCTGTGGAGATGCTGTAGATGCACTAGGAGAGGCTCACTTTGGACCAGGGTCTGGGAGAATATGGATGGGTGGTGTGTCCTGCAGTGGATCAGAATCCTCACTGAAGCAGTGTGGGTCACGAGGATGGGGCAAACATTACTGTAATCATGGAGTGGATGTTGGAGTGATCTGCTCAGGTAGCACTCAGCTCTTACAATAGTCTTTTACCAAACGGCACTTTGGATTTAAATGAGGATATGTACATTTTAAAAAACAAACTCATATTACATGTGTCTAAAACATAGTATTTCATTTTTTTATGTTGTGTTATAAACTGATGTGTGCATTGTGCCATTCACTGAACTAACCAGAGTTTGCACAGCTGCAACAGACTCATGTTTATGTTCTGTCTTTTTATGTTGGTCTTACTTTGTAAATGTGATTGGCTCATCTCCTAAAGAGGTTTACAGGTAATTGTCTCACCTCAGACTGCAGTAGATGTGTGATTGGCTCATCTCACACTGCTGTACTCCATGTATAATAGCTGTGCAGTCCTGTGTTCAGACAGCTGTGCTGAATGTTGTCTCTGGAATAAGGTGCTGGCCATTGCTAATGATTCTCTCTTTATTCTCTGTTCAACTGCAGAGGTCAGGCTGGTGGGTGGGACTGACCTGTGCTCTGGGAGAGTAGAGGTGCATCATGGGAGCTCCTGGGGCACGGTGTGTGATGCTGACTTTGACCAGCAGGACGCAGAGGTTGTGTGCAGGGAGCTGGGCTGTGGGGCTCCTAAAGAGCTGCGTGGGGCATCTGCATTCGGCCAGGGCGAGGGCCAGGTGTGGGCAGAGGAGATTCAGTGTAGAGGCAACGAATCTCAGATTAACTTCTGCCCCACAGCACCCTCACAGAATCAACCCTGCTCCCATGGAAACGATGTGGGCCTGGTGTGTTCTGGTAAGAGTCTTCTGTGCACTGTGAGAGTTTCTGTGATGCTGGGTGAATATAGCCCCTTAATAGGCCATATGAGTTTATATTTAACAAGGTCTTTATTCATTATACTGTGAAATGTTACACGCCAGTGTGTGTGAGTTTAATCAAGTGTGGAGTTTGTATGATCTCCCAGATATGTACTTAGAACCATCTCAACATCCTAATTTCCTCTATTCAGGGCAGAACTGTTCTTACATCTGGAAAGGGAAACTTATGTACTCGGTGACCACTTTATTAGGTAGACCTGTACACCAGCTTGTTCATGAAAATATTGAATCAGCCAATAATGTGGCAGCACCTAAATGCCTAAAAGAATGCAGACATGGTCGAGAGGTTCAGTTGTTTTTCAGACCAAATATCAGAATGTGGAAGAAATGTGATCTAAGTGACTGGTTGATGTTGGTGCCAGACAGGGTGGTTTGAGTATCTGCTGATCTCCTGGGGGTTTCATGCACAACAGTCTCTAGAGTTTGTGGAGAATGGTGCGAAAAACTAAAAACATCTAGTGAGCAGCAGTTCTGCGGGCAGAAACACCTTGTTAATGAGAGAGGTCAGAGGAGAAGGGCCAGACTGGTCAAAGCTGACAGGAAGTCGACAGTAACGCAAACTACTACACATTACAGCAGTAGAACAGCATCTCTTCACACACAACGTGTCAAACCTCTAAGTAGATAGGCTACAGCAGCAGAAGACCAATAAGTCTAATAAATGCCTAAAACAGTGCTCACTGAGTGTATATAGTGCTATTATTTCAATTTGAGTATCTCTCTCTCTCTCTCTCTCTCTCTCTCAGGCAGGGAGGATGTGAGGCTGGTGAATGGTAGCAGCCCCTGTACTGGGAGAGTGGAGGTTTACCATCGGGGAGAGTGGGGGACAGTGTGTGATTATGAGTGGGACAGGAGGGATGCTGGGGTGGTGTGCAGACAGCTGGGCTGTGGAGATGCTGTAGATGCACTAGGAGAGGCTCACTTTGGACCAGGGTCTGTGAGAATATGGATGGCTTATGTGTCCTGCAGTGGATCAGAATCCTCACTGAAGCAGTGTGGGTCACAAGGATGGGGTAAACATCACTGTAATCATGGAGAGGATGCTGGAGTGATCTGCTCAGGTTGGACTCAGCTCTTACAATAGTCTGATCCCAAATGGCACTTTGGATTTAAATGAGGATATGTACATTTTTAAAAGCAAACTTATATTACATGTGTCTAAAACATAGTATTTCATTTTTTTATGTTGTGTTATAAACTGATGTGTGCATTGTGCCATTCACTGAACTAACCAGAGTTTGCACAGTTGCAACAGACTCATGTTTATGTTCTGTCTTTTTATGTTGCTCTTACTTTGTAAATGTGATTGGCTCATCTCCTAAAGAGGTTTACAGGTGATTGTCTCACCTCAGACTGCAGTAGATGTGTGATTGGCTCATCTCACACCCTATGTATAATAGCTGTGCAGTCCCGTGTTCAGACAGCTGTGCTGAATGTTGTCTCTGGAATAAGGTGCCAGCCATTGCTAATGAT
Organism: Conger conger; assembly: GCF_963514075.1. NCBI lineage: Eukaryota > Metazoa > Chordata > Actinopteri > Anguilliformes > Congridae > Conger > Conger conger. The sequence goes on along the minus strand of NC_083761.1, from coordinate 86,262,089 downwards.
TCTCTCTTTATTCTCTGTTCAACTGCAGAGGTCAGGCTGGTGGGCGGGACTGACCTGTGCTCTGGGAGAGTAGAGGTGCATCATGGGAGCTCCTGGGGCACGGTGTGTGATGCTGACTTTGACCAGCAGGACGCAGAGGTTGTGTGCAGGGAGCTGGGCTGTGGGGCTCCTAAAGAGCTGCGCGGGGCAGCTGCATTCGGCCAGGGCGAGGGCCAGGTGTGGGCAGAGGAGATTCAGTGTAGAGGCAATGAATCTCAGATTAACTTCTGCTCCACTGCACCCTCACAGAATCAACCCTGCTCCCATGGAAACGATGTGGGCCTGGTGTGTTCTGGTAAGAGTCTTCTGTGCACTGTGAGAGTTTCTGTGATGCTGGGTGAATATAGCCCCTTAATAGGCCATATGAGTTTATATTTAACAAGGTCTTTATTCATTATACTGTGAAATGTTACACGCCAGTGTGTGTGAGTTTAATCAAGTGTGGAGTTTGTATGATCTCCCTGATATTACATTACATTACATTATTGGCATTTGGCAGACGCTCTTATCCAGAGCGACGTACAACAAAGTGCATACCCATAACCAGGGATAAGTTCGCTGAAAGACCCTAGAGGGAAGTACAATTTCAACTGCTACCTGTACAACAAAGATAAGGACAAGGGCAATTTTTTTTTTTTTTTTTTGAACAAACAAACAAACAGAGCAAATGTGACCAAAGTTAACTATCCAAACACTGCTTACCTAGCCAACTAAAAATACTGATTACTGATATGTACCTCGAACCATCTCAACATCCTCATTTCTTCTATTCAGGGTGGAACTGTTCTTATATCTGGGAAAGTCAAACTTATATACTCGTGACCACTTTATTGGGTAGACCTGTACACCAGCTTGTTAATGCAGATATTGAATCAGCCAATAATGTGGCAGCATCTAAATGCATAAAAGCATGTAGACATGGTGAAGAGGTTCAGCTGTTTTTCAGACCAAATGTCAGAATGGGGAAGAAATGTGATCTAAGAGATTGTTTGATGTTGGTGCCAGACAGGGTGGTTTGAGTATCTGCTGATCTCCTGGGGTTTTCATGCACAACAGTCTCTAGAGTTTGTGGAGAATGGTGCGATAAACAAAAAACATCCAGGGAGCAGCGGTTCTGCGGACAGAAACACCTTGTTCAAAAGAGAGTTCAAAGGAGAAGGGCCAGACCGGTCGAAGCTGACAGGAAGTCGACAGAAACGCAAACAACCACACATTACGGCAGTGGTATGCAGAAGAGTATCTCTGAACACACAACGTGTCAATCCTTGAAGTGGATAGGCTACAGCAGCAGAAGACCAATAAGTTGTGTAAGGCGGAAATTATTAACATCTGGCATTATCACTCAGGGCACTGGTCAACTTGCTGGCTTCCTCTGGTTCTGTGGAATATGTGGCTGTGAAGTAATTTAACCCAGGAGCATGCACCATTAACCCCCACTATCTCCGCACCCATACGGGCAGGAGCCTGTGGGGGAAGACTCAGGCCTCCAGCCGTAAAACTCGTTACGACGGGGCAATATCCTTTACGGCACGGGAAGGTTTCAGAGGGCATGGCCTGTTAGGCCCTGACCTTCTCCTGAACCCCCCTTCATTGCTCTCTCCCTCTTCACTCAGTCACTAAATGATGTGTACAGCATTGGATGTTTCATGACAAAGTCAGTTCAGATAATATTCATGTTTGGTATTATTCTGATTGTTTCAATGCGACTGGTGCAATGGTTTCATTTCTGCAACAGCAAACCCTGGACATCATAACCAACCAGGAACCAGGGAAAAACTGTGTGGAGCTCTGCCCCAGTGAAAGCCATGTGCCTCAACCCCCCTGCGTTTCCTGGGGAGGCGTGGCTCCAAATTACAGATGGGTGACCCATTTTTAGGGTTAACATCAAAGGCCAGATTTTGGATTTAAGGACAGTAAACTAAGCATTCTGGGAGGATGCAATCAGTCTCTCCCGTGCACACCGTGCACGTAATTTCTATGTACAGGGTGTCTGTAGCCAGACTCCCGTATGTAGCTTTTATTACCAGGTATGACTTTTAAGACTCCGTAATTTGGTTTCCATTGTAATGCTTTTTTGATTTGGAACTAGTGTGTAATTACGTATGTAATCTGCCAGGTAAAATAAATTGTTAAAACTTGATCTGTGTGGTTTCGCTTACTGACACTCAAAGTTATACAGGGAATGCTTGGTTTACCCCCTCGAACTGGTCTAGGGAGGATGAATGTTTACGCTTAATGTATCACGGCGTATAGCACCCGTAGGCCTATGTTGGTAAATCCCTCGCCTCCGCGTGGTAGTTCATTCATGTCAAGCACAGCCGTAGCTAGGTTGGTCTGCTTGGGTCCCTAGACTGTAAACAGATATACCCAAGAGTAGCTATTCCTGCGACCTCTGTAATGACTACAGATAGCTAGTCAGTTTGTGAGACGTGCACATAACGCGCGATGTGACATGCGGCGGTACCAGCAGAGGACTGTTCGGAGAGTAAATCTCAGTACAGGATTCCTATAGCGATCAAGTCAAAATTATCAATAAGAAATCTACCTAATGTGGATAACTAATCTAAATTATTTTTCTAAAATGGAGTCAGATAAATGAAGGTGAATCTATTGGCCCTATTGTGGAGATTCTCGTTCAGCCCGGACCAGTGAAGAGTGGAAGGCAGAGTGGTACTACTGCCTTTGTATTGTGGTTTATTTATTGGCTGATCTAGAATCTCCGCATAGGGGCCACTAATTTTTAACCCTATTAGTATTCTTTCAGCAACACCAGAAGGACGAGCACGCTGATACCTTCAGCCCTCGCTAAATTCCGTCGTTGGGTTAGTGTGGGGTTTTACAGTCTAAAAAATAAGTCTAATAAATACTTCTGTTGCACAAGTGGGGTGACATTGGTTCAGGAGGTATGAGCAGTTGTCAGGCAGTCGGAGTGTTGCTGTATCAATCCCCGCTCTGGGTGTGTCGAAGTCTCAAGACTGAGCAAGACACCCCCATTTGCTCTTGAAAAGCTGGTTGGTGCCTTGCATGGCAGCCAATCGCTGTTGGTGTGTGAGTGTGAGTGTGTGAACGAGAAGCATGAACTGTACAGCGTTTGGATGAATGCGTGATACAAATGCAGACCATTTCCCATTCATCTGTCATGTGACAGACAGAGCTCATGTCACTGGTGTACAGTGTACAAAGCCAGGGAGATAGAGACTCGGGTGCACTCTGTGTTCCTGCAGACACTGCTGGGGTCTTACCCTTATAATCCACAGTGAAGGTGTTTACGCTGTGTTCACAACTCAGCGCATCATCGACTTGACACCAGAAGTCATTCATTCCAATGGAGAATGGTTATTGGACAGTTACGCTCCTGCGCCCCCTTGTGGCCAATATTTATGCTGGCCGACGGATGACGTGTTCTTTGGATTTTTCCAAACCTTGTGTTGTTGGTGGACCATCGGATTAACGGGAAGTAAAGAAAATCACAGTGTGCTCACAGAGAAAATCGGGCATGCAATGCATTCCATTCATTTTCTATGGAGAGGCTTGCGGTGCGTGAAGTTTGCAGTCTGGTGAGTGCCGTGTACGTTTGGCGGTTCTGTATTTACATAACGTGATCTGCCCATGCAAATCAACTGAGTCCAGCACTGCTCGCATGGCTCACAAGACTAGGATCAAACTTTCAAACTAGGTGTTGCAGGTAAAATATGAATCAGCACATCTATGTTGTTTATTTTGCTCTTCAGATGTTTTCAAAAACATATTAATGGACTGTTTAAGAGAATAGGACCCGCCATATTTTGACGTTTTGCCAAAACTCTCTCTCTCTCTCTCCCTCTCCCTCTCCCTCACTCTCTCTCTCTCTCTCTCTCTCTCTCTCTCAGGCACGGAGGATGTGAGGCTGGTGAATGGTAGCAGCCCCTGTGCTGGGAGAGTGGAGGTTTACCATCGGGGAGAGTGGGGGACAGTGTGTGGTTATCGGTGGGACATGAGTGAAGCTGGGGTGGTGTGCAGACAGCTGGGCTGTGGAGATGCTGTAGATGCACTAGGAGAGGGTCACTTTGGACCAGGGTCTGGGAGAATATGGATGGATGATGTGTTCTGCAGTGGATCAGAATCCTCACTGAAGCAGTGTGAGTCACGAGGATGGGGTGAACATAACTGTGATCATGGAGAGGATGCTGGAGTGATCTGCTCAGGTAGGACTCAGTGTTATTCAGCTCTTACCAATGTTCTTTATAAAACCCACACATTACAACAGTGGTATGCAGAAGAGCATCACTGAACACACAACAAATCATAGGATAGGCTACAGCAGTAGAAGTCCAAAGAAAAGTCTAATAAAAACCTTATGAAGTGCTCACTGAGTGTGAGCACTTTATTAGGTATACATTAGACTCATCTTTTAGACTGGAGTCTTCTGCTCCTGTCGCCTATCCACTTAGAGCTTAGACGCGTTGTGTGTTCAGAGATGCTCTTCTGCAAACCACTGTTGTAATGTGTGGTTATTTGCGTTACTGTCACCTTCCTGTCAGCTTTGACCAGTCTGGCCCTTCTCCTCTGACCTCTCTCATTAAGAAGGCATTTATGCCCACAGAAATGCTGCTAATTGGACTTCTTTTTGGTTTTTACACCACTCTTTGCAAAATCTAGAGACAAGTGTGTGTGAAAATCGCAGAAGTTCAGCAGTTTCTGAGATAATCAAACCACCCTGTCTTCCACCATCCTCTTTGTAATGGACAGGTTTAACATCTTCATCATCACTGCCACCGTAATCAGCACCATAGAGTATTTATATTTATTTTATTAATTAACAAAGGAATACAGTAAGAATTCAGTATACAGGGAATAGTGTACAAACAGAACAAAAACAAAAGAGCCAGGGGTATATCACACTCAAAAATATAAGATAAAACATTAAGTGCAAAGTGTAAAAGCCTTTTTCTTTGTTGAATTAGAAAGTAGTTTCACATATCGTTCAACATCTTTCATGAAAACAACAAAGTAAGGTTTTTTATTACTAAATTTACATTTATGAATGAAACATTTTGCCAGCATCAATATCAAATTTATTTTTCCCAAAATAAATTAAATTATTTAAAGATATTATCAATGACAAATCTGCAAAGGTCTTGCCACAATTTCTTGGTGTGAGAACAATGCCAAAATAGGCATAAAACTGTTTCTGGATATTCATCACAAAAAGAGCAGTTTGTGTTTATGTCTCTTTTAATTGTTTTGCATATGGCAGGGTAGTATTTATGGCCGGGTAGTATTTATGAATCATTTTGAAGGACACCTCCTTAACCTTATCCACAATGAGGTATTTATGGGGAAGCATCCAGACTTTCTTCCAATACATGGAATTTACAAACCGATTCCAATATGCGGTGACATACAGAACAGAGACAACATCTCTGAAAAATGGCACGTCGAACTCGCGTGTCGTCTCGTAGATCGGAGCGGTTATGCGTCACTGAAGCGTCCTAGGAATGCCACGCCCCCTTTCTGCGGCACATTTCAGCTGCTCCCATTGAAATCAGTAGTAAAAGAGTCATAGTACTACAACGACAAAGAGCAAAAACAAAAAAAGCTATTAAAACGCCACAAAAAGTTGCAGCGTTGTGATCTGCACTGCCATTGGAAACCCCTGTTTTTCGTTTTTGTACGTTTGCCACGTCAGATTATATATGATTTGTTTCATGCTAAAAATAGCTACAATGGGGAACCTCACAGACGCGTCACATCGGTTGCAGGTTGCCATCGATAGGCCACTGATTACTGAATCTCGAGTTTCATTATTAACAATAAAAAACGCATGGTGGTTGGTCTTGCTTTCTTGCTTTTTATATGCAATTTGCACAAGAGGGCATCGAAGAAACACGATCATGAAAGTATTAAATATATCCGTGCTTTAGTTTTGGATAGGTAAGCGTTTTAAATGTATTGTCCTGTTTTCAACCGGTTGAGAATGTTCTCCTTGCAGTGCATCACATGAGGACGTGAGCAAGCTAAATAATTTGCTTTCATAAGGACGTTAACTTAAACGTATGGGTGTTTTTATCTTAACTTGGCTAGCTAGCAAGCAAAAATTATGATTGGATAAGCCAGCATCCTTACCTTAGCTATCGATCATAGTTGAAATACTAAGTTAGCTAGCTTGTGAAAACTCACAGCGCGAGCGTCTATCATGGAGGTAGCTATGGTAACAAACCACAATGTGTGGAAAGTGGGGACACGGTCTATCAATCATAGCTAATTGATGTACATTTGTTTTATTGTTTGCTTAAAGACAACTGGCAAGTGTCACATTCAACCGCCATGTTACTGTTTAAATCAACAGAATGCAGTCCTCTCTGTTCTGATAGAATGGGAAATCATAATGCTTTAGCTCTTAGCCGTAACCCTAACCAGCTCCACTGCAGTCATATCTGCATTACAATAGCACAGGGGTGTGTAATCTTATCTGGAAAGGGCCAAGGTGGGTTCAGGTTTTTGTTTTAGCCCGTCAGAATCGGGGTATCGTAGTGCTGGGCAAAAACAAGAACTCACGCTCACACCGGTCCTTTTTGGATAAGATTGGGGGCGACATTGGCTCAGGAGGTAAGAGCAGTTGTCTGGCAGTCGGGGGGTTGCTGGGTGATCCCCTGGGTGTGTCGAAGTGTCCCTGAGCAAGACACCTAACCCCCAGATGCTTCTGATGAGCTGGCTGGTGCCTTGCACGGTAGCCATTTGCTGTTGGTGTGTGTGTGTGTGTGTGAATGGATGAATGAGAACCATCAATTATACAGCGCTTTGGATAAAGGCACTAAATAAATGCAGATTTGATTGGACATCCCTGATCTAGCAGTTAGAGCGTTGACCCCGCCCACACCTACTCTGAGGCGGTCACATGGTTTCCCAGTACATGGATGAGTGAAATGCGCTCAGCTGAATACCAGGTTAAAGCCCGTTTGCACTGTATGTTTGATGAGAACATTATTATGAGGGAGAAGCTCAGTCTGTTCTCTGTCTTACAGAGACACCCCAGGCTGTCTTGACGGTCTCTCCACATGGGCGGATATATAGAGGACAAGCTGTCAGTCTCTCTTGTGAGGTCACAGTGCCCTCTGCTGGCTGGGAATATTACTGGTACAAAGGAGATGGATCAAGTGGCACTGCCCTCATTGCCAGTACAGCTGAAGGCTCGTACACTCTCAGTGCTGCAGCTCTTGCACACACCGGGGAGTACAGCTGCAGAGCAGGGAGGAGCAACCCAGTCTGGTACACAGAGTACAGTCACCCTGTCCACATACAGGTAACAGGTGAGTGATGTTACACAGAGCACAGTCATCCTGTCCACATACAGGTAACAGGTGAGTGCTGGTACACAGAGTACAGTCACCCTGTCCACATACAGGTAACAGGTGAGTGCTGTTACACAGAGGACAGTCATCCTGTCCACATACAGGTAACAGGTGAGGGCTGACTGATATTCTTCTGTGTGTAAAACTTGCAAGGTCCCATAATGCAGTGGGTATTACTGAAAAACCACATAAATTCTGGTCATTCTGGTATCCTGTTTGTTCCATAACTGCCAACATACTTTTCTGGAGTTCATTATTGAATATCTTTTCTAAATAGTATTCATAAAAGAATTCCAGCTGCCTTTGTCCCTCTGTGAGGGTGATTTGTTTTCTCCACAGTCATAAATACACTGGTGTGAAAACGGAACCCACAGCACTGCCTAAGGCCACTCTGGATGTAGAGCCAAAATGGTGTCCACTGTACACTGTATTACAGTACACAGCATTCACTTACTGTAGCAGATGCATTACAGTACACTGCATTCACTTACTGTAGCAGATGCATTACAGTATACTGCATTCACTTACTGTAGCAGATGCATTACAGTACACTGCATACACTGTAGCAGATGCATTACAGTACACTGCATACACTTACTGTAGCAGATGCATTACGGTACACTGCCTACACTTACTGTACCAGATGCATTACAGTACACTGCATTCACTTACTATAGCAGATGCATTACAGTACACGGCATAAACTTACTGTAGCAGATGCATTACAGTACACTGCATTCACTTACTGTAGCAGATGCATTACAGTACACTGCATTCACTTACTGTAGCAGATGCATTACAGTACACTTACTGTAGCAGATGCATTACAGTACACTGCATACACTTACTGTAGCAGATGCATTACAGTACACTGCATTCACTTACTGTAGCAGATGCATTACAGTACACTGCACACACTTACTGTAGCAGATGCATTACAGTACACTGCATTCACTTACTGTAGCAGATGCATTACAGTACACTTACTGTAGCAGATGCATTACAGTACACTGCATTCACTTACTGTAGCAGATGCATTACAGTATACTGCATTCACTTACTGTAGCAGATGCATTACAGTACACTGCATACACTGTAGCAGATGCATTACAGTACACTGCATACACTTACTGTAGCAGATGCATTACGGTACACTGCCTACACTTATTGTACCAGATGCATTACAGTACACTGCATTCACTTACTATAGCAGATGCATTACAGTACACGGCATAAACTTACTGTAGCAGATGCATTACAGTACACTGCATTCACTTACTGTAGCAGATGCATTACAGTACACGGCATAAACTTACTGTAGCAGATGCATTACAGTACACTGCATTCACTTACTGTAGCAGATGCATTACAGTACACTGCATTCACTTACTGTAGCAGATGCATTACAGTTGTAGAACCTGCACAGCTAGACCAATGAGGGAATAGCTGGAGGTGAAGGGACGACGTGTTCTTTCCTGGCTGTTGAATGAAAGATTTTAATTATCAAACTCCGCACACGAACAGAGCACAATTATGTTTAGGAATATACTGGGTCTGTTGCCACGGGTCGGATATGGATTGACCTGCCCCATATCCCGCTTACAACTGGCCTGAAACAGATCAGTAATATTCCTAATATTCTCCGTTCGTAAACGGGGCCGTTTTGAAAGCTTAGTGGTTACTCTCGTTCCACTCGTTGATCTGACTCCATTTAAGATATATAAGTTAGAAATTTGGGTGTGCAACTTACGCGAACCTCGGGAGTGATTACACTCGACTCGTACCTGCGCCACTATTACTCAATATATGTTCTCGCGATTTAACATTATTGCTGAATATCTCAGTTCGGTGTAGAACTCAGAGGCTGAGGGTCCAGTCAACACAATACATACAACACTGTCATGATAGTTGCGAGCCCAGGTCGGCGCAGCATTAACTGGGCTCCTTAGAGCTAATTAGACAGGAACCGGCGTATTAACGCCCATGGGTTCCCTTCGCGTCCAATCACAAGAGCCATGCCTAACCGACCCTTTACGTTGGCCGAAACTTGCTGGCCTCACAGCTTAGAACTATCACAGGGGTACCAAGCTCTCAGTTCGGTGTAGAACTCAGAGGCTGAGGGTCCAGTCAACACAATACATGCAACACAGTCATGATAGTTGTGAGCCCAGGTCGGCGTAGCATTAACTGGGCTCCTTAGAGATAGTTCGACAGAAACCGGCGCATTAACGCCCATGGGTTCCCTTCACATCAAACCACAAAAGCCTTGCATAGCCGACCCTTTACGGTGGCAGAAACTTGCTGGCCTCACAGCTTAGAACTATCACCTGTACCACGGGACTGCCGATCGGTCAGTCCTTGGTCCCCATTGTCCCCCTCAATATTCAGTTGTAATTTAGGCTGAAAAGGTACAAGATGAATTAGAGTCATGGAGATCACGCAAGTTACAAACAAAATAATTTATTTCCAGACGGGTAGGCAGTTAGCGTAGAATAAAACAGTCAATTACAGTCAATAGACAAATTAAAGATAAATAGAATAGAGTGAAATCTTACCCAGCCTGCTTTCGCTACACACATATACAAAGTATGCACAGTGTGGGAAATCGAGTGCGATCTTCCCGATACTTACATACACGCATACCTACATAAGACATGTTGTGTGGGAAGTCGAATACGATCTTCCCCGATTGGTCTGTCTCCCTTGCTTTTATGCCAAATCACACGTTTGAAACCAGGCGGCAGTGCCATAAATCAACCTGGAGGGGTGGTCAAATCTGGAATTTAGACCCCCACCGTTGGGGGTTGTTGAGTAGGGAAAATGAGATGATTACCAGGAGAGGACGTGTAGGTTTTTCCCTTGAGTTATTGAAACTATGGTTGATTAAAATCCATTTGGTATGAAATGTATCTCATCTGATTCGTTGACTTTACTGGATCACATCCATACCAAACAGATTATCCTAATGTTTTGTTATGGTGCAGTTATCATGAAACTTCCCTCCCGATTATCCATTTTACATGCAATTCCTGTTACCATTACATAAGACTTAATGCAATAATACAAGGATCACATGGGCAATGTTTTCAAGGTGTTACCGGGTCTATTTACCATCTAAACAACAGTTTTGAGGTTTTCATTCAAGAGAGTAGTCCCTGGGGTAATGACAGCAGTGCCCAAAGGAGGGCACTGTGGTACTGCCCGGAGTCTTTCCCCCTGGAAGTGACCAGGTGTGGGGCCATAAGATGTTAGGCACATTCCTTTCCCGGGAGTTTTAATGGCCCACATGGCCTAATTGCCCGGGAACCGCTCATCCACCCACCATATATCTCTCCTTTATCATCCTGGTGTCACTGGTCTGGAACTCCTCAAAAGGTACTACAAACAGTATTGTCCTTTGTCCCTTTTGACACGCCCCAGAACCCCCACCTCACAAATGGCAGAGTCAACCCCCAGCTCACAGGCTCTTCACAGATGGCAGCCCCATCATATCTATGAATGCTGTAGTTGGGAGTTTTCATGATAACTGCATTATGCTGTAAATATGTCTTTGTGCCTCTCATGGTAATATACCTTTTGGATAAACCTGATTTGGGTGAATGAAAGGAAAGGAGACATCCCAGACTGTTTGGTTTCTTCTCCTTATCTCCGAAATCCAGTTCTAAACAGTGAGTCACCCATCTATAATTTACAGCCAGGCCCACCCGGCAGGGGGCTAAAACACCTGGCTTCTACAGAGACTTTTTGTCCAGTTTCCCCTCGGCTCCTGAATGGTTGTGATATCAAAAGGTAGACTGTTACAAAAACTAGACCATTACACCAGTCGCACTGAACCAATCAGAATAACACCAAACATCACTATATTCTGACCTGGGATTATCATGAAACATCTTTATACCATCTCCAATATTCCTGTTCTGGAATGTGAGAAAATCCTTCTCTAGCTCTCCCCCACAGGCATGTGTGCCAATGGTGGGGGCTAACAATGTAGGAGGGGGGGAAGTCAGCAAGCTGACCAGCGCATGAGACCAAATGTTCCTTATGACCGGCTTACACAGTACACTGCATACACTGTAGCAGATGCATTACAGTACACTGCATACACTTACTGTAGCAGATGCATTACGGTACACTGCCTACACTTACTGTACCAGATGCATTACAGTACACTGCATTCACTTACTGTAGCAGATGCATTACAGTACACGGCATTAACTTACTGTAGCAGATGCATTACAGTACACTTACTGTAGCAGATGCATTACAGTACACTTACTGTAGCAGATGCATTACAGTACACTGCATACACTTACTATAGCAGATGCATTGCAGTGCACTTACTGTAGCAGATGCATTACAGTACACTGCATTCACTTACTGTAGCAGATGCACTACAGTACACTTACTGTAGCAGATGCATTACAGTACACTTACTGTAGCAGATGCATTACAGTACACTTACTGTACCAGATGCATTACAGTACACTGCATACACTTACTGTAGCAGTTGCATTACTGTACACTACATTCACTTACTGTAGCAGATGCATTACACTACACTTACTGTAGCAGATGCATTACAGTACACTTACTGTAGCAGATGCATTACAGTACGCTTACTGTAGCAGATGCTTATGTTCAGAGTGACGTTCAGCACAGGAGCAATGTATAGCAGTATGCATCCCTCATCTCTGTGTCTCCACAGGCAGAGTGATGTGTGGTCTGGGTGCTGCTCCTCTCCTGCTGGCCACCATTGTACTGTGTGTGAAATGGTTCAGGAGACCAGGTGATGTGCTTTCACTGGGATGCACACTTACTCTCTAAAACATGATGTGTGTTTCAGGGCTCAGGCTGCAGCTCTGCTCACTCACAGTTCTCTCTCATCTGTTGTGTCTGTACGTGTTTGTTGATGTACAGGGCCGTCTAATGAACCAGCTGTCCGCTACACTGGAGGGAATGTGGAAATTGGCATATAAAACACACAGAGGCTGGGTCCGTGTACTTATGTGAAATGAGAATGAAGTCTGAGAGCTCAGGACTCTTTTTTCATCATTGTGATGTTTCTCAGCTTGCAGGAGGGGAAATTGGGGGTGCAGTCATGGGGGCATTTTAGGGAATGGGAACAGGAAGATGTTGTGTCTTTAGAGCGCAGCATCTGTACGATATGAGCAGAGTTTCTGATTCACCTGGGCTGCACTTGTGATCCTTGTGTAGTTAGTTTGCTTTGATTGCTTTATGTTTGTTCTACGTTAGGTCACTGAACTTCATGTTTGATGCAGTAAATTGACATAAATTGACTGAAATTGAATATGTATGTCACCATGTGTCTGTATGTATTAAATTGGATAGATGTTAAACTCTGTGTTACATTATTTTTAAAGTGTAATGTAGCTGTGTTACTCTTCCCCTACAACGTGTGTCCCTGCGGTCTGTAGGGGCTTCTTCTCCCTGAGAGATGAGCGCTGTCACAGGAGTGTCATCTGCTTAATCAGTCATGTGACAGGCCTCACTGGCAGAGCTCATATCACTGGTGTCCAGTGCACAAAGCAAGGCAGATAGAGCGCACCCTAGTGGTGTCCCTGTGTTCCTGCAGACACTGCTGGGGTCATCCTTTGAAGCCACAGGGAATATGTTTAAACAGTATTAAAGATCTAAAATCAATGTTTTTACATGACCATGTGTATCAAGAAGATGTTTCCATCATGTATAGTATCAAAAATCAATGCATAGTCTTCACTTCTTTAGGCAGTGTTGGCCAATGATAGATGTCAAAATAGTAGTAATAATAGTGGCAATATACTTATTTTGCACTTGCCTGATTTATTTCCAACATGTGTATATATATCCTCTTTGGGATCTTGTATTACTCTACATAGCTTGCCCACAAACTGTCGATGCATCGCACACAATTTGTAAACTGTGATTGATTGATAGATAGCCGGCTGTATGTCATTCTGGATAAAAGTGCAGCAGCAGATATATCCCCTGCAGTATGTACTATATGGGCTTATACATTGTATCGCTTTCTGCACTCCAGCACATTGGATTTGAAACAAAACTGTCATTTTCAAAAAACTGGCCACACTGTGTGTGTGCTGAAGACCACCCACATATTTCCTGTCTTCTGAAAAAAACATTTCCTCCCCACCAATAGTGCTCACAGTGACCTGCAGAAAAACTTGCAAACGAGTTGTATCCAGTACATACTGCTATTGAAAAACTAGAGACTTCTGCACCTGTTTTTCTGGACATATTGTTTGGTGTCTGACATATGGAAGAAGCTCCATACCACAGTGTGGAAAGCACTGATATTGAACTGCACAGGACTGGGGGGAGGGCGGTGGCTGGAGGTATATTATCACTGTAGATATGCCCAGGGTCGTATTAAGGTTTTACTCTGTCATAAGCACGGGCCATTTCTATGTTTGCAAATACATACCCATATATGGGCAAAGAGCAGAGTGCTCACATGTAGCTGGCCGGCTACTCTATAAAACATCATAATATCTTTAAAAAGATATATTCAATGGTATCTGTAATTATGAAATCAGAAGACTAATAATATTATCCGCTGCCAACTACATTGTCACACGCACTAGCTTCATATATCAATGCAATGTTCACTTATGGGCTCTCTTGGGAGAGAGGAAAGAGCCTACTGCCACTCTCTGCACTGACAGCTCGTCATTGTCTCTGTGAACCCGATGTAACGTAGTCACCTAATCATAATCAGCGGTGAGTTGCATTTTCTGTGGGCTATTTCACATATTAGCTATCTAATTAACACATTAATTTCTATCAGTGTTTACCCGGTTAACAAACTACCCTCAACGGTAAAATAATTGCAATGCTAGAAGAATAAAGTAAACCATATTTTACAGAGGGCTCCCCAAAAATGGAAGTAGTAGGCCAAAGAGAAAAAGTAGCTGGCCAGGGGGTTTCAGTTGAAATATCATAGTATCAGGCACTCAGAACGGAGGATCCAATAGCGAGACCACAACAAAAGTTATTTATAAAATAAGGTCTTTATTTTCTCAGGGTAGGTTGGTACAGCGAGGGTCAATAGCCAGCAAACAGTTATAGCAGGGATAAGGCAGTTCATAAGCGATAGTCCAGGCGATAGTCCAGGCAAGAATAGTTAAGAATAGTCGCGGTCACAGGCAATGGGTCAAAAACAAACGGGCTAATTAAACAGAAACACAATCCAGAACCAAAGATAAACAGAAACAGGTTGGAAAAACTACAGGTCAGAACAAGACAGAAGGAATAAGTTAAACTTGGTTGGGGACGAAACAGGTCAAAACAGGTATCAATACGAAAATGCTGGAGAATATGGATTAAACACATAACAATCTGGCAACTAAATGCACAAACAGAGGGGTTTTTGTACACAGGTAACTCGAGGGAATGGGAATCAGGTGGGAAACAATCAGGAAGTGAAACAGGTGAAACGAATGAATGAAGTGACAGGGAGACTACGGTGTGCAAGGAGGTCACAAAAACACGAAAACGCAAACAACAGAATTTCGCAGAATACAGAACATGAAAAACACAAAACCACATAGTTTCATTCACTTTTTATGGCTTAGAGTGGCTCCACTTTTAGAAAGACCCAGACTGGTGGTCCCCTGTGCTGGCACTAGCAGGGCTACATCTGACCTGTTTCACATCCGACCAAAGAATCCAAGTAGGCTAATTAAAAAAATAACCTCCGGAGGATAATGAGGGCATTTTCTTCTACATAACTAGGTGCAAAATGGAGAGCACATTTTTTAAAATTGTTTCTTATCCCCAAACTATTATTTCTTGTGGGAGCTGGCTTAATGGTATGGGTAACAATTAGCCAATGTTTTTTGAATGAAAGTATTATTTTCCGTTTTTTGATCCATCCATCCATCCATTATCTGAACCCGCTTATCCTGAACAGGGTCACAGGGGGGCTGGAGCCTATCCCAGCATACATTGGGCAAAAGGCAGGAATACACCCTGGACAGGTCGCCAGTCCATCACAGGGCACACACACCATTCACTCACACACTCATACCTATGGGCAATTTAAACTCTCCAATCAGCCTAACCTGCATGTCTTTGGACTGTGGGAGGAAACCGGAGTACCCGGAGGAAACCCACGCAAACACGGGGAGAACATGCAAACTCCACACAGAGAGGCCCCGGCCAACAGGGATTCGAACCCAGGACCTCCTTGCTGTGAGGTGGCAGTGCTACTCACTGCACCATCCGTGCCACCCCGTATATTGACAAGTAGCAAATTGTTTTATTTGGAGCATCTTTGGGAGAGACTGGCAAAGGTGTGTGTGCAGACAGTAGCAACAAGCGAAGGAGAATAAAGTAGCAAATCACAGCACTGTATTTTTTATAAAAATGTATTGTTCGATTTTGTGACAATAATTAATCCCACCAATCTTCAACATCTTATTAGTCTTACAATAATAACAATCTTATTATTATTATTATTATTTTCAATGTAAATACATGTTTACAGATCATTGGTTTGAATAGGCAACAGTACCTGCCAGTACAAAAATGTGCTCTTCAAAGTCCCATTCAGCTGGCAGATTTCAGTAAAGGATTCATTAATGTGCTGCTTTCATGAATGAAAGCTCTAGATGACATGAAATGGTGGTCAGAAGTCTATGCAACTTCCAGTGGGGGTTACATCCCCTCAGAACCTCCCCCATTTGTGTCCCTACCAATGTGAAAATCGAACCTACGCCCTTGGACTCTTCCCAGTCCCTGTCAAAAGACACCAATGCTCTACAAAGCTCCTCTCCGAGACTGGGAACGGATGTTGTGTCAATTTGAACTGATTTGCTTATTAGGGCATGGGCTTCTTCCTCCTCTATCTCTGCACTGCATGGAGGCTCTCTGTGAGGCTGGCGTTGGTGCTATCTGTGGGCCTGTCTGTGAGGCTGGCATTGGTGCTTTCTGTAGGCCTGTCTGTGTGGCTGACTGGGGCCTGACTGGCACTGGTGTGGAGGCTGACTGATCCCCTCTACAAAAGCAAATGCCATTCCAAGATGAGATTTCATCTTTCATATTCTTCATATTAGTTTAGGACACAAATTGAATCACTCAGGTCTTAGTAATAAAATACCATATTGGTAAAATCATAATTAAGCACCTATAAAATTTAGAGCATGTTTTCCAAGTCATAGTCACTGATGAATCAAATTAACTCTTTATTACGGTTTCTTATAGTAGCCTGAAGTAGCCTGAATAATATGCACACTTCACCTTACATAATCTAAAACATACCTGAATTGTATTTAAGACATTTTCACTGCAACACCAAATGACACATGGGTTTGCTAATTTTACAAAAATTAAATCGATATAGATGCAATAACTTTACATTGTTCAACACCAAATCCGACGGAGACAAACAGTAGATTCAGTGGTTTCTCCTGTTCGCTTATAGCCTAAAAAGCAAAGTGGCTTCACAACGTCGATCACGTTTGCTTTTACTTTCGTCAATCTGTTCAGGTTGTGACGGCTGATGAACTGAACTGAATTTCAATTTCATAAATTGGTAACGTTAGAAGGTTTATTATGTTAACGCCTCCATTTTACAATTGCCTAACTTCACCATTCTATGCTCGACATATATAGAATATATATCACTGACGTTATAACTGATGTTCAAACCCTGAAGTCCATCCATCCATCCATCCATCCATCTATCCATCCATCCATTATCTGAACCCGCTTATCCTGAACAGGGTCGCACGGTGGCTGGAGCCTATCCCAGCATACATTGGGCAAAAGACAGGTCGCCAGTCCATCGCAAGGCACACACACCATTCACTCACACACTCATACCTACTGGCAATTTAAACTTTCCAATCAGCCTTACCTGCATGTCTTTGGACTGTGGGAGGAAACCGGAGTACCTGGAGGAAACCCACGCAGACACGGGGAGAGCATGCAGACTCCACACAGAGAGGCCCCGGCCGATGGGGATTCAAACCCAGGACCTCCTTGCTGTGAGGCGGCAGTGCACCATCCATGCCGCCACCCCTGAAGACTCATATGAAATTGACAGATTTCCGAGTCCACAAAAATCGGATCTTAAGAATGAATGAATTGATCCAGGATATCTATATCTGTCAGGTTCTGTCAGGTACGGGGAGACAGAGGACCCAAACGCAGACTCAGGGACAAAAATAGCAGGTTTAATGACACAGGGGGGCAGATCCAGAACACAATCCAGAAAACAGGCAAAGGTCGAGATCCAGGCAGCCAGGTCAATGTGGGGCAGGCAGAGTTTATAAGTCGAGGAGACAGAAAAACAGAAGCACAAATCCAAGAATCAAAAGAAGAGTCGAAAAAGCCAGGTGGAGTTCAAAACCAAAAGATCCAATAACAGAACTGAACAGAGCAGAGAGGAGCGGGACCGAACAGAACAGAACAGAACAGAACAGAACAGAACAGATAACAGGCACAGGTACAGGGAGCTAGAACTGGGGTGGGGAAAATTACATTAGGTCTGGCAGGGGTGTAGGGTTTGATGATTTTTTGTAGGCAAGCTGGGGAAGACCCTTTAACTGCTTGGAAGGCCAGCAGCAATGTTTTGAATTTGATGTGAGCCATGACAGGCAGCCAGTGGAGGGAAGTAAGCAGGGGGGTGACGTGAGTATTTGGGAAGGTTGAAGACCAGACGAGCTGCTGCATTCTGGATAAGTTGTAGGGGTCTGATGGTGGATGCTGGGAGGCCAGCCAAGAGGGAATTGCAGTAGTCCAGGCGGGACAGAACCATCGCTTGGACCAGGAGCTGGGTCGAGTAGGGGGTGAGAAAGGGGCGGATTCTCCGTATGTTGTATAGGAAGAACCTGCATGACCGGGTCACCGCCGCAATGTTCTCGGAAAGGGACAGTCTGCTGTCCATCACCACGCCAAGGTTCCTTGCACTGGGTGATGGCGTGAGTGTGGTATCCCCGAGGAAAATGGAGAGATCCAGGTGGGGAGAGGTATTAGCAGGGATGAATATCATGGATATAGGTGCAGATTGCCCCGAGTCTTCGGGCTCTGCCTCTTCCACAGAGGACATGTTGTTTGGGTCCATGACCTCCTCGAAGTGCTCTTTCCACCGCCCGACAGCATCCCCTGTTCAGGTCAGCAGTTATCTTCCCCTGCTGAAAACAGCCTGAGACAAGCCCTGCTTTCCCTTTCATCGGATGGTTTGCCCGAACTTCCTTGAGGCCAACCGAAAGTCCTTCTCCATAGCCTCCCCAAACTCCTCCCAAACCCGGGTTTTTGCTTCAGCGACTGCCGAAGCCGCAGCCCTTCTGACCACCTGTCGGTACCTGTCTGCTGCTTCAGGGGACCCCTGGGCAAGCCAAGCCCGAAAGGCCTCCTTCTTTTTTTTTTTTTTTGTGTCCCCGGTATCTTAGGCAAGCAGTATGATTGATCTGGGTGCCGTGTGTTTTGGGGCCAGAACATACGTTCAAGACAGTACAAAGACAACTACAACACTAAAGACTTGGCTGTAACAAGAGAAGAGGTTAGCATCAAGATGAACCAACTATTCAGTAAAGTGGTATGTATGAACGCGCATGCAAGTGGGTGTGAGCAGGTTTGTCACTTCCTGTGGAATGTTGGTGGACGTGAGGGGCGCGACAGGGCGCGGCGGGCCCCACCATCCAGTGGCCCCCAAGCATCGGGCCCCCCGCGCACACCCCGGCCGGGTCCCGGGGCCCCTGCCCCCAGGCGGCCTGAAACGCACCACCACCGGCCACAAGGGCGAGATGGGCCCCAAGGCCCCCCGGCCACCCCAACCCACCGTCCCCAAGCCCCCACCCGCCCCAGAGGACAGCGCCCCCATGGCCACCGACCCCTTCCCCACGCCACCCCCAGAGGGCCGCCCCCCGGGGACAAGTGCCCCAGGCCCCAGCCGGAGAGCCCACAAGGAGCCCACGCCCGGAGGCCAGGGAGGGGAACCCCGCCGAGCCCCCCCACCCTATGTGATGTCATTAATTATCGGGGCCCAAGTGTCTTCAAATGCTGCCAATTGGTTTTTCCTGCATGCAGACATTGGAAACGTGTTCTGACAGTAGATTTTTGAATTGCGTTAAATTCAGATTTTCTTTGGACTTCCAGTTCAGGAGGATAGTTTTCTTTACGATAGTAAGGATTGTGAGGAGCCAATGGGATTGTTTTGTGTCCATGTTAAGGTTAGTGAGGTCACCAAGTAGGCAAAGGGAGGAGGAGTCTGGGATGGGGTGTTCTAGGTGCAGAGATAGGTCTTCACAGACCCTTCGCCAAAATGCATTAACAGGTGTGCAGTGCCAAGTGGCATGTAAATAGTTATCTGGCAGTTTGTTTCTGCAGTGTGAGCATATGTCAGTATCACTGATACCCATCTGAAAAAGTCTTTGTCCTGTATAGTGTGTTCTGTGAAGAATTTTGTATTGGATTAGCTGTAGGAGTTTTGGGTCATTCCAAAGGTGTTTTTGCAAACTTGCGACCAAAAGTGAGGGTCAGGGTTAATAAGTAAATCTTTTTCCCATTTATGGGTTGGGAGTGAATGGGATGAATCATACTCAGATAATCTTATATAGATTTTGGAGAGTATTTTTTGTGGTGGGAGTATTAGAAGGTTTATTATATTTGGCGGGACTCCAAGATCCAAATGTTTAGTTTTAAACCTGGTTTGAATTATAGATTTCAGCTGGAGATATTCTAAATATTTGTTTTTGTCAATACCATGGGTATCTATTATTTGGGTAAATGGTATGAAGTGGTTACCTTGAAAAATGTGCTCCAGATGTCTAATTCCCTTATCATACCAAGTTGTAAAGTTTATTGTTTTTTTATTTTGTAGGATGTCAGGGTTGTTCCCGATGGGTGGGAGTCTGGGTATGAGATGGGACCAATGAGGACCTGTTTAATTTAAGAAGTTCCCACCATGCTGTCAGCGAAGAGCTAATGCTGATACTCTTGAAGCAGCAGTGATGTTTGATGATGGGACTGATGAATGGTAAATCCTGTATTAGGATGTCATTACATAGTGATTGTTCAATATCCAACCAGCCACAATCTTGTTGATTTTGCGTCATCCATTGTACGATATATTTTAGTCTATTGGCCAAAAAATAATTATAGAAATTGGGAAGCTCAAGTCCACCCCTATTTTTGGCCTTCTGTAATGTTTTTATGCTTATCCGCGGTGGTTTAGATTTCCATAAGAATTTAGTCATTGCGGAGTCTAATGATTTGAACCATGCCCTGGGAGGTTTAGTCGGGATCATTGAGAAAATATAGTTGATTTTTGGTAGAATTGTCATTTTGATTGTAGCTACCCTTCCCATGAGTGATATGGGCAGAGAGCTCCAGCGAGTGAGGTCATCTTCTATTGTTTTGAGTAGGGGAGCGTGATTTAAGCGTATTAAATCAGATAGTTTGTCTGAGTTGTTGATGCCCAGGTATTTGATGTTCCCGGATTTTAGTGGGATGGCTGCGCTGAACTGGAAGTCGTGAGCAATAGGAAGGACTATTGATTTGTTCTGATTTATAGAGTAGTCTGAGATAGATGAGAATTTGTCTATGAGTGATAATGTTGCAGATAGAGAAGTGTGTGCGTTTTGGAGAAAAATGAATACGTCATCTGCGTATAAGCTAATTTTATGGCTCGTGTTTGCTGTTTGAATCCCTTTAATGTTCACGTCCTGTCGAATTGCGGCTGCCAGTGGCTCAATAAATAAGGCAAATAATGAGGGAGAGAGTGGGCATCCTTGCCTGGTGCCCCTCCCAAGGTTGAAGTTTGGGGAGGTTTGGTCATTTGTTTTGATACATGCCCTAGGTGAATTGTATAGTATTTTAATCCAATTTATGAAGTTGTAACCAAATCCAAATTTTTGTAAGGTATTGAAGAGGAAGTTCCAGTTTACTCTATCAAACGCCTTTTCTGCATCCAATGAGACAATTACGGCTTCTGTATTTTTAATGTTGCAGTGGTCTATCAGATCAATTAGTCTCTGTGTGTTGTTAGTAGATTGACGGCCCTTGATAAATCCAGTTTGGTCTTGGTGTATTAAATGAGGTGTTACTTTTTCGATTCTACTTGCCAGTGCGTTGCAAATAATTTTCAGGTCGGCGTTTATGAGTGATATTGGGCGGTAGCTAGATGGGAGTGTAGGGTCTTTGTCTGGCTTAAGGATGAGGTTTATATTTGCACAGTTCATGTTAGGGGAAAGTCTGGAGGTTTCTTAAACTTTGGTAACCATTCTATGGAAGGTTGGTGCAAGCATAGGCCAGAATGTTTTGTAGAATTCTGCTGGGAAGCCGTCTGGGCCTGGGGCTTTTCCATTGTGCATGTGTTCGAGGGTCTCCTGGAGTTCTGTTATTGATAACGGTAATTCCAGCATTATATTTTGCTCATCGTTAAGTTTTGGCAAATTGATAGTATTCAAAAATTCTTCTATGTCTGTATTGGAAGGATTGATATTGGATGAGTACAATTTCTTATAGAATTCCCTAAATATATTATTGATTTGGGATTTTCATGGGTTGGTTTTCCAGTTGAGTCTGTAACTGAGGTGATCAATACTTTTTCTTTGTTTTGTTTCAACTGATTGCCTAAGAATTTACTTGATTTATTACTATGTACAAAATTATTGAGGCGTAGTCTTTGTAGGTGAAATTGTATTTTCATATCTATTAGTTCTTGATATTTTATTTCAAGTTTCCTTAACTCGTCTAGTAGGTGTTTTTCTTGAGAGGTGGCGTGTGCCGTCTCCAGGGCTTTAATTTTCTGTTCTAGTTCTAATTCAAGTGCTTGGTCCCTTGGTCCCACTCTGGAATTCCGAAGAAGACCAGATTCTCCCTCATACTGCGCGTTTGACAGACTAGGATGGATTCCTTGATGTGCTTATTTTCTCCAGCGATACTCGTCATTCCCTCAGATAGGGTCTTGACGGTATCCCGGAGAGACTTATTTTCCGCCGACAGCACTTCTACCTGGTGTTGGCTGAACTCGAGGGATTCTCGCAGTGCTTTAAATTCTTAGTGGAGGATTTCCACCAGAGCTGGTCGGGCATCCAAGCTGGACAGCTTTTTGTCGATTGAGCTTAGAATTTCTTCATGCTCTTTTGCTGGCGAGGAGTCGGTGTTGGACGAGCATGCGGAACGGGATCTCTTCGAGGCGGGCGTCTCCGATTTGTTACGTTTCCCCATGACGAGACGCTGAAAACACTCGTCGATGTACTCTTGAAGGCTTTCGACTGTTTCCTGGTCCAGGATGTGATAGCAGTTGTTCGGATTGTCGGAGAATTAATGCCGGTCGGTTTTATAAGCTATAGCTAGGTTTTTTTTGTTTGTTTGTTTTGTTATTTTTTTATGATCAGATCGAAGCTGCCATGTTAGATTACACGCTCGCTTACACGCTCGCTTCCTGCTTCCTGCTTCCTGCTACACCCACATCCACACGCGGCCTCCTTCTTCAGTTTGACGGCCTCCCTCACTGCTGGTGTCCACCAGCGGGTTCTTGGGTTGCAGCCCAGACAGGCACCGATGACAGCTCCTGCTTGCTGCCTCTGCAATGGAGGCTTTGAACATGGCCCACTCCGGGATGCGCGAGAAGTTCCTCCGGAGGTGGGAGTTGAAGACCTCGCGGACGGGGGCCTCTTCCAGATGCCTAACTTCACCATTCTATGCTAGACAGATATGGAATATATATCACTAACGTTATGACTGATGTTCAGCCCGTGAAGACGCAGATTTCCGAGTGCACAAAAATCGGATCTTAAGAATGTATGAATTGATCCAAGATATCTACATTACATTACATTATTGGCATTTGGCAGACGCTCTTATCCAGAGCGACGTACAACAAAGTGCATACCCATAACCAGGGCTAAGTGCGCTGAAAGACCCTAGAGGGAAGTACAATTTCAATTGCTACTCGTACAACAAAGATAAGGACCAGGGCCTATATATATATATATATATTTTTTTTTTAAACAACAAATAAACAAACAACAAAGCAAAAGTGACCAAACTTAACTATCCAAATACTGCTTACCTAGCCAACTAAAAATACCAAAACACTACGTAAATCACAAAGAAAACAATTAAGGTTCACCGGGAGGTAGGGGAGAGGTGCTGCTTGAAGAGGTATTCAGTCTGCGCTTGAAGATGGCAAGAGATTCTACTCTTCTGACCTCCACGGGGAGTTCGTTCCACCACCGTGGAGCCAGAACAGACAGTAGTCGTGAGCAGGAGGTGGAAGTGCAGAGAGGGGGAGGCGCCAAGCGGCCTGTGGTGGCTGAATGAAGAGGTCTGGCAGGGGTGTAGGGTCTGATGATTTTATTAGGTAAGCTGGGGAAGCTGCTTGGAAGGCTAGCACCAATGTATGAATTTGATGTGAGCCATGACAGGCAGCCAGTGGAGGGAAGTAAGCAGGGGGGTGATGTGAGTATTTGGGAAGGTTGAAGACCAGACGAGCTGCTGCATTCTGGATAAGTTAGAGGGGTCTGATGCTGGTGGATGCTGGGAGGCCAGCCAAGAGGGAATTGCCGTCGTCCAGGCGGGACAAAACCATCGCTTGGACCAGGAGCTGGGTCGAGTAGGGGGTGAGAAAGGGGCGGATTCAGGAACAGAATACAGAAAGACGAACGAGCAACAAGAAACTGAAAATGACAGGTTTAAATAGACTGGTGATTTACAGATAATGAGACACTGCTGATGTTATCTCTGTGTGACCGAATGGTAAGGGAGTAAAATGTCACAAGGCTAAACGTGACTACGCCACCCCTGATTATAATGGGTAAGGGAGCCCAGCTAGATACAGCATAAGAAGCAACACTTAATATAAAAAATAAAGCTTTTATTTTCATTTATCTATAAAAAGTAGCTGGTTTGGGCATCACACTCCAGCACATCGACCACGCTACTGGCCCTCGGTGTTACAAGTAGTCTTCCCACCAAATAGTTAGTTAATTAATAAATACACAAACGAAAAATACAACAATGCAGAGATATATGCACCCCCTGATGCTATGTCCCAGATAGGCCCCAGTACATACTTTAACCATGTAGCTAGGCTAGGCCCTTAGGGGTTGAGTCACACCAAACAGTTCAGAGTGGGATACAATAGGCCTTAACCCATGTGATGCACAGCACAATCCGTGATCACTACACACTGTTCACAAAGAAATACACAATTTCAACAGCAAACCCTAGTCGCTGCACCGCACCCAAAAGCTACTCTGCAATAATAGGGGTGGAATTAGTAGCCCGAGGGCCAGTCTACCAGCCAGAATAGTCTCAGTTCTCCAGGGCCCAAAACCTGGGCACAACAGTAGATGTCTGATATGGGCATACACCGAAAAGGACAATGAACCAAATAAAGAAAATACACACTTAAATCACAATACACCAAATGTAAACCAAGGCCAGCAAAAGGTGAGAAATCAATAAACAACCACTATGGTGGCTCGACTCATTTCTAAACTGCTATTGGAGGTAAAAGAAACGGTGGCCATACAGCACTCCAAGCGAATTGGCCCTTTCCTGATTCAGCAGCGGAACTTGATTATTGCCGATAGTTGCGTCTTAACTTCGGCCCGACAATAAACACGATTTAAATCCTTTAGAGGATCACTCACGCCAAACAGTCTCCTACAGCCCAGCCACGAGGATGCAAAGAAAGAGACAAGAAAGAGGCGGGTGTACCTGTCCTATATTCAATGCTCTATGCACCTGTTAGACAGCGCACCTTCTCTAACTCTATCAGTGGCGCTGATGGATGTCAATCACTTCCTGGCGAACAGGTAAATATTTGACTAGATAGACAACGGGAGAGAGAAAGGAGATGACACCCAAGTACGCCTTGTGCACTAGAGATATTTGCGTGATCATTATTATGCGCACTGGAGGAGAATATAAATATTTGCGTGATCATTATTATGCGCACTGGAGGAGAATATAAATATTTGCGTGATCATTATTATGCGCACAGGAGGAGAATATAAATATTTTCATGATCATTATTATGCGCACAGGAGGAGAATATAAATATTTGCGTGATCATTATTATGCGCACCTCACTAAATCTGTATGTCCAACAAACCTGGTTAACCTTTGTATCACAGCAGGATGCTGACTCACAGGTAACTTGCATCACCTGTGGTTTATTCCTATCAGATCTTTATTCAGCAACCAGTGCACTACACCGCCAATGACACAAAACTATTTCCCACATCATTAGCTATCTAAAGACACCAAACACTGTATGTGGAAAACCCATGGTTTATACAGAGCTATTTCAACTCATCAGTTCTGGGAGCATTCCACTGAGGTGGCAGAGTTGCGCAGAGGCAGCACAATGATGGGAGCAATAGTCCTGTATTGATGAGCACTGTCTTTTCATCAAGCCTTGCTGACCCTGTGTCAACATGGTCAACACAGTCTGTTTCCTTTTGGGGGTCTGCAGAGAGGCACACTTATGTACAATGCCCTACAGGGTCTCAGGGGAGCTTGGGCCCTCAGGGGGCTTCTTCGGGCAGAAGCAGTGCGGTTCAGCCTTATTTTTTGTAAAAGCAATGAAAAAATCAATCAGTTTGGTCCACATACAGTGCTCTTGTGCTCACAAAAAATGATTTAAAAAAACAGTATTCTAATTAAATATATATTTTACAGTATTCTGATTTTATTAAATGATTCCACTCTCTTCTACTGTTTCCACTATTCCCTTTATTTAGAACCACAAAAATTGAAACCATATTGAGACATGTATCAAGTATTGCTAACTGCAATATTAAAGTATTGTAAAAACACCGGTGATCTAAACAAATGTTTATATAATATTTCACGATAAATTAGTTACTTGAACCAGTGATTTTGGAAGTGCAACATTTCTTCAAAGATATGCACAATGCATGTTTTGAACAGGCGAACAGGCTGTGTTTACAAGTACTTCTCGTTTTTTGTGTTGTGTCTAAGGTTTTTAAAATTGAGCACAAACTTAATGTATAATTAATGAAAATAAATGTAGGCTGTAGGCCAAATTTTTTTCTTTTAGGAAAAGTTCATTACCAGTTGCAGACTGCCGCACAAACGATACTTCATGTTAGATTAGGCTCATTGGATTTGAAACAAAACTGTAATTTCCAAAAAACTGGCCACACTGTGCATGTGCTGAAGATCAACCACATATTTCCTTTCTTCTGAAAAAAACATTTCTTCCCCACCAAGAGGGCAGAAACCACAGTGCTCACAGTGACCTGCAGAAAAACTTGCAAATGAGTTGTTTCCAGTACATACTGCTATTGAAAAACTAGAGACTTCTGCACCTGTTTTTCTGGACATATTGTTTGGTGTCAGACATGTGGAAGAAGCTCCATACCACAGTGTGGAAAGCACTGACATTGAACTGCACAGGACTGGGGGGGAGGGCGGTGGCTGGAGGTATATTATCACTGTAGATATGCCCAGGGCCGTATTAAGGTTTTACTCTGTCATAAGCACAGGCCATTTCTATGTTTGCAAATACATACCCATATATGGGCAAAGAGCAGAGTGCTCACGTGTAGCTGGCCGGCTACTCTATAAAACATCCTTATATCTTTAAAAAGATATATTCAATGGTATCTGTAATTATGAAATCAGAAGACTAATAATATTATCCACTGCTAACTGCATTGTTACACGCACTAGCTTCATATATCAATGCAATATTCACTTATGGGCTCTCTTGGGAGAGAGGAAAGAGCCTACTGCCACTCTCTGCGCTGACAGCTCGTCATTGTCTCTGCGAACCCGATGTAATGTAGTCACCTAATCATAATCAGCGGTGAGTTGCATTTTCTGTGGGCTATTTCACATATTAGCTATCTAATTAACACATTAAGTTCTATCAGTGTTTACCCGGTTAACAAACTACCCTCAACGGTAAAATAATTGCAATGCTAGAAGAATAAAGTAAACCATATTATACAGAGGGCTCCCCAAAAATGTAAGTAGTAGGCCCAAGAGAAAAAGTAGCTGGCCAGGGGGTTTCAGATGAAATATCATAGTATCAGGCACTCAGAACGGAGGATCCAATAGCGAGACCACAACAAAAGTTATTTATAAAATCAGGTCTTTATTTTCTCAGGGTAGGTTGGTACAGCGAGGGTCAATAGCCAGCTATAGTTATAACAGGGATAAGGCAGTTCATAAGCGATAGTCCAGGCAAAGGGTCAGATCTCCAGCAAATAGATATATTGAGGATAATCCAAAGAGTAGTCGCGGTCACAGGCAATGGGTCAAAAACAAACGGGCTAATTAAACAGAAACACAATCCAGAAACGAAGATAAACAGAAACAGGTCGAAAAACTACGGGTCAGAACAAGACAGAAGGAATAAGCTAAACTCGGTTGGGGACGAAACAGGTCAAAACAGGTATCAATACGAAAATGCTGGAGAATATGGATTAAACACATAACAATCTGGGGTTTTTATACACAGGTAACTCGAGGGAATGGGAATCAGGTTGGAAACAATCAGGAAGTGAAACAGGTGAAACGAATGAATGAAGTGACAGGGAGAATACGGTGTGCAAGGAGGTAACAAAAACACAAAAACGCGAACAACAGAATTTTGCAGAATACAGAACATGAAAAACACGAAACCTAACACATAGTTTCATTCACTTTTTATGGCTTAGAGTGGCTCCACTTTTAGAAAGACCCAGACTGGTGGTCCCCTGTGCTGGCACTAGCAGGGCTACATCTGACCTGTTTCACATCCCACCAAAGAATCCAAGTAGGCTAATTGAAAAAATAACCTCCGGAGGATAATGAGGGCATTTTCTTCTACATAACTAGGTGCAAAATGGAGAGCACATTTTTTAAAATTGTTTCTTATCCCCAAACTATTATTTCTTGTGGGAGCTGGTGTAAGCCAGTCATAAGTAACATTTGGTCTCATGCGCTGGTCAGCTTGCTGACTTCCCCCTCCTGGAGCATACATTGTTAGCCCCCACCGTTGGCACACATGCCTGTGGGGGAGAGCTGGAGAAGGATTCTTAGAGGCGCCTTCTTGGGCCCTGGGGGCCCCCTTTTCTCACATTCCAGAACAGGAATATTGGAGATGGTATAAAGATGTTTCATGATAATCCCAGGTCAGAATATAGTGATGTTTGGTGTTATTCTGATTGGTTCAGTGCGACTGGTGTAATGGTCTAGTTTTTGTAACAGTCTACCGTTGATATCATAACCATTCAGGAGCCGAGGGGAAACTGGGCAAAAGCTGTCTCTGTAGAGGCCATGTGTTTTAGCCCCCTGCCTGGTGGGCCTGGCTGTAAATTATAGATGGGTGACTCACTTTTAGGGTCAAGAACTAAGGCCTGGATTTCGGAGATAAGGAGAAGAAACCAAACAGTCTGGGATGTCTCCTTTCCTTTCATTCACCCAAATCAGGTTTATCCAAAAGGTATATTACCATGAGAGGCACAAAGACATATTTACAGCATAATGCAGTTATCATGAAAACTCCCAACTACAGCATTCATAGATATGATGGGGCGGCCTGTAGCATAGTGGTTAAGGTCAGGAAGGGCTGCCATTTGTGAGGGGCCTGAGAGCTGGGGTTTCAATGTTGTTTAGACTACCTGTTGGGGAGTTAAGATGTATGAGTGGTCCAAGGCCAGTTGGGTCATGGGAAAAGAATCCTCCCGAACATTGGTGACCTCCCTGTGACCCCATACCTGGTCACTTCCAAGGGGGAAGACTCCGGACAATGCCACAGTGCCCTCATTTGGGCACTGCTGTCATTACACCGGTGACTGTTCTCCTAGATTAAATATTCAAAACTGCTATTAAGATAGTAAATAGACCTGGTAACACCTTGAAAACATTGCCCATGTGATCCTTGTATTATTGCATTAAGTCTTATGTAATGGTAACAGGAATTGCATGTAAAATGGATAATCAGGAGGGAAGTTTCATGATAACTGCAACATAATAAAACATAAGGGTAATCTGTTTGGTATGGATGCGATCTGATAAAATCAAGGAATCGGATGAGGTACATTTCATACCAAATGGAATTTAATAAACTATAGTTTCAGTATCCCAAGGGAAACCCTACACTTCCTCTCTTGGTAATCATCTCATTTTCCCTACTCAACAACCCCCAACGGTGGGGGTCTAAATTCCAGATTTGACCACCCCTCCGGGTTGATTTATGGCACTGCCGCCTGGTTCCAAACGTATGATTTGGCATAAAAGCAAGGGAGACAGACCAATCTGGGAAGATCGTATTCGACTTCCCACACAGCATATTGTACGTGTATGTAAGTATCAGGAAGATCGTATTCGACTTCCCACACAACATGTCTTGTGTATGTATGTATGTATGTATGTATGTGTAGCAGTGGAAGATCGTATTCGACTTCCCACACAGCATAATGTACGTGTATGTAAGTATCAGGAAGATCGTATTCGACTTTCCATACGGCATATTCTATACTCTGTGTTTGTGTGTAGTCCAAGCAGGCTAGGTATGATTATTTACTCTATCTCTATTCTTAATTTGTGTATTTTATACTTGATTGTGATATTCTAAAGCTAATAACCTACCTGTCTGCGAATAAACTATTTTGTTTGGAACTTGCGTGATCTCCATGACTCTAATTCATCTTGTACCTTTTCAGCCTAAGTTACAACTGAATACTCAGGGGGAAATGGTGGCCGAAGACCGACCGATCGGCGGGGCGGTACACCTGTGGGAGTTCTAAGCTGTGCGGCCAGCAATTTCTGTCCCTTAAAGGGTCGGGTGACGCACGGCTCTTGTGATTTGGTGCGAAGGGAACCCTTGGGCGTTACGGCGCTGGTTCCTGCCAAATTAGCTCTAAGGAGCCCAGTTAATGCTACGCCAACCTGGGCTCGCAACTATCATGGCAGGTTTGCATGTATTGTGTTGACTGGACCCGCAGCCTCTGAGTTCTCCACCAAACTGAGATTTCAGCAGTAATGCTAATCCCGGGAGCATCTATTGAGTAATGGTGGCGCAGGTACAAGTTGAATGTAATCACTCCCGAGGTCCGCGTAAATTGCAAACCCAAATTTCTAAATTATATTTTAAATGGAGTCAGATAAACGAGTAAAACTATAGTAACCACTAAGCGTACAATACGGCCCCGTTTGAGAACGGAGAATATTAAGAATTGTACTGATCCGTTTCTGGCCAGCTATAAGCGGGATATGGGGCAGGTCAATCCATATCCGACCCATGGCAACGGACCCAGTGTATTCTTAAACATAATTGTGCTCTGTTCTTGTACGGAGGATAATAATTAACCCAACTAATGTTCTCCCAGCAACGCCAGAAGGACAAGCAAGCAAAACCCCCTTCGGCCCCCACTAAATTCCGTCATTGGGTTAGCTGTGGAGTTTTACACTGGCTTAATGGTACGGGTAACAATTAGCCAATGTTTTTTGAATTAAAGTATTATTTTCCGTATATTGATCCATCCATCCATCCATTATCTGAACCCGCTTATCCTGAACAGGGTCACAGGGGGGCTGGAGCCTATCCCAGCATACATTGGGCGAAAGGCAGGAATACACCCTGGATGGGTCGCCAGTCCATCACAGGGCACACACACCATTCACTCACACACTCATACCTATGGGCAATTTAAACTCTCCAATCAGCCTAACCTGCATGTCTTTGGACTGTGGGAGGAAACCGGAGTACCCGGAGGAAACCCACGCAAACACGGGGAGAACATGCAAACTCCAAACAGAGAGGCCCCGGCCAACGGGGATTCGAACCCAGGACCTCCTTGCTGTGAGGCGGCAGTGCTACCCACTGCACCATCCGTGCCACCCCATATATTGACAAGTTGTTTTATTTGGAGCATCTTTGGGAGAGACTGGCAAAGGTGTGTGTGCAGACAGTAGCAACAAGCGAAGGAGAATAAAGTAGCAAATCACAGCATTGTATTTTTTTATAAAAA
Source organism: Conger conger (assembly GCF_963514075.1). Lineage (NCBI taxonomy): Eukaryota > Metazoa > Chordata > Actinopteri > Anguilliformes > Congridae > Conger > Conger conger. The sequence continues at coordinate 86,230,756 of NC_083761.1, read as the reverse complement.
TGTATTGTTCGATTTTGTCACAATAATTAATCCCACCAATCTTCAACATCTTATTAGTCTTACAATAATAACAATCTTATTATTATTATTATTATTATTATTTTCAATGTAAATACATGTTTACAGATCATTGGTTTGAATAGGCAACAGTACCTGCCTTAAAACAAAAATGTGCTCTTCAAAGTCCCATTCAGCTGGCAGATTTCAGTAAAGGATTCATTAATGTGCTGCTTTCATGAATGAAAGCTCTAGATGACATGAAATGGTGGTCAGAAGTCTATGCAAAATGCCTCAACTTCCAGTGGGGGTTACATCCCCTCCGAATCTCTCCCATTTGTGTCTCTACCAATGTGAAAATCAAACCTACGCCCTTGGACTCTTCCCAGTCCCTGTCAAGAGACACCAATGCTCTACAAAGCTCCTCTCAGAGACTGGGAAGGGATGTTGTGTCAATTTGAACTGATTTGTTTATTAGGGCATGGGCTTCTTCCTCCTCTATCTCTGCACTGTATGGAGGCTCTCTGTGAGGCTGGCGTTGGTGCTATCTGTGGGCCTGTCTGTGAGGCTGGCGTTGGTGCTATCTGTAGGCCTGTCTGTGTGGCTGACTGGGGCCTGACTGGCACTGGTGTGGAGGCTGACTGATCCCCCTCTACAAAAGCAAATGCCATTCCAAGATGAGATTTCATCTTTCATATTCTTCATATTAGTTTAGGACACAAATTGAATCACTCAGGTCTTAGTAATAAAATACCATATTGGTAAAATCATAATTAAGCACCTAAAAAATTTCGAGCATGTTTTCCAAGTCATAGTCACTGATGAATCAAATTAACTCTTTATTACGGTTTCTTATAGTAGCCTGAAGTAGCCTGAATAATATGCACACTTCACATTACATAATCTAAAACATACCTGAATTGTATTTAAGACATTTTCACTGCAACACCAAATGACACATGGGTTTGCTAATTTAACAAAAATTAAATCGATATAGATGCAATAACTTTACATTGTTCAACACCAAATCCGACGGAGACAAACAGTGGATTCAGTGGTTTCTCCTGTTCGCTTATAGCCTAAAAAGCAAAGTGGCTTCATAACGTCGATCGCGTTTGCTTTTACTTTCGTCAAGCCGTTCAGGTTGTGACGGCTGATGAACTGAACTGAATTTCAATTTCATAAATTGGTAACGTTAGAAGGTTTATTATGTTAACTCCTCCATTTTACAATTGCCTAACTTCACCATTCTATGCTCGACATATATAGAATATATATCACTGACATTATAACTGATGTTCAAACCCTGAAGTCCATCCATCCATCCATCCATCCTTTATCTGAACCCGCTTATCCTGAACAGGGTCGCAGGGTGGCTGGAGCCTATCCCAGCATACATTGGGCAAAAGGCAGGAATACACCCTGGACAGGTCGCCAGTCCATCGCAGGGCACACACACCATTCACTCACACACTCATACCTACGGGCAATTTAAACTTTCCAATCAGCCTAACCTGCATGTCTTTGGACTGTGGCAGGAAACCGAAGTACCCGGAGGAAACCCACGCAGACACGGGGAGAACATGCAGACTCCACACAGAGAGGCCCTGGCTGATGGGGATTCAAACCCAGGACCTCCTTGCTGTGAGGCGGCAGCGCACCATCCGTGCCGCCACCCCTGAAGTCTCATATGTAATTGACAGATTTCCGAGTCCACAAAAATCGGATCTTAAGAATGAATGAATTGATCCAGGATATCTATATCTGTCAGGTTCTGTCAGGTACGGGGAGACAGAGGAACCAAGCGCAGACTCAGGGAGAAAAATAGCAGGTTTAATGACACAGGGGGGCAGATCCAGAACACAATCCAGAAAACAGGCAAAGGTCGAGATCCAGGCAGACAGGTCAATGTGGGGCAGGCAGAGTTCATAAGTCGAGGAGGTTTTTAAAATTGAGCACAAACTTAATGTATAATTAATTAAAATAAATGTAGGCTGTAGGCCAATACTTTTTTCTTTTTGGAAAAGTTAATTACCAGTTGCAGACTGCCGCACAAACGATACTTCATGTTAGATTAGGCTCATTGGATTTGAAACAAAACTGTCATTTCCAAAAAACTAGCCACACTGTGCATGTGCTGAAGATCAACCACATATTTCGTGTCTTCTGAAAAAAACATTTCCTCCCCACCAAGAGGGCAGAAACCACAGTGCTCACAGTGACCTGCAGAAAAACTTGCAAACGAGTTGTATCCAGTACATACTGCTATTGAAAAACTAGAGACTTCTGCACCTGTTTTTCTGGACATATTGTTTGGTGTCTGACATATAGAAGAAGCTCCATACCACAGTGTGGAAAGCACTGATATTGAACTGCACAGGACTGGGAGGGAGGGCGGTGGCTGGACGTATATTATCACGGTAGATATGCCCAGGGCCGTATTAAGGTTTTACTCTGTCATAACCACAGGCCATTTCTATGTTTGCAAATACGTACCCATATATGGGCAAAGAGCAGAGTGCTCACGTGTAGCTCTTTAAAAAGATTCAGTGGTATCTGGAATTATAATCCTCTGTGCTGGCACTAGCACGGCGACATCTGACCTATTTCACATCCCACCAATAAATCCCAAAAACCAGGGCATCTTCTTCTGCATAACTAGGTGCAGAATGGATAGCAGCAAATCAAACCTACGCCCTTGGACTCTTCCCAGTCCCTGTCAAGAGACACCGATGCTCTACAAAGCTCCTCTCAGAGACTGGGAACAGATGTTGTGTCAATTTGAACTGATTTGTTTATTAGGGCATGGGCTTCTTCCTCCTCTATCTCTGCACTGCATGGAGGCTGTCTGTGAGGCTGGCGTTGGTGCTATCTGTGGGCCTGTCTGTGAGGCTGGCATTGGTGCTATCTGTGGGCCTGTCTGTGAGGCTGGCGTTGGGTCTCTGTGGGCCTGTCTGTGAGGCTGGCGTTGGGTCTCTGTGGGCCTGTCTGTGAGGCTGGCGTTGGTGCTATCTGTGGGCCTGTCTGTGAGGCTGACTGGGGCCTGACTGGCACTGGTGTGGAGGCTGACTGATCCCCCTCTACAAAAGCAAATGCCATTCCAAGATGAGATTTCATCTTTCATATTCTTCATATTAGTTTAGGACACAAATTGAATCACTCAGGTCTTAATAATAAAATACCATATTGGTAAAATCATAATTAAGCACCTATAAATTTTAGAGCATGTTTTCCCATTCATAGTCACTGATGAATCAAATTAACTCTTTATTACAGTTTCTGAAGTAGCCTAAATAATATGCACACTTCACATTACATAATCTAAAACATATTACCTACCTGAATTGTATTTAAGACATTTTCACTGCAACACCAAATGACACATGGGTTTGCTAAATTAACAGAAATGCATTCGATATGGATGCAATAACTTTACGTTGTTCAACGCCAAATCTGACGGAGACAAACAGTGGATTCAGTGGTTTCTCCTGTTCGCCTATAGCCTAAAAAGCAAAGTGGCTTCACAACATGGATCGCCTTTGCTTTTACTTTCGTCAAGCCGTTCAGTTTGTGACGGCTAATGAATTGAACCGAATTTCAATTTCATAAATTGGTAACGTTAGAAGGTTTATTATGTTAACTCCTCTATCCATCCATCCATCCATCGCGGTTCAAGCTGACCCCTTGACTGCTTGGAAGGCTAGCACCAATGTTTTGAATTTGATGTGAGCCATGACAGGCAGCCAGTGGAGGGAAGTAATCAGGTGACGTACAGTTGATTAGACTAAGCAGGAGACAATCCTCCCCTGCAGCAATGCAGGGTTAAGGGCCTTGCTCAAGGGCTTATTATCTTATTGTGGCTACACCAGGATTAGAACCACCGACCTTGCGTGTCGCAGTCATTTACCTTAACCACAATGCTGCAAGCCGCCCCACATAATGTAAAACCTCTGTTGGCTACATAAATTGTATTTAAGACATTTTCACTGCAACACCAAATGACACATGGGTTACAACTAGGTCACTTCTATGTGATAAACTCTAAGCTCAAAAAACACATTTCATTTCACAAAACCACTTCTGTTAGACACACACATACTTTAAGAAGCTATATCTCCTAAATGGATTGACCAAAGTGATACCTAATTGTGTAGCTCTGATCTTCTAGTTTCACATCAAATAAAAATCAGATCTGCACGAAGATACACCATTTACTGCATTGTATGACATTTTGACTTCTTCCTCTCTAATGCTATGTCAAAAGCATCCTCTCATGGCACTGGTAACCCAATGAAGAAAACTATCTGATCCCTTTCTGAGGACAAAACCAAGTCAGGTCTCAAGGAGGTTGAAACAATAATCGGGAACGTGGAGTTTCCTACCAATATCTGTTAGTAGTTTCCTGTCCATCTACCAGTATGATTTACCTGTGGTTGAACAGCACTACTCTGCCCCTCTTGCATGAAAGCAATCAAACAATTTCCACTATAAGCAGCATGCAAGTTAACCTTGACGTGTTTGCTTTCAAATACTTGACCCAAACAATTAAGAACTTGACATGATTGTGAAAGAAAAAAATCTAGGGTCCCTAAATAAGAGCAAAAAAGGGAAATGAGGGACCACAGCAAGCGTCCTTTAGGGGAGGGCTCAGTTTATTTTAGAGCTCAGAGGTGTGAGAATCCACTCTGCTCTGTGGAAGGGTGCGTTTGTCTGCGCTGAAGATGGAGACATGTCTGCTGTTCCTCTCTCTCTCCTCCCTCCTCCTGCTCTCCACAGCCAGTGAGTACCAGCTTCATCCTCCTCTCCTGCTTCTCCACACCCAGTCAGGGTCAGAGACTGGGGGCCAGGGCCAAGGGGTCAGAGGGTCTGCTGGTCAAAGGGCTCTCCAGTAAGAGCAGGGTTACAGGCAGCCTGTAAACACCACAGATTACTGGAGGAACATTTCTCTGCATGATTCATTGAGTTTTCATCAAACAAATGTTATTATGAATTATTTAGAAAATGTTTCTGTATTTGATTCACAGGAAATTGGCATACTCTCTTCACAGCAGTGCTCATTTCCTCATGAGAGCACTTTAATAATTATTTAAAATATATATACTTAAAAAAAATGACAGAGAAAAAATTATAGATATATATATATATATATATATGTATATAGTATACAAACACTATTACTGAGTACTAGTGGTAACGCCTGTGGAAACCTTAACTTTCTAAGCAGGGCTAAAGCAACATTGATCCAGAGTCAGACTTCTTCTGGAAATCTTTTAAAATAACAGATCCTCAAATCCTAAAATAATATCCTCAACCTTTTTTTTAAAAGCATGTTGTCAACTAAAATACAATAAATAAATAAATATGGAAATTTAACAAGAAATTTAAAAAAGATGTACTGATAAATAGTGATTGTTTAACGGGCAGGCATTTCTTGAAGCGCAACTACAGATATGAACTGTTTCCTCTTGGTGAAAACAAAATTTGACTGAAAACAAAACCATCACAAATGTGAAACATTAAAAACACTTTTTGCTTCATATATAAAATGCAAAGTAGATGCCTACAGGTTTCTAGCCATGGCTAATGTGCAACCCCTGTCCAAGGCCAGGTTTTTTAAAATTAAAACGGGAAATACAGAAGCATTGAACTAAAAATAATACCTAAACATTAAAAAGCGGTACAGATAAAAGACTAAAATAATGACAAACACTAAAATGGGCAAAGACAAAAATCTAAATTTTAATAATACATAAAATCAGTGTTCACAGACTTGCTTCAGTTTCAGCATGTGTGTTTAAAAATCTTGAGCTCTTTCAATGTTTTAATTTCAGATGGTAATGCGTTCCGCAGTTGTATACTTCTTACTGAGAAAGATGACTGACCAAATGTTGTTCTGCGTTTTGCTGCTCTGTGATTTCCAGTTGTTGCACCTCTGATTCCACTGTTTTGTTTGTTTTATTTCTGGGGCAAGGTTGTTCACACTTAAAAATAAGTTTAATAAATGGTACATTTACAAAACTGTCAAAGCATGTTATGTTTCTGTAAAATTAGGCAATGGTGCCTGTTTATATAACGACCTGATGGGTGTAGTTTGGTTGGCCTGGCCCCAAACGGTTATACAGTATGATAAATGAGAAAATATAATGGCATGCATAAACTGCTGTGCTGCCTTAATAGGTATGTAATGTCTAATTAAGCGGAAGCAATTGAAATTTGTTTTGACAGTTTTGCACAACCTCTTTACATGTTTATCGAACTTAAGCTGAGAGTCTAAATTAACACCTAAAAATGTCATTTCATGTACCTCATCTAACTCTTGCTCGTCAATCTTTATTCTTAAATTTTCATTGAAATGTATTTTTTATTAAAAAGCACATTGAGACCGTCTTATTACAGTTCAGAGTCAGATGATTATTTCAGAGCCACTGTGACACACCAGACATTTATTTTGTGAGCATCTCTGCTGTCATATGAGGGTTTTTTGCACGCACATATATAATTGTGTCGTCCGCATACATTTGGCATCTAACTCTTTTACAGCTATCAGGTAAGTCATTTACATATAAACTAAAAAGTAAAGGGCCTAAAATTGAACCTTATGGAATTCCCATTTGGCAAGTTTGGGCAGATGACTGGGTAGAATTTATTCTAACACATTGCTCTGTGTATTCAAGATAAGATCTAAAGCAGGTTATTGCATTGTTTGAAAAATGAAATCGTTGCAGTTTATTTGAAAGAATTTCATGGTTCACAGTACAAAAATACTGCTCCCACTACACTGCCTTCATCTAATGACTGTTTTATAGTTTCAGTGAGGTAACAGTTTTCCAACTCTGTTGAGTACCTTGGTCTGAATTCAAATTGTTTGGGGTGCAGAAAGTGATTACTTTCAAGGTAATCAACAAGTTGTTCAGCAACTGTTTTTTCAAGAACCTTTGAGAGTGCTGATAAAATTGAAATTGGTCTGTAGTTACAGACCTGGTCAAGTGCTCCAGACTTGGAATTGGAGTGATAGTTACCGATTTCCAATGCTGAGGAAACTCATTAGTTCTGATTGATAAATTGACCACATGTGTTACTGCCGTTAAGAGAAGAGAACTATGTTTTTTTTTGTAAACAAAATAACAAAATTATCCTTGGCCTTAGATTGCCTTCACTGCGTGATAACCTTACCAGTCTTTCTTTGATCTACTTCTTTAATAGAAAAGGACGTTGATTTGTCTCTCAGTGTATCTTTTACCTGTACTGGTTGGAAACTTGCTGCCATTTCCTCAGCTGATTGAGTAAAACATTTATTAAATTTGTTTGCAATTTCAATACTATCATTACTAACTCATTTCTATAATCAATTCCACTGTTGATTTTTGTGGGTTAAGCACTCAATTGGCTAAAATATTTCAGTGCTTCCAAAGTGCCAAGCTTTTCCCCTCTGATTCTGTGATCAACTGCATGAAGTAACATGTTTTTTCATCATGTGGCGAATATCCTTATTCTGCCACAGTAAAGCCCTACTACGCTGTGGGTGCTTCAATGAGTGTATTTCTGAATCACATCTATAAAGTGTTTTTGTCATTGTAGTACAGAAGGTATTTAAATCCTGAATTTGTTTAATGTTATCCCAATTAATATTCAGTAATTCATTTTCAAATTGTGTTATTTTATTCTTTGGGATGCCTGTGAACTCTGGATAATTTTCTAACAATTAAAATCATATTATGGTCGGACAGACCTGTAATTAAATTGTACGTCTTTGTCACTCGCTCAGTTCTATTTGTGAAGATCAAATCAATAAGGGTTTTAGTGACTTTAGTAAGTCTTGTTGGTCCTTTAATTATTTGGTGAAAATTATGTTTTGAATACATTGTTTTCAGTTTTTGCTCTCTGCTTTTGTTCACCAATTTATATTGAAGTCTCTGAAAAAGATAGTTTCACAACGACAATTTATCTGTTTAATGAATTCATCAAAATCCTGGTAAAATGAAACACCATGTGAGGGAGGATTACATAGTGTCACAAGATTACATTTCATTTTTGTTGACAAGACTACATTAATAGCCACGCATTCTAAAGGTGTGTCCAGATTCATTTGAACAGATTTAAAAGTATCTCTAATATAGATCAACACTCCACCCCCCCTGCCCATCAATCTGTCTTTTCAAAAACAAACAAAACCAGATACATCAATTATATGTGTTGGGATATTACTCTTTAACCAAGATTCACTTCGACACTTCTTCAGAGGAACCATCCTTCCCCATCTGCAGGGGATCACGGCTGAGTGCAGAAGATGCCTCTTCTCTGGAAATCATTTTCACTTTTCCAGTCTTTACCCTGTTACATGTCATTAGGGTGTCTTCCATTTTCCAGATACTTTTATCCAGAGGGAATTAAAGTGTAATAAAGATCAGGGAAGGAAGTGCAGTAATTCTCTGGAGAGGGAAAGTATCATCCCAGGAGAGCCAACGTATCTGCAAAACCTCCGTTTTAGGAACCACAGGGGTCTACTGAGCTCCATGGTTGGGTGACCGTTTGACCACAAAATGCAACATAATGTTAAAACTGTTTCTACCAAACTACAATAAGAAGGCACATCATCTCAGTCTAAATAAAAGTTTTACAACTCTTATTTTTTGTACAAAGTAGATCCTGATTACATTTTGACTATGTCCATTTTTGTAATGGCATGGAACTTCTGATATCTGCAAGTGCTTTTTAATACCATATCAGCATTCTCCTTCCAATTATCAGGGTAGTGAAACAGTTTTAGTGTCTGACAAAGTAAAAGGTTTTTCTCCCCCTTGTGGCCAACGTGTGTCCCTGCAGTCTGTAGGGGCTTCTTCTCCCTGAGAGATGAGCGCTGTCACAGGAGTGTCAAGAAGATGTTTCTATCCTGTATAGCATAAAAAATCAATGCATGTTCTTCACTTCTTTAGGCCGTGTTGGCCAATGGTAAAAAGCATTCTGCAATCTTGAAGCCTTTACAGGCATAGCAGCAAATACCTTTCAGTTTAAGGAAACCTTGCACAGAATCAGCCAATAATGTGGCAGCACCTAAATGCATAAAAGCATGTAGACATTGTGAAGAGGTTCAGCTGTTTTTCAGACCAAATGTCAGAATGGGGAAGAAATGTGATCTAAGTGACTGTTTGATGTTGGTGCCAGACAGGGTGGTTTGAGTATCTGCTGATCTCCTGGGGTTTTCATGCACAACAGTCTCTAGAGTTTGTGGAGAATGGTGCGATAAACAAAAAGCAGTTCTGCGGACAGAAACACCTTGTTCAAAAGAGAGTTCAAAGGAGAAGGGCCAGACTGGTCGAAGCTGACAGGAAGTCGACAGAAACGCAAACAACCACACATTACGGCAGTGGTATACAGACGAGTATCTCTGAACACACAACTTCGTTCAGCCTCCACAGGCCGCTTGGCACCTCCCCCTCTCAGAACCTCCACCTCACGCTCACGACTACTGTCTGTTCTGGCTCCACGGTGGTGGAACGAACTCCCCGTTGAGGTCAGAACTATAGAATCTCTCCCCACCTTCAAGCGCAAGCTGAAGACACACCTCTTCAAGCAGCACCTCTCCCCATCCCTCCCTACCTCCCTGTGAACCTTAATTGTTGTCTCTGTGACTTGCTTTGTGTTTCGGTATTTTTAGTTGGCTAGGTAAGCAGTGTTTAGTTAGTTAACTTTGGTCACTTTTGCTCTGTTTGTTTGTTTGTTTGTTCCAAAAAAAAAAAAAAAAAAAAAATGGCCCTTGTCCTTATCTTTGTTGTACAGGTAGCAGTTGAAATTGTACTTCCCTCTAGGGTCTTTCAGCGAACTTATCCCTGGTTATGGGTATGCACTTTATTGTACGTCGCTCTGGATAAGAGCGTCTGCCAAATGCCAATAATGTAATGTAATGTAATGTAAAAGTATTTTAACATTTACAACCATTTGTTTTCTCCACCTTGTGGCTAAGGTGTGTTCCTTGAGAGGTACACACCTGTAGCAGCTGTAGGGGCTTCATCTCACTGAGAGATGAGCGCTGTTGCACGAGTGGGGTGACATTAGCTCAGGAGGTAAGAGCAGTCAGAGGGCAGTCGGAGGGTTGCAGGGTCGATTCCCTGCCCGGGGTGTGTCGAAGTCTCCCTGAGAAAGACACCTCACCCCCAATTTCTCTTGACAAGCTTGTTGGTGCCTTGCATGTGTAAAACCCTACGCTAACCCAACGACGGAATTTAGCGAGGGCTGAAGGTATCAGCGTGCTCGTCCTTCTGGTGTTGCTGAAAGAATACTAATCGGGTTAAAAATTAGTGGCCCCTATGCGGAGATTCTAGATCAGCCAATAAATAAACCACGATACAAAGGCAGTAGTACCACTCTGCCTTCCGCTCTTTACTGGTCTGGGCTGACCCAGAATCTCCACAATAGGGCCAATAGATTCACCTTCATTTATCTGACTCCATTTTAGAATAATAATTTAGATTAGTTATCCACATTAGGTAGATTTCTTATTGATAATTTTGACTTGATCGCCATAGGAATCCTGTACTGAGATTTACTCTCCGAACAGTCCTCTGCTGGTACCGCCGCATGTCACATCGCGCGTTATGTGCACGTCTCACAAACTGACTAGCTATCTGTAGTCATTACAGAGGTCGCAGGAATAGCTAGTCTTGGGTATATCTGTTTACAGCCTAGGGACCCAAGCAGACCAACCTAGCTACGGCTGTGCTCGACATGAATGAACTACCACGCGGAGGCGAGGGATTTACCAACATAGGCCTACGGGTGCTATACGCCGTGATACATTAAGTGGAAATAATCATCCTCCCTAGACCAGTTTGAGGGGGTAAACCAAGCATTCCCTGTATAACTTTGAGTGTCAGTAAGCGAAACCAAACAGATCAAGTTTTAACAATTTATTTTACCAGGCAGGTTACATACACGTAATTACAAACTAGTTCCAAATCAAAAAACATCACAACGGAAACCAAATTACGGAGTCTTAAAAGTCATACCTGGTAACAAAAGCTACATACGGGAGTCTGGCTACAGACACCCTGTACGTAGAAATTACGTGCACGGTGTGCACGGGAGAGACTGATTGCATCCTCCCAGAATGCTTAGTTTACTGTCCTTAAATCCAAAATCTGGCCTTTGATGTTAACTCTAAAAATGGGTCACCCATCTGTAATTTGGAGCCACGCCTCCCCAGGAAACGCAGGGGGTTTGAGGCACATGGCTTTCACTGGGGCAGAGCTCCACACAGTTTTTCCCTGGTTCCTGGTTGGTTATGATGTCCAGGGTTTGCTGTTGCAGAAATGAAACCATTGCACCAGTCGCACTGAAACAATCAGAATAATACCAAACATGAATATTATCGAAACTGACTTTGTCATGAAACATCCAATGCTGTACACATCATTTAGTGACTGAGTAAAGAGGGAGAGAGCAATGAAGGGGGGTTCAGGAGAAGGTCAGGGCCTAACAGGCCGTGCCCTCTGAAACCTTCCCTTGCCGTAAAGGATGTTGCCCCGTCGTAACGAGTTTTACGGCTGGAGGCCTGAGTCTTCCCCCACAGGCTCCTGCCCGTATGGGTGTGGAGATACTGGGGGTTAATGGTGCATGCTCCTGGGTTAAATTACTTCACAACCACATATTCCACAGTACCAGAGGAAACCAGCAAGCTGACCAGCCCTGAGTGATAATGCCAGATGTCCAGCCTTACACATGGCAGCCAATCGCTGTTGGTTTTTGAGTGTGTGAATGAGAAGCATGAACTGTACAGCGTTTGGATGAATGCGTGATACAAATGCAGACCATTTTCCATTCATCTGTCATGTGACAGACAGAGCTCATGTCACTGGTGTACAGTGTACAAAGCCAGGGAGATAGAGACTCGGGTGCACTCTGTGTTCCTGCAGACACTGCTGGGGTCTTACCCTTTGAATCCACAGTGAAGGTGTTTACGCTGTGTTCACAACTCAGCGCATCATCGGCTTGACACCAGAAGTCATTCATTCCAATGGAGAATGGTTATTGGACAGTTACGCTCCTGCGCCCCCTTGTGGCCAATATTTATGCTGGCCGACGGATGACATGTTCTTTGGATTTTTCCAAACCTTGTGTTGTTGGTGGACCATCGGATTAACCGGAAGTAGAGAAAATCACAGTGTGCTCACAGAGAAAATCGGGCATGTTACACATTCCATTCATTTTCTATGGAGAGGCTTGCGGTGCGTGAAGTTTGCAGTCTGGTGAGTGCCGTGTACGTTTGGCGGTTCTGTATTTACATATCGTGATCTGCCCATGCAAATCAACTGAGTCCAGCACTGCTCGCATGGCTCACAAAACTAGGATCAAACTTTCAAACTAGGTATTGTTGGTAAAATGTGAATCAGCAAGTGTATTTTGTTTATTTTGCTCTTCAGATGTTTTCAAAAACATATTTTAATGGACTGGTTAAGAGGAATAGGACCCGCCATATTGTGATGTTTTGCTAAAACAAACGGACGCAGTGCTGTCCAATCAGGTGCCGACAGTGTTCTGCAGTAGATTACGTCCCTCCTCGTATTGATCCCATGGAGCGATCAATCAGACCGAACCAACCTACAGTACCGCCCATGATACGGACAACTTGGGGGAACTATTTGTCACCATGTGTCACTGGTCGTTGGATTTGGTGTGTGGGTATCTTGACAACTTGGGGGTATAAACCCACGCTACACCAGGTTAAGCAATTTTAAAGATCTATCAACAGTGTCTGCACAAAAGAACCATGTTCCTGAAGAAGATGTTCATGTACTGTATACCGGATAAAATCAATGCATTATCTTCACTTCTTTTGGCACTTTTGGCCACCATTAAAAGCATTCTACAATCTAGCGAACACCTCGGTGAAAGGACCTTTTATTTTGAAACCAGTAATTTGGACAGGGAGGAAGCCCTTGTAGAGTTATATTAATTATGTATTTCATTAATTAATTTGAGTTCATCTCTCTCCCTCCCTCGCTTTCTTTCTCTCACCCTTTCTCTCTCCCCCTTTCTCTCTCTCTCTCTCTCTCTCTCTCTCTCTCTCTCTTTCTCTCTCTCAGGCAGGGAGGATGTGAGGCTGGTGAAGGGTAGCAGCCCCTGTGCTGGGAGAGTGGAGGTTTACCATGATGGAGAGTGGGGGACAGTGTGTGATGATGGCTGGGAGATGAGGGATGCTGGAGTGGTGTGCAGACAGCTGGGCTGTGGAGATGCTGTAGATGCACTAGGAGGTGCTCACTTTGGACCAGGGTCTGGGAGAATATGGATGGATGGTGTGTACTGCAGTGGATCAGAATCCTCACTGAAGCAGTGTTGGTCACGAGGATGGGGTGAACATAACTGTAATCATGGAGAGGATGCTGGAGTGATCTGCTCAGGTAGGACTCAGTGTTATACAGCTCTTACCAATGTTCTTTAAAAAACCCACACATTACAACAGTGGTATGCAGAAGAGCCTCACTGAACACACAACAAATCATAGGATAGGCTACAGCAGTAGAAGTCCAAAGAAAAGTCTAATAAAAACCTTATGAAGTGCTCACTGAGTGTGAGCACATTATTAGGTGTACATTAGACTCATCTTTTAGACTGGAGTCTTCTGCTCCTGTCGCCTATCCACTTAGAGCTTAGACGCGTTGTGTGTTCAGAGATGCTCTTCTGCAAACCACTGTTGTAATGTGTGGTTATTTGCGTTACTGTCACCTTCCTGTCAGCTTTGACCAGTCTGGCCCTTCTCCTCTGACCTCTCTCATTAACAAGGCATTTATGCCCACAGAACTGCTGCTAATTGGACTTCTTTTTGTTTTTTGCACCATTCTTTGCGAAATCTCGAGACAAGTGTGTGTGAAAATCGTTCAGCAGAAGTACAGCAGTTTCTGAGATAATCAAACCACCCTGTCTTCCACCTCTTTGTAATGGACAGGTTTAACATCTTCATCATCACTGCCACCGTAATATATTTATTTTATTAATTAACAAAGGAATACAGTAAGAATTCAGTATACAGGGAATAGTGTACAAACAGAACAAAAACATAAGAGCCAGGGGTATATCACACTCGAAAAATATAAGAAATAACATTAAGTGCTTTGATAGCCTTTTTGTTTGTTGAATTAGAAAGTAGTTTCACATATCGTTCAACATCTTTCATGAAAACAACAAAGTAAGGTTTTTTATTACTAAATTTACATTTATGAATGAAACATTTTGCCAGCATCAATATCAAATTTATTTTTCCCAAAATAAATTAAATTATTTAAAGATATTATCAATGAAAAATCTGCAAAGGTCTTGCCACAATTTCTTGGTGTGAGAACAAGGCCAAAATAGGCATAAAACTGTTTCTGGATATTCATCACAAAAAGAGCAGTTTGTGTTTATGTCTCTTTTAATTGTTCTGCATATGGCAGGGTAGTATTTATGGCCGGATAGTATTTATGAATCATTTTGAAGGACACCTCCTTAACCTCATCCACAATGAGGTATTTATGGGGAAGCATCCAGACTTTCTTCCAATACATGGAATTTACAAACCGATTCCAATATGCGGTGACATACAGAACAGAGACAACATCTCTGAAAAATGGCACGTCGAACTCGCGTGTCGTCTCCTAGATCAGAGCGGTTATGCGTCACTGAAGCGTCCTAGGAATGCCACGCCCCCTTTCTGCGGCACATTTCAGCTGCTCCCATTGAAATCAGTAGTAAAAGAGTCATAGTACTACAACGACAAAGAACAAAAACAGAAAAAGCTATAAAAACGCCCCAAAATAAGTTGCAGCGTTGTGATCTGCACTGCCATTGGAAAACCCTGTTTTTCATTTTTGTACGTTTGTCATGTCAGATTATATATGATTTGTTTCATGCTAAAAATAGCTACAATGGGGAACCTCACAGATGCGCCACATCGGTTGCAGGTTGCCATCGATAGGCCACTGATTACTGAATCTTGAGTTTCATTATTAACAATAAAAAACGCCTGGTGGTTGGTCTCGCTTTCTTGCTTTTTATATGCAATTTGCACAAGAGGGCATCGAAGAAACACGATCATGAAAGTATTACATATATCCTTTCTTTAGTTTTGGATAGATAAGCGTGTATGTATTGTTAAATGTATTGTCCTGTTTTCAACCGGTTGAGAATGTTCTCCTTGCAGTGCATCACATGAGGACGTTAGCTAGCTAGATAATTTGGTTTCATAGGACGTTAACTTATAGTTGTGTTTTTATCTTAACTTGGCTAGCTAGCTCGCAAAAATTATGATTGGATAAGCCAGCATCCTTACCGTAGCTATCGATCATAGTTGAAATAGTAAGTTAGCTAGCTTGTGAAAACTCACAACGCGAGCGTCTATCATGGAGGTAGCTATGGTAACAAACCACAATGTGTGGAAAGTGGGGACACGGTCTATCAATCATAGCTAATTGATGTACATTTGTTTTATTGTTGCCTAAAGACAACTGGCAAGTGTCACATTCAACCGTAGTGCGGTTGAATCGTAGTGCTGGGCAAAAACAAAACTCACACTCACACCGGTCCTTTTTGGATAAGATTGGGGGCGACATTGGCTCAGGAGGTAAGAGCAGTTGTCTGGCAGTCGGGGGGTTGCTGGTTGATCCCCTGGGTGTGTCGAAGTGTTCCTGAGCAAGACACCTAACCCCCAGTTGCTTCTGATGAGCTGGCTGGTGCCTTGCATGGTAGCCAATTGCTGTTGGTGTGTGTGTGTGTGTGTGTGTGTGTGTGTGAATGGATGAATGAGAACCATCATTAAACAGCGCTTTGGATAAAGGCGCGATATAAATGCAAACCATTTGCCATTTGATTAGACACCCCCGATCTAGCAGTTAGAGCGTTGACCCCACCCACACCTACTCTGAGGCGGTCACATGGTTTCCCAGTACATGGATAAGTGAAATGCGCTCAGCTGAATACCAGGTTAAAGCCCGTTTACACTGTATGTTTGATGAGAACATTATTATGAGGGAGAAGCTCAGTCTGTTCTCTGTCTTACAGAGACACCCCAGGCTGTCTTGACGGTCTCTCCACATGGGTGGATATATAGAGGACAAGCTGTCAGTCTCTCTTGTGAGGTCACAGTGCCCTCTGCTGGCTGGGAATATTACTGGTACAAAGGAGATGGATCAAGTGGCACTGCCCTCATTGCCACTACAGCTGAAGGCTCGTACACCCTCAGTGCTGCAGCTCTTGCACACACCGGGGAGTACAGCTGCAGAGCAGGGAGGAGCAACCCAGTCTGGTACACAGAGTACAGTCACCCTGTCCACATACAGGTAACAGGTGAGTGCTGTTACACAGAGTACAGTCATCCTGTCCACATACAGGTAACAGGTGAGTGCTGTTACACAGAGTACAGTCACCCTGTCCACATACAGGTAACAGGTGAGTGCTGGTACACAGAGTACAGTCACCCTGTCCACATACAGGTAACAGGTGAGTGCTGGTACACAGAGTACAGTCACCCTGTCCACATACAGGTAACAGGTGAGTGCTGTTACACAGAGTACAGTCACCCTGTCCACATACAGGTTACAGGTGAGTGCTGTTACACAGAGTACATTCACCCTGTCCACATACGGGTAACAGGTGAGTGCTGGTATACAGAGTACAGTCACCCTGTCCACATACAGGTAACAGATGAGTGCTGGTACACAGAGTACAGTCACCCTGTCCACATACAGGTAACAGGTGAGTGCTGGTACACAGAGTACAGTCACCCTGTCCACATACAGGTAACAGGTGAGTGCTGACTGATATTCTTCTGTGTGTAAAACTTGCAAGGTCCCATAATGCAGTGGGCACCTCTCCCCATCCCTCCCTACCTCCCTGTGAACCTTAATTGTTGTCTCTGTGACTTGCTTTGTGTATCGGTATTCTTAGTTGGCTAGGTAAGCAGTGTTTGGATAGTTAACTTTGGTCACTTTTGCTCTGTTTCTTTGTTTCTTTGTTCTCAAAAAAAAATAATATATCTTTGTTGTACAGGTAGCAATTGAAATTGTACTTCCCTCTAGGGTCTTTCAGCGAACTTATCCCTGGTTATGGGTATGCACTTTGTTGTACGTCGCTCTGGATAAGAGCGTCTGCCAAATGGCAATAATGTAATGTAATGTAATGCACACACACACACATGCACACACACACATCCACATGAGTGCATACACAAGCACATAATATGTTACATGTACACACACATGCATAATAAACAGCAGTGGGTAGAGATGTAAAGGCAAAGCAGTGGAACTGACCTGATGTGGCTCTTATCTCTGCATCCATTAGTGAGAATCTCACACTGCCTGCTCTCCTCCCACAAACCTACACACCCCTGTCCCACACACACACATCTGAGAGGGACAGGTAACCAGGAAAAAGACAGACAGAGACGTGCCTCCTTTACAAACTGTTCCACACCAAGCCAGTCTACAGAGAATGTGTCATCCTAACAACCCCCCCCCCCAGTAACATCACCCAAAGTCACCAGTTTGCCCTCCCCTCTGACCCCTGCATGGAGAACAGTGTGTGTGGCGTGTGTTAGTGTGTAGAATCACTGCTCCCATAGCCTCAAGACAAATAACAAGCAGCACTCAGTGGCTGCACTCGTGCTGATCACCATTACTGACCCAAATGGGTCAGGCAGGCAGAAACACTCAATAAAGCAGTGACAACTTTACAGCAGTTCCCTCTGTGGGTCAGAAACAGCCATGATCTCACCACATTACAACTACAGACTGCCATTTTTACTTTTACTAAACACTAAGGATAAGGTTACTTTAATTTATTTTAGACTCTCGAGAATCATGGAGTGGATTACAGCATGCTTACAGTACCTAGAGTTTAAACCCCTAGATCACAGAACTGCATTATGACTGAAAACGCTAAACCTTATTCCACAGATTTGTATACAGTAGCTGTTCAGTGTAGTCCTGTGGTCTAGGGGGTTTAAGGCTGAGGTTTAACCATGCTGAAATTGACTCCATGAGTTTGAGCACAGACTATTTGTTGCCATCTGTGTTCAAAAAGCAGTGTTTCTTTCTGGAGCACAAATTGGTCTTGCCAAGGCTGCCCCCCTGTCTCAAAACGTTAAAAAAAAGAAGCAAAACATGCCTCCAAAAACGTGCTTCCTGTGTCAGTTCTACAAAAGAAAGAGCATCAGGGCAGAGCAGTGCCATGGAGAATCATGAAGTAGAAATGTCACACAGGAAACTCTGTGCATATTTTATGCTTAAAATACTACAATGAGTCACGTTTGATAATTATGTCTTAAATATCATCAAAAAGGCCTTCCACGTGCAAGTAGGACAACCAATTATAATGAACTGGGTGTATTGTTCTCCAGTTGCATTTTTTATTTTTGAATACAATATTCATTTTTCAACATTCATTCAGTTCTGACAACAGAGGCTGAAAAACCAGAAATAAGTGATTTTTGATATTATTTGTGATACCCCTAAGGTCTCACCAGGCTGGGCCTGTTTGGGTTTTTTTTTTTCATTCTGTTTTTAACTGTGCTTTTATTTTGGGTATGTCATTTGTGTCAAGAAAAGGGGTGATACTTAATTGGTTAATTGGGGCGGCCTGTAGAGTAGTGGTTAAGGGAAATGACTGGGACACGTAAGGTCGGTGGTTCTAATCCCGGTGTAGCCGGTGTAGCCACGATAAGATCCGCACAGCCGTTGGGCCCTTGATCAAGGCCCTTAACCCTGAATTGCTCCAGGGGAGGATTGTCGCCTGCTTAGTCTAACCAACTGTACGTCGCTCTGGATAAGAGCGTCTGCCAAATGCCAATAATGTAATGTAATGTAATGAAAAACCACATAATTTCTGGTAATTCTGGTATCCTGTTTGTTCCATAACTGCCAACATACTTTTCTGGCGTTCATTATTGAATGTCTTTTCTAAATAGTATTCATAAAAGAATTCCAGCTGCCTTTGTCCCTCTGTGAGGGTGATTTGTTTTCTCCACAGTCATAAATACACTGGTGTGAAAACTGCATTCACTTACTGTAGCAGATGCATTACAGTATACTGCATTCATTGACTGTAGCAGATGCATTTCAGTACACTGCATACACTTACTGTAGCAGATGCATTACAGTACACTGCATACACTTACTGTAGCAGATGCATTACAGTACACTTACTGTAGCAGATGCATTACACTACACTTACTGTAGCAGATGCTTATGTTCAGAGTGACGTTCAGCACAGGAGCAATGTATAGCAGTATGCATCCCTCATCTCTGTGTCTCCACAGGCAGAGTGATGTGTGGTCTGGGTGCTGCTCCTCTCCTGCTGGCCACCATTGTACTGTGTGTGAAATGGTACAGGAGACCAGGTGATGTGCTTTCACTGGGATGCACACTTACTCTCTAAAACATGATGTGTGTTTCAGGGCTCAGGCTGCAGCTCTGCTCACTCACAGTTCTCTCTCATCTGTTGTGTCTGTACGTGTTTGTTGATGTACAGGGCCATCTGATGAACCAGCTGTCCGCTACACTGGAGGGAATGTGGAAATTGGCATGTAAAACACACAGAGGCTGGGTCCGTGTACTCATGTGAAATGAGAATGAAGTCTGAGAGCTCAGGACTCTTTTTTCATCATTGTAATGTTTCTCAGCTTGCAGGAGGGGAAATTGGGGGTGCAGTCATGGGGGCATTTTAGGGAATGGGAACAGGAAGATGTTGTGTCTTTAGAGTGCAGCATCTGTACAGTATGAGCAGAGTTTCTGATTCACCTGGGCTGCACTTGTGATCCTCGTGTAGTTAGTTTGCTTTGATTGCTGTATGTTTGTTCTAGGTTAGGTCACTGATGCAGTAAATTGACATAAATTGACTGAAATTGAATATGTATGTCACCATGTGTCTGTATGTATTAAATTGGATAGATGTTAAACTCTGTGTTACATTATTTTTAAAGTGTAATGTAGCTCTGTTACTCTTCCCCTATTTCAGAGTCACAAATGTAAAAAAATAAATAAATAAACAATGTACTCTACCCATCCCTGCAATAAGTTTTCCAAGCAAATGAATAAAAACGTAAATACACAATAAAAAACTGAATTTAAAAAATGAAAGAACAAAGTAAAATAAGTCTTTTAAGCTTTACTTGAAAATATATTAATGTGCAGCCATTAATATGCTGGTATTGATGAAGACAAAGAGATACATGTGAGAATTAAAAAATATATATTTCATTTTTATGAAATGCTCTCTCAAAATCTGTATAATTCTTCAATTTGTGGAATCCAAATGTCTAAAAATATGGGATGTTGATGATTATATTTGGCAAAAGATTTTTGAAAGTTGCACGGTGGGGCCTCCATGGATTGGACTTGTTCATCCAGCACATCCCACAGATGCTCCATCGGATTGAGATCTGGGGGATTTGGAGGCCAGGGCAACACATTGAACTCTTTGTCATGTTCCTTAAACCATTCCGCTTTCGACAGTAGACAGAGGTCAGAATGGGCACTCTGACTGACATATGTAACATGGTGTGTTGTGACACATTCATCACGTAGCCATCATTAAAATAGTCTGTGACTTGTGCCACAGTAGCCCTTGTGTCAGTTTGGACCAGATGGTATGGCCTTTGTTGCCTGTAGACGGTTCATGGATTGTCCCTCCTTGGACCACTGTAGGTAGGTGCTCACCACTGCTGACCGGGAGCGTTTCGAAGTTGCTCTGACCCAGTCGTCTGGCAATAACGATTTGGCCCTTCAGGTCACACAGGTCTTTACGTCTGCCCATTTCCCCCGCCTTCAACACGTCTACCAAGGCTTCACCACCTAGCGATAGCCTTATGTAAAATTATTTAGAAAATGTTTCTGTATTTGATTCACTGAAAATGTGGCAGACTCTCTTCACAGCGATACATTTGATTACCATGTGACAGCACTTTCATTATACATTACACAACCATACTACATTCTCATGAAACATATTACAGCCACTATTAAAAATAAACTTGGTCCATGTTAGTCAGTGCTAATGCCTGTGGCATCTTCAACAGCAGGGCTGAAGCAGCCTTGATCCAGAGTCAGACCTGTCTAAACCTTTTAAAATGACACACTCAGATAATATCCTCAGCTAACAACAGCAAATGCAATATATTTTATTTCAAGCTCACATAACTTTGAATATGTGTCATGTTTCATACAACATTTTTAAAGCATGTTGTCAACTAAAAGAAAAAGTTTTTTTAATGGAATGGAAATTTAACAAAACATGAAAGATATACTGCAGGGGATCACGGCTGAGTGCAGAACATGCCTCTTCTATGGAAATCATTTTCACTTTTCCAGTCTTTGCCCTGTTACATGTCATTAGGGTGTCTTCCGTTTTACATATACTTCCATCCATAGGGAGATCAGGGAAGGAAGTGCCGTAATTCTCTCGAGAGGGAAAGTATCATCCCAAGAGAGCCATGGTATCTGCAAAACCGGCATGTTACGAACCACAAGAGTCTCTTGAGTCTTTTTGAGTGACCGTTTAGCCGGAAAATGCAATCAGACACAAAGGAACAGATTTTTTTTTTTCCAATGTCCAGATACTCCCTGACAGCACTGTAGTTTAACTTTGGCTGTTAAAAACATAATCCAAGAAAGAACATGGTGTGCTACAGGTAGTGTTTTCTTTTTCTCTGAGGCCCTTGTGGTCAGGAAGACTAGTATCTTCTCTCACATCTCATAGAACAGTTCCTCTGCTCAAATGTTTGCTGCATTTTAAGAAAGCAACAAGGTAATTCAGCATCTGTTATTGACAGTACGTAGTGTACCACCATCTTGTAAAACTCCGATCTGCTTACTAAGGTATGTGCTATGGTGCAAAATGAACAATGATTCTGGATAAGAGCGTCTGCTAAAATGCCATTAATTAATTAATGAATATGGAAACAAGTGAAAACTGAAAATAACAAAATAAACTTGTATGCCCAGCATAGCACAGCACTGCAGATAACTTTTTAATCTTTTGACTTTTTCCTGTGGTGATATCAGTGGAGCTCTTTATCTGTGGGCCTCTCAGTTCCATAGATACTGATCTAAGATAATGTTCCATTTCTGCTACTCCGCAATGCTAGAAACAAACTCTATTACTGAAGACATTTACATTTTTGCGACTTACAAGTGCATAGGTTCTTCCACAAGTTAAAGCATCACAAGAGGGATAGGGATATCAGAAAGGTATCAGAAATCAGGAGGGAGGACTAAGGTACAGTTTGAGAAAAACTGTTATTGATACAATTAGTTGTCCTGAAGGTAGGGCATGAGGAAGAAGCGTGAAGAGTGCGTGTTACCCTGGTACTGATGTGCTGCATAGTACATGCAATAGCTGCAGAGTAAAAGGAGCAGGCTGCTTCCTATTTAAAATGCATATACACTCACCGAGCACTTTATTAGGAACATTTTTACTTTATTACTTCTACTTATTCATGCGATTATCGAAATCACCCAGTTGTGTGGCAGCAGTGCAATGCATAGTTAATGTTCCCGTCAACCATCAGAATGGGGAAAAGAATGTTACAATCCGTAGTACTGCAATAATAATGCATAAAGATACAACAAAAATGACAACAAAGACAGTTCTGGTGGAATTCAAAGCAAGGGAAAAGAAGTGAAGAAGTGAATGGATTTGAGCTGGGGTTTGAAGGTGTGTATGGATGGTGCAGACCTGATAGAGAGGGGCAGTTTGTTCCACAGTCTCGGTACGGCCACAGCAAAGCCCTGTCACCCTTTAGCTTTAGTCGAGACCGAGGAACAGAGAGGAGCAGTTGGGTGTAAGACCTCAGTGACCTGGGCACAGAATATGGGCGAAGGAGATCAGAGATATGGGGGGAGGGGGGAGAAGGCTAAACCATTGAGTGCTTTAGAAACAAACAACAAGATGTTAAAATCAATCCTAAATCTAACCAGGAGCCAGTGCAGGGAAGCGAGAATTGGTGTGATGTGTGATGTGTTCACATTACCTGTTAAAAGCCTTGCAGCAGCGAGTTGAAAAAAGCTGGTTTTAATGACAGAATTAATGTGTTTGTTGACCGTGAGGGTGGAATCAAAAATGCTTTTGGCATGGGGTTTAGTGCAGTGAATAGAGGGATTAATAGAGAGAACTCTAAGAGTGTCAGGTGGACCGAGCCGGATCACCTCCATCTTACTTTCTCTTGGTTGGAGAAAGTATTTAGTCATCCAGTCTTCGATGTCAGCAAGCCAATCACACAGGCTCTTAAGCGAGCACTTGTCGTTTGCTTTTATAGGGAGGTAAAGCTGAATATCGTCAGCATTACAGTGGAATATTGCATTTCTCTACAATAGAGCCGAGGAGGATGCATTTACAGGCAGAAAATAAATGGCCCAAAAATTGAACCCTGGGGGACTCCACATGGAATAGGAGCAGAGGAGGACGAGGAGCACTTGATGTTAACTGAGAAGGTCCTGTTCTTTAGATAAGAGGGAAACCATTTTGTGTGAGTGAATAGTGTATCTGCCCTGCGATGGACTGGCGACCTGTCCAGGGTGTATTCCTGCCTTTCACCCAATGTATGCTGGGATAGGCTCCAGCCCCCCTGTGACCCTGTTCAGGATAGGCGGGTTAAGATAATGGATCGATGGCCTTGAATGGCACCTGTGTGCATAATCCGGTCCAATCATGGTTGACCTAAAATAGAGCATTCTCTGGCGACACTTTAAGGAGCGCAGGTTCAGTACTGTAAAGGGCTGTGAAGCCAGGCTGAAACGTTTCAAAGATGTTAATTTGGTTTTGTAATTTGGTTAATAATAAATGTTGTGAAAGAGCTATTTTTTCCAAGACTTTTGGGGCAGAAGTTATTTAGAATAGTGGGTTTGGTTTGGATTTTTTAACAGAGGCTGAACCACTGCATGTTTAAAGCAGGAAGGGACCATGGAACTAATTTCACACCAGCGCCAAAGCTCACACGTGGCAAACATTTGGGGTCCTTTCATAAAATCATTCAATTTGCCTGTGGACTAACCCCCCAACCCCACCCTAACCAACATATACTCACATACTCTAGAAACACTATCCATACAATGCCAAATCCCAATCCAACCCATCCGTAATCATGCATATTTTCCTTTTACTATTCCTTTTTTTTGGTTTTGCTTTGTTATTTGTTATTTTTATTTTATTTTTATTTGTTTTGTATATATTTTTTTCTTTTTCTTTTGTATTTAAGAATGTGTTATTCATATTCATCATGTTCTTCTTATTTTATTTCATTTTTTCCCCATCGTTACTTTTATTATTATTACTTTTTCGCTCCAATCAACAACCACCCACTTGTCCACCTGTCTGTTTGTCTGTTCATCCTCCTGTCTATCTGCCCGTTGGTCTGCGTATCCATGTGTACACAAGTCACTCTTTCCACACTTTATTATTCTTTTTATTATTCTTTTTTTCATTTATTGTTATTTTTAGTGACTCTGTCTGTTTTGTTTTACCCTCCCCTCAAAGGCTTCATATTGTTTTCTTCCTTTGCTCTTTCTCCTTCTCCCTCTCTCTCTCTCTCTCTCTCTCTCAAAATTAAAAAAAATAATAATAATAATAAAGCAGGAAGGGACAATGCCTGAGGTGAGTGGTTTATAAAAGATAGGATGCTGGGACCAATTGTGTCTCAAACCATTTTAAGGAGGTGTGAGAGGATAGTGTCAAGAGGGCAGGTAGTGGGCTTCATATGAGACACTGTATCTATCAGGACGGAAAGAGAGACAGGCTGAAACTGACTGAAGACAACAGTGTGCATAGGAAGGCTGGAAGGACCATGTGCAGGAGGTGGGATGTGAGATCAGATGTCATCAATCTTGGAAATAAAGACATTTTAAAAAATCATCATATCACAGAGGAAGGGTCAGGATTAATTGTGTTTAACAGAAATTTAGGCCTGTGGTGTTTTGATATCGCAGCACAAAAAAACCATGCTCTGGCTGCTTTAACTCCTACCTGGAACTTAACCAAACAGTTTCTCAGGATATCAGCGGGTACTGGGTGCGTGTGGGTTTTTGTGTGGGTTTTCTACTGTTTTGTTGGATTGTAACGCATAAACTCTGTTTTTAATATTGAACTCATGTCTCTGCTTGTTAATTTAATTCTTAAATTCTTAAACTATTTCCTTGGGCATAATTCCCAAGGTGGCGTAATCGAGTGGTGTTATGCCAGGTCACACATGGTGGAGGTTCCTTGCAGGTTTGGGGCTGCATTTCTGCAAATGGAGTTGGGAATTTGATCAGGATTAATGGTCTCCTCAATGCTGCGAATTTACAGGCAGATACTTACCCATCATGCAATACAGGGGAGGCATCTGATTGGCCCCAAATTTATTCTGCAGCAGGACAATGACTCCAAACAGTTGGCCGATGTCATTAAGAACTATCTTCAGTGTAAAGAACAAGGAGTCCTGGAAGTGATGGTATGGCCCCCCACAGAGCCCTGATCTCAGCATAATTGAGTCTGTCTGGGATTACATGAAGAGACAGAAGCATTTGAAGCTGCCTAAATCCACAGAAGAACTGTGGCTAGTTCTCCAAGATGTGATGCTGTTTTGAAGGCAAAGGGTGGTCACACCAAATATTGATTTGATTTAGATTTTTCTTCTGTTCATTCTCTTCTGTTTATGCATTTTGTTAATTGATAAAAATAAACTATTAACATTTCTATTTTTGAAAGGATTTTTTCACACCTGCCTAAAACCTTTGCACAGTACTGTATATATTTTGACAACAATGTCCAATATTTTTTAAATATTTCTGACAAGCTGAAAGTCTTCTGAGCATTGTCATACTAAGTTGACATTTTTATAATGAGTAGTTTTTGAGAACAAGAGCTTTGGTTTGACACCAGCACCAGTCTGTATCTGCACCTGCTCAATTGGCAAGTCCGGCAGTGCACTGACGTTAAATCGTTTCTCACCGGATCAATTGATAGCTAGCTTGCTCCGTGTCTTGTATATAAGTTGTATAGATAGATACATCGATAGATAGTTTCAGCACCAGTGTCAAGTAACAGTAGCTAGCTAGCTCCGTGTCTGGTAATGCCATGTTGCTGTCAAACAAAGCTCCCCTTCTCAAAAACTATTAATCGTAAAAATGTCAACTTCATTTGGAAATGCTCAAAATACTTTCAGGCGATCTTATCCAGAAAGGTCCGGGGTGGGTGCAGGTTTCTGTTTTAGCCAAGCTTCAACTGATGAACTAATCATGATCTATGATCAATCAAGATCTTGAAATAGAATCGTGTGACTTCATGCTGGGCTTAAACGCCAACCTACATTTGAGCAAAAAAAGGGAAATGGGAGGCCACAGCAAATGTCTTTCAGGGAAGGGCTCAGTTTATCTTAGAGCTCAGAGGTGCAGGTGTGAGGATCCACTCTGCTCTGTGGAAGGGTGCGTTTGTCTGCGCTGAAGATGGAGAGATGTCTGCTGTTCCTCTCTCTCTCCTCCCTCCTCCTGCTCTCCACAGCCAGTGAGTACCAGCTTCATCCTCCTCTCCTGCTTCTCCACACCCAGTCAGGGTCAGAGACTGGGGGCCAGGGCCAAGGGGTCAGAGGGTCTGCTGGTCAAAGGGCTCTCCAGTAAGAGCAGGGTTACAGGCAGCCTGTAAACACCACAGATTACTGGAGGAACATTTCTCTGCATGATTCATTGAGTTTTCAACAAACAAATGTCATTATGAATTATTTAGAAAATGTTTCTGTATTTGATTCACAGGAAATTGGCACACTCTCTTCACAGCAGTGCTCATTTCCTCATGAGAGCACTTTAATAAATTATTTAAAATATATATATTTAAAAAAAATGACTGAGAAAAAATTATAGATATATATATATAGTATACAAACACTATTACTAATTACTAGTGGTAATCCATCCATCCATTATCCTAACCTGCTTATCCTGAACAGGTTCGCAGGGGGGCTGGAGCCTATCGCAGCATACATTGGGCGAAAGGCAGGAATACACCCTGGACAGGTCGCCAGTCCATCGCAGGGCACACACACCATTCGCTCACACACTCACACCTACGGTCAATTTAGACTCTCCAAACAGCCTAACAGAGAGGCCCTGGCCGACGGGGATTCAAACCCAGGACCTCCTTGCTGTCAGGCAGCAGTGCTACCCACTGCACCATCCGTGCCGCCTCTACTAGTGGTAATGCCTGTGGAAACCTTAACTTTCTAAGCAGGGCTAAAGCAACATTGATCCAGAGTCAGACTTCTGATGGAAATCTTTTTAAATAACAGATTCTGAACAGTTAATATCCTCAACATCTTCTTATACCAATATATAATAATAATATTATATGTAATATTATATTTCAAGCTCACATTGGTTTGAATATGTGGCATGTTTTTTTTAAAAGCATGTTGTCAACTAAAATAAAATAAATAAATAAATATGGAAATTTAACAAGAAATTAAAAAATTATACACTGATAAATAGTGATTGTTTAACGGGCAGGCATTTCATGAAGCGCAACTACAGATATGAACTGTTTCCTCATGGTGAAAACAACATTTGACTGAAAACAAAACCATCACAAATGTGAAACATTAAAAACACTTTTTGCTTCATATATAAAATGCAAAGTAGATGCCTACAGGTTTCTAGCCTTGGCTAATGTGCAACCCCTGTCCCGGGCCAGGTTTTTTAAAGTTAAAACGGGAAATACAGAAGCATTGAACTAAAAATAATACCTAAACATTAAAAAGTGGTACAGATAAAAGACTAAAATAAGTACAAACACTAAAATAAGGGCAAAGACAAAAATCTAAATGTTAATAATACATTAAATCAGTTTTTCACAGACTTGCTTCAGTTTCAGCATGTGTGTTTAATAATCTTGAGATCTTTCAATGTTTTAATTTCAGATGGTAATGCGTTCCACAGTTGTATACTTCTTACTGAGAAAGATTTCTGACCAAATGTTGTTCTGCGTTTTGCTGCTCTGTGATTTCCAGTTGTTGCACCTCTGATTCCACTGTTTTGTTTGTTTTATTTCTGGGGCAAGGTTGTTCACATTTAAAAATAAGTTTAATAAATGGTACATTTACAAAACTGTCAAAGCATGTTATGTTTCTGTAAAATTAGGCAATGGTGCCTGTTTATATAACAACCTGATGGGTGTAGTTGTTGTTTGGTTGGCCTGGCCCCAAACGGTTATACAGTATGATAAATGAGAAAATATAATGGCATGCATAAACTGCTGTGCTGCCTTAATAGATATGTAATGTCTAATTAAGCAGAAGCAATTGAAATTTGTTTTGACAGTTTTGCACAACCTCTTTACATGTTTATCAAACTTAAGCTGAGAGTCTAAATTAACACCTAAAAATGTCATTTCATGTACCTCATCTATCTCTTGCTCGTGAATCTTTATTCTTAAATTTTCATTGAAATTTATTTTTATTAAAAAGCACATTGAGACCATCTTATTACAGTTCAAAGTCATGAGGTTTTTTTTGCATGCACATATATAATTGTGTCGTCCGCATAGATTTGGCATCTAACTCTTTTACAGCTATCAGGTAAGTCATTTACATATAAACTAAAAAGTAAAGGGCCTAAAATTGAACCTTATGGAATTCCCATTTGGCAAGTTTGGGCAGATGACTGGGTAGAATTTATTCTAACACATTGCTCTGTGTATTCAAGATAAGATCTAAAGCAGGTTATTGCATTGTTTGAAAAGTGAAATCGTTGCAGTTTATTTGAAAGAATTTCATGGTTCACAGTCCAAAAATACTGCTCCCACTACACTGCCTTCATCTAATGACTGTTTTATAGTTTCAGTGAGGTAACAGTTTGCCAACTCTGTTGAGTACCTTGGTCTGAATTGTTTGGGGTGCAGAAGGTGATTACTTTCAAGGTAATCAACAAATTGTTTAGCAACTGTTTTTTCAAGAACCTTTGAGAGTGCTGATAAAATTGAAATTGGTCTGTAGTTACAGACCTGGGGCCTCATTTATAAAACTGTGCTTAGGATTCACGTCAAAAGGTTGCGTAAGCATGAAACCTAGGACGTGCGTACGCAAAAAAATATTCTGATTTATAAAACTGCATACACACGTCCCACGCCAGTTTTCCTTTATAAATCACAATCAACTCTAAATGTGGCGCAACTTTGCCAGCTTCGTGTCCCGCCCACAGTTGCCTATAAATAGGCAGTGAAACACCCCTAATAAATATGCATTTCACGAAGACGACAATGGCAAACGCTGAAAAGAAGGCCAAGAAAAGGGATTTCAGCCATTTGATTGCCTCTGAAAAGCTACAGGTGTGGGAATTACCCTGATTGATTGTAAATGACGAACAGTTCTGCACAACGAATGTGATGATGACGATAATAATAATAATAATAATAATAATAATAATAATAATAATACACGTTATTTGTCTAGCACCATTGGAAAAAAAACATAATATATGAATATGATAACAATATATGAAACTATGCTTGTATCTGCCGACTGACGCATTGTAAACGGCATCAGTGCAGCGCAATTTGTCCGACTGTTCACCATATTATTTATGAGAATACATTTAATAACATGAAGTATTGTTTAACAATTCGTCTACATATTTGAGGGATTATTTTACAACATCTCCGTTTATATTTATCATCCTAAATCATATTTTTTGGGCACTCCAGGGAGCATCAATCAAACAGCTGTTTGTTTATTCATTGTGAGAGGCTTTTATCCATTTTTGCTAATTAACTCTTCGTATATGATACGTGAGAGGTAATATTTCATTACATTACATTGCATGGCATTTAGCAGACTCTCTTATCCAGAGCGACGTACAACAAAGTACAAATTAAACACAAGAACAAGTGCAAAGAGGACCTGAGAGGACAGTATAGTTCCGAGTCCTAGTGTAAACATGCAGAAAATCAGAACCCTTTAAGAGTACAATAAACAACAATCAATTTCGATTTATTTTACACAGTGGTATCTGTTGTGTATCATTTTCGACTTCTCTCGTCGCCAAATGTTTTGTTGCACTTAGGAAGGGAGAGAACCCGTATAGCGAGATTCAACAATACAACACTTTAGTAAGTATAACAGGGACGAAGCACGTCCTTTTAGCAGCCATACCCAGCCACAACTCCCGGCAAATCTTTATACCTTTTTATATCCTGTTTCACTTCCTGTTTTCCTGGTCTTACGTCACGAGCATTAAATGCACAGTTTCTCATTTCTCCAGTTAATGTGCGTACGCATGGGTCAGAGTTTCTGTGGAGGACCGCATATTTTCCGGTCAAGTTCGTTTTTTATAAATGCCAAAGTTTGCTTAGAAAGTGGCGTACGCATTCTTTAGTGCCTACGCAACGTTTATAAATGAGGCCCCTGGTCAAGTGCTCCAGACTCGGAATTGGAGTGATAGTTACCGATTTCCAATGCTGAGGAAACTCATTAGTTCTGATTGATAAATTGACCACATGTGTTACTGGCGTTAAGAGAAGAGAACTATGTTTTTTTTTGTAAACAAAATAACAAAATTATCCTTGGCCTTAGATTGCCTTCACTGCGTGATAACCTTACCAGTCTTTCTTTGATCTACTTCTTTAATATAAAAGGATGTTGATTTGTCTCTCAGTGTATCTTTTACCTGTACTGGTTGGAAACTTGCTACCATGTCCTCAGCTTATTGAGTAAAACATTTATTAAATTTGTTTGCAATTTCAATACTATCATTACTAACTCATTTCAATAATCAATTCCACTGTTGATTTTTGTGGGTTAGGCACTCAATTGGCTAAAATATTCAAGTGCTTCCAAAGTGCCAAGCTTTTCCCCTCTGATTCTGTGATCAACTGCATGAAGTAACATGTTTTTTCATCAGGTGGCGAATATCCTTATTCTGCCACAGTAAAGCCCTACTACGCTGTGGGTGCTTCAATGAGTGTATTTCTGAATCACATCGAAAAGTGTTTTTGTCATTGTAGTACAGCAGGTATTTAAATCCTGAATTTGTTTAATGTTATCCCAATTAATATTCTGTAATTCATTTTCAAATTGTGTTATTTTATTCTTTGGGATGCCTGTGAACTCTGGATAATTTTCTAACAATTAAAATCATATTATGGTCGGACAGACCTGTAATTAAATTGTACGTCTTTGTCACTCGCTCAGTTCTATTTGTGAAGATCAAATCAATAAGGGTTTTAGTGACTTTAGTAAGTCTTGTTGGTCCTTTAATTATTTGGTGAAAATGATGTTTTGAATACATTGTTTTCAGTTTTTGCTCTCTGCTTTTGTTCACCAATTTATATTGAAGTCTCTGAAAAAGATAGTTTCACAGCGACAATTTATCTGTTTAATGAATTCATCAAAATCCTGGTAAAATGAAACACCATGTGAGGGAGGATTACATAGTGTCACAAGATTTCATTTCATTTTTGTTGACAAGACTACATTAATAGCCACGCATTCTAAAGGTGTGTTTAAAAGTATCTCTAATATAGATCAACACTCCACCCCCCCATCAATCTGTCTTTTCTAAAACAAACATAACCAGATACATCAATTATATGTGTTGGGATATTACTCTTTAACCAAGATTCACTTCGACACTTTTTTAGAGGAACCATCCTTCCCCATCTGCAGGGGATCACGGCTGAGTGCAGAAGATGCCTCTTCTCTGGAAATCATTTTCACTTTTCCAGTCTTTACCCTGTTACATGTCATTAGGGTGTCTTCCATTTTCCAGATACTTTTATCCAGAGGGAATTAAAGTGTAATAAAGATCAGGGAAGGAAGTGCAGTAATTCTCTGGAGAGGGAAAGTATCATCCCAGGAGAGACAACGTATCTGCAAAACCTCCGTTTTAGGAACCACAGGGGTCTACTGAGCTCCATGGTTGGGTGACCGTTTGACCACAAAATGCAACAGAATGTTAAAACTGTTATTACTGCTTTTTAATACCATATCAGCATTCTCCTTCCAATTATCAGGGCAGTGAAATAGTTTTTGTGTCTGACAAAGTAAAAGGTTTTTCTCCCCCTTGTGGCCAACGTGTGTCCCTGCAGTCTGTAGGGGCTTCTTCTCCCTGAGAGATGAGCGCTGTCACAGGAGTGTCATCTGCTTAATCAGTCATGTGACAGGCCTCACTGGCAGAGCTCATATCACTGGTGTCCAGTGCACAACGCAAGGCAGATAGAGCGCACCCTAGTGGTGTCCCTGTGTTCCTGCAGACACTGCTGGGGTCATCCTTTGAAGCCACAGGGAATATGGTCCAACAGGTTAACCCCTTCCCCGTCAATTATTTTGGAAAAAACCTGTCATTTTCAGACGATTTTTAAATTTTTAAATTTAATATAGTATTTTTATGCTGATTATGAAAAAGAACTTGTATTTCATTTTTTTTCCCATTTTTGTGGTTGAAATTTTATTTTGAAAATAAAAGTGTTTAGACCTGTTTACTCGTCCGTGACTGAAAAAAAACACATTCGGTCAAAACGTATATACTCGTCTCCGCCGGGGAAGGGGTTAAACAGTATTAAAGATCTATAATCAGTGTTTTTACATGACCATGTGTATCAAGAAGATGTTTCTATCCTGTATAGCATAAAAAATCTATGCATATTCTTCACTTCTTTAGGCCGTGTTGGCCATTCTGCAATCTTGAAGCCTTTACAGGCATAGCAGCAAATACCTTTCAGTTTAAGGAAATCTTTCTTGAGTTGTCTTAAATCTGTTCATTCATCAAGTTAATTTGCGTATTTCTCTCTCTCCCTCTTCCCTCCATTTCTCTCTCTCTCTCTCTCTCACTCTCTCTCTCTCTCTCTCTCTCTCTCTCTCTCTCTCTCAGGCAGGGAGGATGTGAGGTTGGTGAATGGTAGCAGCTCCTGTGCTGGGAGAGTGGAGGTTTACCATCGGGGAGAGTGGGGGACAGTGTGTGATGATGGTTGGGACATGAGGGATGCTGGAGTGGTGTGCAGACAGCTGGGCTGTGGAGAAGCTGTAGATGCACTAGGAGAGGGTCACTTTGGACCAGGGTCTGGGAGAATATGGATGGGTGCTGTGTTCTGTAGTGGATCAGAATCCTCACTGAAGCAGTGTGAGTCACGAGGATGGGGTAAACATCGCTGTGATCATGGAGAGGATGCTGGAGTGATCTGCTCAGGTTGGACTCAGCTCTTACAATAGTCTTATACCAAACGGCACTTTGGATTTAAATGAGGATATGTACATTTTTAAAAGCAAACTTATATTACATGTGTCTAAAACATAGTATTTCATTTTTTTATGTTGTGTTATAAACTGATGTGTGCATTGTGCCATTCAGTGAACTAACCAGAGTTTGCACAGTTGCAACAGACTCATGTTTATGTTCTGTCTTTTTATGTTGCTCTTATTTTGTAAATGTGATTGGCTCATCTCCTAAAAAGGTTTACAGGTAATTGTCTCACCTCAGACTGCAGTAGACGTGTGATTGGCTCATCTCACACCCTATGTATAATAGCTGTGCAGTCCTGTGTTCAGACAGCTGTGCTGAATGTTGTCTCTGGAATAAGGTGCCGGCCATTGCTAATGATTCTCTCTTTATTCTCTGTTCAACTGCAGAGGTCAGGCTGGTGGGCGGGACTGACCTGTGCTCTGGGAGAGTAGAGGTGCATCATGGGAGCTCCTGGGGCACGGTGTGTGATGCTGACTTTGACCAGCAGGACGCAGAGGTTGTGTGCAGGGAGCTGGGCTGTGGGGCTCCTAAAGAGCTGCGCGGGGCAACTGCATTCGGCCAGGGCGAGGGCCAGGTGTGGGCAGAGGAGATTCAGTGTAGAGGCAACGAATCTCAGATTAACTTTTGCCCCACAGCAGCCTCACAGGATCAACCCTGCTCCCATGGAAACGATGTGGGCCTGGTGTGTTCTGGTAAGAGTCTTCTGTGCACTGTGAGAGTTTCTGTGATGCTGGGTGAATATAGCCCCTTAATAGGCCATATGAGTTTATATTTAACAAGGTCTTTATTCATTATACTGTGAAATGTTACACGTCAGTGTGTATGAGTTTAATCAAGTGTGGAGTTTGGATGATCTCCCAGATATGTACTTTGAACCATCTCAACATCCTAATTTCCTCTATTCAGGGCAGAACTGTTCTTACATCTGGAAAGGCAAACTTATATACTCAGTGACCACTATATTAGGTAGACCTGTACACCAGCTTGTTAATGGAAATATTGAATCAGCCAATAATGTGGCAGCACCTAAATGCCTAAAAGAATGCAGACATGGTCGAGAGGTTCAGTTGTTTTTCAGACCAAATCTCAGAATGGGGAAGAAATGTGATCTAAGTGACTGGTTGATGTTGGTGCCAGACAGGGTGGTTTGAGTATCTGCTGATCTCCTGGGGTTTTCATGCACAACAGTCTCTAGAGTTTGTGGAGAATGGTGCGAAAAACTAAAAACATCAAGTGAGCAGCAGTTCTGCGGGCAGAAACACCTTGTTAATGAGAGAGGTCAGAGGAGAAGGGCCAGACTGGTCAAAGCTGACAGGAAGTCGACAGTAACGCAAACTACTACACATTACAGCAGTAGAACAGCATCTCTGAACACACAACGTGTCAAACCTCTAAGTAGATAGGCTACAGCAGCAGAAGACCAATAAGTCTAATAAATGCCTAAAACAGTGCTCACTGAGTGTATATAGTGCTATTATTTCAATTTGAGTATCTCTATCTCTCTATCTCTCTCTCTCTCTCCCTCTCTCTCTCAAATTCAAATTCAAATTCAAATTGCTTTATTGGCATGACAAAATTTGCATTTGTATTGCCAAAGCATGGCAAGGAACATGTTAAAACAGATGAAAATAACACAGTAATATGATTATTATATTTAAAAAAAAATATATAAAAAATAAAATAAAATAAATAAATAAATAAATTAAGGATAATAATTAACAATAATAAATCTATATATACATATATATACACACATATACATGCACATGCATATTCATACACACGTATATACACATATATATATACATACATACATATAATTAGACACATCTTTCTAACATACTAATAACAAGCTAATCTAATAATAACAGTTTATATAACAGGTAAATTTAATGTGTGTGTGTGTGTGTGTGTGTGTGTGTGTGTTTGTTTTGTCACTCACTGTCTCTGAGTATGTGACATTCAGACACATATTTTACTGCAATATGTGCAGTTGTTCCCTCTCCCAAGACTATCGGCAGTTGGTTGCTCTCTTCTAGATGGAGAAAGTTGGGGATATGTTTTTTAAATTTATTAAAATATTTTTTTCTGATATTTTTTGTATTTTTCACATTTTAGAAGGAAGTGCACCTCCGTTTCAACCTCACCTGTCATACAGTGACCACATATCCTCTGTTCTTTTGGTAGCCAGGACTTTTTATGTCTACCTTTTTCAATGGCTAGGTTGTGGTCACTGAGTCTGTACTTGGTAAGGAGTCGTCTCTGCTTCATATCTCGGACAGTTACAAGATATTCAGCCAATTTGTATTCTCGTTTTAGGGCCAGGTAGCAAGTAAGCTTGTTTTGTGTTTTGGTTTGGTTGTTCCAATGTTCCAGATAAATGGTTTTATTTTGTTTAGCAATTTGGTTTATTCTGATTTGTGTTTGTGAAGCAGTGCTGGCCTGAGAGATGTTCTTGTTAGATGTGAGATGATTAGTTAGTCTCAGTACCAGCTGACTTAGTGGACTCTTTTCAGGGTTCAGCTCTTGGGTTTGAAATGCGTGGAACTGCAATGTTGTTTTGGGACTTGATTTCAGATGCATCCAGAATTTGAGTGACCTTTTTTGTATGTTTATAATCAATGGGAATCGTCCTAATTCAGCCCTGCATGCATTGTTTGGTGTTTTTTGTTGGATGTTTAAAATTGTTCTGCAGAATTCTGCATGTAGGGCTCTCTCTCTCTCTCTCTCTCTCTCTCTCTCTCTCTCTCTCCCTCTCCCTATCCCTATCTCTCTCTCTCCCTCTCTCTCTCTCTCTCTCTCTCTCTCCCTCTCTCTATCTCTCTCTCTCCCTCTCTCTCCCTTTCTCTCTCTCTCTCTCTCTCTCTCTCTCTCTCTCTCTCTCTCTCTCTCTCTCTCTCTCTCTCTCAGGCAGGGAGGATGTGAGGCTGGTGAATGGTGGCAGCCCCTGTGCTGGGAGAGTGGAGGTTTACCATCGGGGAGAGTGGGGGACAGTGTGTGATGATTGGTGGGACATGAGTGATGCTGGAGTGGTGTGCAGACAGCTGGGCTGTGGAGATGCTGTAGATGCACTAAGAGAGGCTCACTTTGGACCAGAGTCTGGGAGAATATGGATGGGTGATGTGTACTGCAGTGGATCAGAATCCTCACTGAAGCAGTGTGGGTCACGAGGATGGGGTAAACATGACTGTAATCATGGAGCGGATACTGGAGTGATCTGCTCAGGTATGACTCAGCTCTTACAATAGTCTTATACCAAATGGCACTTTGGATTTAAATGAGGATATGTACATTTTTAAAAGCAAACTTATATTACATGTGTCTAAAACATAGTATTTCATTTTTTTTGTTGTGTTATAAACTGATGTGTGCATTGTGCCATTCACTGAACTAACCAGAGTTTGCACAGTTGCAACAGACTCATGTTTATGTTCTTTCTTTTTATGTTGCTCTTATTTTGTAAATATGATTGACTCATCTCCTAAAGAGGTTTACAGGTGATTGTCTCACCTCAGACTGCAGTAGACGTGTGATTGGCTCATCTCACACCCTATGTATAATAGCTGTGCAGTCCTGTGTTCAGACAGCTGTGCTGAATGTTGTCTCTGGAATAAGGTGCCAGCCATTGCTAATGATTCTCTCTTTATTCTCTGTTCAACTGCAGAGGTCAGGCTGGTGGGCGGGACTGACCTGTGCTCTGGGAGAGTAGAGGTGCATCATGGGAGCTCC
Organism: Conger conger; assembly: GCF_963514075.1. Taxonomy (NCBI): domain Eukaryota; kingdom Metazoa; phylum Chordata; class Actinopteri; order Anguilliformes; family Congridae; genus Conger; species Conger conger. Next base: position 86,193,809 of record NC_083761.1, on the reverse strand, counting down.
TGGGGCACGGTGTGTGATGCTGACTTTGACCAGCAGGACGCAGAGGTTGTGTGCAGGGAGCTGGGCTGTGGGGCTCCTAAAGAGCTGCGTGGGGCAGCTGCATTCGGCCAGGGCGAGGGCCAGGTGTGGGCAGAGGAGATTCAGTGTAGAGGCAACGAATCTCAGATTAACTTTTGCCCCACAGCACCCTCACAGAACCAACCCTGCACCCATGGAAACGATGTGGGCCTGGTGTGTTCTGGTAAGAGTCTTCTGTGCACTGTGAGAGTTTCTGTGATGCTGGGTGAATATAGCCCCTTAATAGGCCATATGAGTTTATATTTAACAAGGTCTTTATTCATTATACTGTGAAATGTTACCTGTCAGTGTGTGTGAGTTTAATCAAGAGTGGAGTTTGGATGATCTCCCAGATATGTACTTAGAACCATCTCAACATCCTAATTTCCTCTATTCAGGGCAGAACTGTTCTTACATCTGGAAAGGCAAATTTATATACTCAGTGACCACTATATTAGGTAGACCTGTATACCAGCTTGTTCATGGAAATATTGAATCAGCCAATAATGTGGCAGCACCTAAATGCCTAAAAGAATGCAGACATGGTCGAGAGGTTCAGTTGTTTTTCAGACCAAATGTCAGAATGGGGAAGAAATGTGATCTAAGTGACTGGTTGATGTTGGTGCCAGACAGGGTGGTTTGAGTATCTGCTGATCTCCTGGGGTTTTCATGAACAACAGTCTCTAGAGTTTGTGGAGAATGGTGCAAAAAACAAAAAACATCTAGTGAGCAGCAGTTCTGCGGGCAGAAACACCTTGTTAATGAGAGAGGTCAGAGGAGAAGGGCCAGACTGGACAAAGCTGACAGGAAGTCGACAGTAACGCAAACTACTACACATTACAGCAGTAGAACAGCATCTCTTCACACACAACGTGTCAAACCTCTAAGTAGATAGGCTACAGCAGCAGAAGACCAATAAGTCTAATAAATGCCTAAAACAGTGCTCACTGAGTGTATATAGTGCTATTATTTCAATTTGAGTATCTCTATCTCTCTATCTCTCTTTCTCTCCATCTCTCTCTCTCCCTCTCTCTCTCTCTCTCTCTATCTCTCTCTCTCTCCCTCTCCCTCTCTCTCTCTCTCTCCCACTATCTCTCTATCTCTCTCTCTCCCTCTCTCTCACTCTCTCTCTCTCTCTCTCTCTCTCTCTCTCCCTCTCTCTATCTCTCTATCTCTCTCTCTCCCTCTCTCTCTCTCCCTCTCTCTCTCTCTCTCCCTCTCTCTCTCTCTCTCTCTCTCTCAGGCAGGGAGGATGTGAGGCTGGTGAATGGTAGCAGCCCCTGTGCTGGGAGAGTGGAGGTTTACCATCGGGGAGAGTGGGGGACAGTGTGTGGCCATGACTGGGACATGAGAGGTGCTGGGGTGGTGTGCAGACAGCTGGGCTGTGGAGATGCTGTAGATGCACTAGGGGAGGCTCACTTTGGACCAGAGTCTGGGAGAATATGGATGGGTGATGTGTACTGCAGTGGATCAGAATCCTCACTGAAGCAGTGTGGGTCACCAGGATGGGGTAAACATGACTGTTATCCTAGAGAGGATGCTGGAGTGATCTGCTCAGGTATGACTCAGCTCTTACAATAGTCTTATACCAAATGGCACTTTGGATTTAAATGAGGATATGTACATTTTTAAAAGCAAACTTATATTACATGTGTCTAAAACATAGTATTTCATTTTTTATGTTGTGTTATAAACTGATGTGTGCATTGTGCCATTCACTGAACTAACCAGAGTTTGCACAGTTGCAACAGACTCATGTTTATGTTCTGTCTTTCTATGTTGCTCTTATTTTGTAAATGTGATTGGCTCATCTCCTAAAGAGGTTGACAGGTAATTGTCTCACCTCAGACTGCAGTAGATGTGTGATTGGCTCATCTCACACCCTATGTATAATAACTGTGCAGTCCTGTGTTCAGACAGCTGTGCTGAATGTTGTCTCTGGAATAAGGTGCTGGTCATTGCTGATGATTCTCTCTTTATTCTCTGTTCAACTACAGAGGTCAGGCTGGTGGGCGGGACTGACCTGTGCTCTGGGAGAGTAGAGGTGCATCATGGGAGCTCCTGGGGCACGGTGTGTGATGCTGACTTTGACCAGCAGGACGCAGAGGTTGTGTGCAGGGAGCTGGGCTGTGGGGCTCCTAAAGAGCTGCGTGGGGCAGCTGCATTCGGCCAGGGCGAGGGCCAGGTGTGGGCAGAGGAGATTCAGTGTAGAGGCAATGAATCTCAGATTAACTTCTGCCCCAAAGCAGCCTCACAGAATCAACCCTGCTCCCATGGAAATGATGTGAGCCTGGTGTGTTCTGGTAAGAGTCTTCTGTGCACTGTGAGAGTTTCTGTGATGCTGGGTGAATATAGCCCCTTAATAGGCCATATGAGTTTATATTTAACAAGGTCTTTATTCATTATACTGTGAAATGTTACATGTCAGTGTGTGTGAGTTTAATCAAGTGTGGAGTTTGGATGATCTCCCAGATATGTACTTAGAACCATCTCAACATCCTAATTTCCTCTATTCAGGGCAGAACTGGTCTTACATCTGGAAAGGCAAACTTATATACTCAGTGACCACTATATTAGGTAGACCTGTACACCAGCTTGTTAATGGAAATATTGAATCAGCCAATAATGTGGCAGCACCTAAATGCCTAAAAGAATGCAGACATGGTCGAGAGGTTCAGTTTGTTTTTCAGACCAAATGTCAGAATGGGGAAGAAATGTGATCTAAGTGACTGGTTGATGTTGGTGCCAGACAGGGTGGTTTGAGTATCTGCTGATCTCCTGGGGTTTTCACGCGCAACAGTCTCTAGAGTTTGTGGAGAATGGTGCAAAAAACTAAAAACATCTAGTGAGCAGCAGTTCTGCGGGCAGAAACACCTTGTTAATGAGAGAGGTCAGAGGAGAAGGGCCAGACTGGTCAAAGCTGACAGGAAGTCGACAGTAACGCAAACTACTACACATTACAGCAGTAGAACAGCATCTCTTCACACACAACGTGTCAAACCTCTAAGTAGATAGGCTACAGCAGCAGAAGACCAATAAGTCTAATAAATGCCTAAAACAGTGCTCACTGAGTGTATATAGTGCTATTATTTCAATTTGAGTATCTCTATCTATCTCTCTATCTGTATCTCTCTCTCTCTCTCTCTCTCTCTCTCTCTCTCTCAGACAGTATAAGGCTGGTGAATGGTAGCAGCCCCTGTGCTGGGAGAGTGGAGGTTTACCATCGGGGAGAGTGGGGGACAGTGTGTGATGATCGCTGGGACATGAGGGATGCTGGGGTGGTGTGCAGACAGCTGGGCTGTGGAGATGCTGTAGATGCACTAGGAGAGGCTCACTTTGGACCAGGGTCTGGGAGAATATGGATGGGTGCTGTGTTCTGCAATGGATCAGAATCCTCACTGAAGCAGTGTGAGTCACGAGGATGGGGTAAACATCGCTGTAATCATGGAGAGGAAGGTGGAGTGATCTGCTCAGGTTGGACTCAGCTCTTACAATAGTCTTATACCAAATGGCACTTTGGATTTAAATGAGGATATGTACATTTTTAAAAGCAAACTTATATTACATGTGTCTAAAACATAGTATTTCATTTTTTTATGTTGTGTTATAAACTGATGTGTGCATTGTGCCATTCACTGAACTAACCAGAGTTTGCACAGTTGCAACAGACTCATGTTTATGTTCTGTCTTTTTATGTTGCTCTTACTTTGTAAATGTGATTGGCTCATCTCCTAAAGAGGTTTACAGGTAATTGTCTCACCTCAGACTGCAGTAGATGTGTGATTGGCTCATCTCACACCCTATGTATAATAACTGTGCAGTCCTGTGTTCAGACAGCTGTGCTGAATGTTGTCTCTGGAATAAGGTGCTGGTCATTGCTGATTATTCTCTCTTTATTCTCTGTTCAATTGCAGAGGTCAGGCTGGTGGGCGGGACTGACCTGTGCTCTGGGAGAGTAGAGGTGCATCATGGGAGCTCCTGGGGCACGGTGTGTGATGCTGACTTTGACCAGCAGGACGCAGAGGTTGTGTGCAGGGAGCTGGGCTGTGGGGCTCCTAAAGAGCTGCGCGGGGCAGCTGCATTCGGCCAGGGCGAGGGCCAGGTGTGGGCAGAGGAGATTCAGTGCAGAGGCAACGAATCTCAGATTAACTTTTGCCCCACTGCACCGTCACAGAATCAACCCTGCTCCCATGGAAACGATGTGGGCCTGGTGTGTTCTGGTAAGAGTCTTCTGTGCACTGTGAGAGTTTCTGTGATGCTGGGTGAATATAGCCCCTTAATAGGCCATATGAGTTTATATTTAACAAGGTCTTTATTCATTATACTGTGAAATGTTACACGTCAGTGTGTGTGAGTTTAATCAAGTGTGGAGTTTGGATGATCTCCCAGATATGTACTTAGAGCCATCTCAACATCCTCATTTCCTCTATTCAGGGCAGAATTGTTCTTACATCTGGGAAAGTCAAACTTATATACTCGGTGACCACTTTATTGGGTAGACCTGTACACCAGCTTGTTAATGCAGATATTGAATCAGCCAATAATGTGGCAGCAATGCATAAAAGCATGTAGACATGTTGAAGAGGTTCAGCTGTTTTTCAGACCAAATGTCAGAATGGGGAAGAAATGTGATCTAAGTGACTGGTTGATGTTGGTGCCAGACAGGGTGGTTTGAGTATCTGCTGATCTCCTGGGATTTTCACGCACAACAGTCTCTACAGTTTGCAGAGAATGGTGCGAAAAACAAAAATCATCTAGCGAGCAGAAGTTCAGTGGGAAGAAATGCCCTGTTAATGAGAGAGGTCAGAGGAGAAGGGCCAGACTGGTCAAAGCTGACAAACATTACAAACATTACAGGAACGTTCCAGTGTGCTCACACACCAAATCCAGCATGCTACACATTCCATTCATTTTCTATGGAGAGGCTTGCGGTGCGTGAAGTTTGCAGTCTGATGAGTGCCGTGTACATTTGGCGGTTCTGTATTTACATATCGTGATCTGCCCATGCAAATCAACTGAGTCCAGCACTGCTCGCATGGCTCACAAAACTAGGATCAAAATAGGTTTTGCAGGTAAAATATGAATCAGCACATCTATTTTGTTTATTTTGCTCTTCAGATGTTTTCAAAAACATATTTTAATGGACTGTTTAAGAGAATAGGACCCGCCATATTGTGATGTTTTGCCAAAATTCTCTCTCTCTCTCTCTCTCTCTCTCTCTCTCTCTCTCTCTCTCAGGCAGGGAGGATGTGAGGCTGGTGAATGGTAGCAGCCCCTGTGCTGGGAGAGTGGAGGTTTACCATCGGGGAGAGTGGGGGACAGTGTGTGGTGATTGGTGGGACATGAGGGATGCTGGGGTGGTGTGCAGACAGCTGGGCTGTGGAGATGCTGTAGATGCACTAGGAGATGGTCACTTTGGACCAGGGTCTGGGAGAATATGGATGGGTGTTGTGTCCTGCAGTGGATCAGAATCCTCACTGAAGCAGTGTGAGTCACCAGGATGGGGCAAACATTCCTGTAATCATGGAGAGGATGTTGGAGTGATCTGCTCAGGTAGGACTCAGTGTTATTCAGCTCTTACCAATGTTCTTTAAAAACCCACACATTACAACAGTGGTATGCAGAAGAGCATCACCGAACACACAACAAATCATAGGATAGGCTACAGCAGTAGAAGTCCAAAGAAAAGTCTAATAAAAACCTTATGAAGTGCTCACTGAGTGTGAGCACTTTATTAGGTATACATTAGACTCATCTTTTAGACTGGAGTCTTCTGCTCCTGTCGCCTATCCACTTAGAGCTTAGACGCGTTGTGTGTTCAGAGATGCTCTTCTGCAAACCACTGTTGTAATGTGTGGTTATTTGCGTTACTATCACCTTCCTGTTAGCTTTGACCAGTCTGGCCCTTCTCCTCTGACCTCTCTCATTAACAAGGCATTTATGCCCACAGAAATGCTGCTAATTGGACTTATTTTTGTTTTTTGCACCATTCTTTGCGAAATCTCGAGACAAGTGTGTGTGAAAATCGTTCAGCAGAAGTTCAGCAGTTTCTGAGATAATCAAACCACCCTGTCTTCCACCATCGTCTTTGTAATGGACAGGTTTAACATCTTCATCATCACTGCCACCGTAATCAGCACCATAGAGTATATATATTTATTTTATTAATTAACAAAGGAATACAGTAAGAATTCAGTATACAGGGAATAGTGTACAAACAGAACAAAAACAAAAGAGCCAGGGGTATATCACACTCGAAAAATATAAGATATAACATTAAGTGCTTTGATAGCCTTTTTGTTTGTTGAATTAGAAAGTAGTTTCACATATTGTTCTCCATCTTTCATGAAAACAACAAAGTAAGGTTTTTTATGACTAAATTTACATTTATGAATGAAACATTTTGCCAGCATCAATATCAAATTTATTTTTCCCAAAATAAATTAAATTATTTAAAGATATTATCAATGAAAAATCTGCAAAGGTCTTGCCACAATTTCTTGGTGTGAGAACAATGCCAAAATAGGCATAAAACTGTTTCTGGATATTCATCACAAAAAGAGCAGTTTGTGTTTAAGTCTCTTTTAATTGTTTTGCATATGGCAGGGTAATATTTATGGCCGGATAGTATTTATGAATCATTTTGAAGGACACCTCCTTAACCTTATCCACAATGAGGTATTTATGGGGAAGCATCCAGACTTTCTTCCAATACATGGAATTTACAAACCGATTCCAATATGCGGTGACATACAGAACAGAGACAACATCTCTGAAAAATGGCACGTCGAACTCGCGTGTCGTCTCGTAGATCAGAGGGGTTATGCGTCACTGAAGCGTCCTAGGAATGCCACGCCCCCTTTCTGCGGCACATTTCAGCTGCTCCCATTGAAATCAGTAGTAAAAGAGTCATAGTACTACAACGACAAAGAGCAAAAACAGAAAAAGCTATAAAAACGCCACAAAATAAGTTGCAGCGTTGTGATCTGCACTGCCATTGGAAACCCCTGTTTTTCGTTTTTGTACGTTTGCCACGTCAGATTATGTATGATTTTTTTATTGCTAAAATTGGCTACAATGGGGAACCTCACAGACGCGCCACATCGGTTGCAGGTTGCCATCGATAGGCCACTGATTACTGAATCTTGAGTTTCATTAACAATAAAAAACGCATGGTGGTTGGTCTCGCTTTCATGATTTTTATATGCAATTTGCACAAGAGGGCATCGAAGAAACACGATCATGAAAGTATTAAATATATCCTTTCTTTAGTTTTGGATAGGTAAGCGTTTTAAATGTATTGTCCTGTTTTCTGAGACAGGTGCGTGGGGGTTGGACCCAAAATGCACGACTCAGAAACAATAGTTATATAAAGACCCCTCAGGGCTTTATTCGGGACGAATCCCAGGAGCGTAGTCAAAACAAGTCCATACACGTAGATCCAGCCAAACAAATAGTAAACAAACAAAAAGCACGGTGCCGAGGGAAGAGGCAAACTCGTAGTCGGTAGACGTGCAAGGAGGTCCGGTAGCAGGAGAGCTGTCAGCGGGGCAGATGAACAGGCGGACGGCAGGCAGAGGCGTAGTCGTGGGCGAAGCGGAAGTCGAAACCATGAAACAATCAGCGAAGCAAAAGTACAAAACGGTAGGCGAGGACGTGGTCAAAAACAAACAGTGGTCAACAAAACAGAAATCAATGGACAATGGTCGGTAAAAGGCTTGGATCGTAACGTGTAATCAAACAGTAAATAATGCTCAAGAGTTGCGTAGTAAACTAGAGGCAGACAATTTCGCAGTGAACAGTAGCGCGACTGGGATACAAATGCAGATGTAGACAGGTGTAGACAATTAGTTAGAGCGTAGCAAGGAAATGGAAAACAGGTGCGATGGATGACAAGTTTAACAAGGTGATTAGTAATCGTTAGTAATAAACCTATCCTGCCCTAGCATTAGTAAATTAGTAAATGACATGCACGAGAAACGTAAGGTAACATGAACACATGATTAGTTTGTTAGTTTCTACCCAGTCCTGATCTAGCGTTAGTAGTTTTAGTAAATAGACAAATGAAAACAATTAGGGAGTGAATGACAGAAAGAGAGAGAGAGAAAAGGCGGAACGCAAGGTTTGCGGAAAAACATGTAAAAGTGTATGCATAAACAACGACCAGTTAACGTAACAATAAACATAAATCAAAACATAACACAAAGCGAAACTAAGACGATAACCACTCAACATAACAAGGTAATATAATCGTACAAAACATAACTAGACATGACAAGAAAATAAATCATAACGAAACATAACTAAACAACATGACGAACCTAGACTAACATAATACATGATAAGACACTACGTGACTAAGACAACATGAATAAACATAAAACATGGCAAGACAGACCTGAAACGTGACATTTTCAACCGGTTGAGAATGTTCTCCTTGCAGTGCATCACCTGAGGACGTGAGCAAGCTAAATAATTTGGTTTCATAAGGACGTTAACTTAAATGTATGGGTGTTTTTATCTTAACTTGGCTAGCTAGCAAGCAAAAATTATTATTGGATAAGCCAGCATCCTTACCTTAGCTATTGATCATAGTTGAAATAGTAAGTAAGCTAGCGTGTGAAAACTCACAGCGCGAGCGTCTATCATGGAGGTAGCTATGGTAACAAACCACAATGTGTGGAAAGTGGGGACACGGTCTGTCAATCATAGCTAATTGATGTACATTTGTTTTATTGTTGCTTAAAGACAACTGGCAAGTGTCACATTCAACCACCATGTTACTGTATAAATCAACAGAATGCAGTCGTCTCTGTTCTGATAGAATGGGAAATCATAATGCTTTAGCTCTTAGCCGTAACCCTAACCAGCTCCACTGCAGTCATATCTGCATTACAATAGCACAGGGGTGTGTAATCTTATCTGTAAAGGGCCAAGGTGGGTTCAGGTTTTTGTTTTAGCCCGTCAGAATCGGGGTATCGTAGTGCTGGGCAAAAACAAGAACTCACGCTCACACCGGTCCTTTTTGGATAAGACTGGGGGCGACATTGGCTCAGGAGGTAAGAGCAGTCGTCTGGCAGTCGCGGGGTTGCTGGTTGATCCCCTGGGTGTGTCGAAGTGTCCCTGAGCAAGACATCTAACCCCCAATTGCTTCTGATGAGCTGGCTGGTGCCTTGCATGGTAGCCATTTGCTGTTGGTGTGTGTGTGTGTGAATGGATGAATGAGAACCATCAATTATACAGCGCTTTGGATAAAGGCACTATATAAATGCAGACCATTTTCCATTTGATTGGACACGCCTGATCTAGCAGTTAGAGCGTTGACCCAGCCCACACCTACTCTGAGGCAGTCACATGGTTTCCCAGTACATGGATGAGTGAAATGCGCTCAGCTGAATACCAGGTTAAAGCCCGTTTGCACTGTATGTTTGATGAGATCATTATTATGAGGGAGAAGCTCAGTCTGTTCTCTGTCTTACAGAGACACCCCAGGCTGTCTTGACAGTCTCTCCACATGGGCGGATATATAGAGGACAAGCTGTCAGTCTCTCTTGTGAGGTCACAGTGCCCTCTGCTGGCTGGGAGTATTACTGGTACAAAGGAGATGGATCAAGTGGCACTGCTCTCATTGCCAGTACAGCTGAAGGCTCGTACACCCTCAGTGCTGCAGCTCTTGCACACACCGGGGAGTACAGCTGCAGAGCAGGGAGGAGCAACCCAGTCTGGTACACAGAGTACAGTCACCCTGTCCACATACAGGTAACAGGTGAGTGCTGTTACACAGAGTAGTCACCCTGTCCACATACAGGTAACAGGTGAGTGCTGTTACACAGAGTACAGTCACCCTGTCCACATACAGGTAACAGGTGAGTGCTGGTACACAGAGTACAGTCACGATGTCCACATACAGGTAACAGGTGAGTGCTGGTACACAGAGTACAGTCACCCTGTCCACATACAGGTAACAGGTGAGTGCTGGTACACAGAGTACAGTCACCCTGTCCACATACAGGTAACAGGTGAGTGCTGGTACACAGAGTACAGTCATCCTGTCCACATACAGGTAACATGTCAGTGCTGTTACACAGAGTACAGTCACCCTGTCCACATACAGGTAACAGGTGAGTGCTGACTGATATTTTTCTGTGTGTAAAACTTGCAAGGTCCCATAATGCAGTGGGATCCTGTTTGTTCCATAACTGCCAACATACTTTTCCAGCGTTCATTATGAAATGTCTTTTCTAAATAGTATTCATAAAAGAATTCCAGCTGCCTTTGTCCCTCTGTGAGGGTGATTTGTTTTCTCCACAGTCATAAATACACTGGTGTGAAGACGGAACAGTGACCCAGTCTGTCTGCTTCCCACAGCACTGCCTAAGGCCACTCTGGATGTAGAGCCAAAATGGCATCCACTGTACACTGTATTACATTATGCTGCATACACTTACTGTAGCAGATGCATTACAGTACACTGCATACACTTACTGTAGCAGATGCATTACAGTACACTTACTGTAGCAGATGCATTGCAGTACACTTACTGTAGCAGATGCTTATGTTCAGAGTGACATTCAGCACAGGAGCAATGTATAGCAGTATGCATCCCTCATCTCTGTGTCTCCACAGGCAGAGTGATGTGTGGTCTGGGTGCTGCTCCTCTCCTGCTGGCCACCATTGTACTGTGTGTGAAATGGTACAGGAGACCAGGTGATGTGCTTTCACTGGGAAGCACACTTACTCTCTAAAACATGATGTGTGTTTCAGGGCTCAGGCTGCAGCTCTGCTCACTCACAGTTCTCTCTCATCTGTTGTGTCTGTACGTGTTTGTTGATGTACAGGGCCGTCTACTGAAACAGCTGTCCGCTACACTGGAGGGAATGTGGAAATTGGCATGTAAAACACACAGAGGCTGGGTGCGTGTACTTATGTGAAATGAGAATGAAGCCTGAGAGCTCAGGACTCTTTTTTCATCATTGTGATGTTTCTCAGCTTGCAGGAGGGGAAATTGGGGGTGCAGTCATGGGGGCATTTTAGGGAATGGGAACAGGAAGAAGTTGTGTCTTTAGAGCGCAGCATCTGTACGATATGAGCAGAGTTTCTGATTCACCTGGGCTGCACTTGTGATCCTCGTGTAGTTAGTTTGCTTTGATTGCTGTATGTTTGTTCTTGGTTAGGTCACTGAACTTCATGTTTGATGCAGTAAATTGACATAAATTGACTGAAATTGAATATGTCTGTCACCATGTGTCTGTATGTATTAAATTGGATAGATGTTAAACTCTGTGTTACATTATTTTTAAAGTGTAATGTAGCTCTGTTACTCTTTTTTATTCTAAAAAAAATAAAAAAAACAATGTACTATACCCATCCCTGCAATAATTTTTCCAAGCAAATGAATAATAACATAAATACTCAAGAATTTTTTTTTTTATGAAACAACTAAGTAAAATAAGTCTTTTAAGCCTCACTTGAAATATCATATTAATGCATAGCCATTAATATGCTGGTATTGCTGAAGACAAAGAAATACATGTGAGCATTTTAGAAAATTTGAATATTTCCTATTTATGAAATGCTCTCTCAAAATCTGTATAATTATTCAATTTGTGGAATCCAAATGTCTAAAAATATGGGATGTTGATGATAATATTTGGCAAAAGATTTTTGAAAGTTGCGCGGTGGGGCCTCCATGGATTGGACTTGTTTATCCAGCACATCCCACAGATGCTCCATCGGATTGAGATCTGGGGGATTTGGAGGCCAGGGCAACACATTGAACTCTTTGTCATGTTCCTTAAACCATTCCGCTTTCGACAGTAGACAGAGGTCAGAATGGGCACTCTGACTGACATATGTAACATGGTGTGTTGTGACACATTCATCACGTAGCCATCATTAAAATAGTCTGTGACTTGTGCCACAGTAGCCCTTGTGTCAGTTTGGACCAGATGGTATGGCCTTTGTTGCCTGTAGACGGTTCATGGATTGTCCCTCCTTGGACCACTGTAGGTAGGTGCTCACCACTGCTGACCGTGAGCGTTTCGGAGTTGCTCTGACCCAGTCGTCTGGCAATAACCATTTGGCCCTTCAGGTCACACAGGTCTTTACGTCTGCCCATTTCCCCGCCTTCAACACATCTACCAAGGCTTCACCACCTAGCGATAGCCTTATGTAAAATTATTTAGAAAATGTTTCTGTATTTGATTCACTGAAAATGTGGCAGACTCTCTTCACAGCAATACATTTGATTACCATGTGACAGCACTTTCATTATACATTACACAACCAAACTACATTCTCATGAAACATATTACAGCCACTATTAAAAATAAACTTGGTCCATGTTAGTCAGTGCTAATGCCTGTGGCATCTTCAACAGCAGGGCTGAAGCAGCCTTGATCCAGAGTCAGACTTCCTGTCTAAACCTTTTAAAATGACACACTCAGATAATATCCTCAGCTAACAACAGCAAATGCAATATATTTTATTTCAAGCTCACATAACTTTGAATATGTGGCATGTTTCATACAACATTTTTAAAGCATGTTGTCAACTAAAAGAAAAAGTTTTTTTAAGGGAATGGAAATTTAACAAAACATGAGATATACTTCATAGATTGGATTAAATCTAAAATGTGATTGTTTCACAGGCTGGAATTTCATGAAGCACAACTACAAATATAAAATGTCACCTCGTGGTGAAAAGAACATTTGACTGAAAACAAAACCATCACAAATGTGAAACATAAAAAACCAGAGTAATGCACATGGGGGCGGCCTGTGGTTAAGGTAAATGACTGGGACCCGCAAGGTCGTGGGTTCTAATCCTGGTGTAGCTGCAATAAGATCCGCACAGCCTTTGGGCCCTTGAGCAAGGCCCTTAACCCTGCATTGCTCCAGGGGAGGATTGTCTCCTGCTTAGTCAAATCAACTGTACGTCGCTCTGGATAAGAGCGTCTGCCAAATGCCAATAATGTATTGTAATGTAATGTACAGGAACCATCCTTCCCCATCTGCAGGGGATCATGGCTGAGTACAGAACATGCCTCTTCTGTGGAAATCATTTTCACTTTTCCAGTCTTTACCCTGTTACATGTCATTAGGGTGTCTTCCGTTTTCCAGATACTTCCATCCAGAGGGAGATCAGGGAAGGAAGTGCCGTAATTCTCTCGAGAGGGAAACTATCATCCCGAGAGAGCCATGGTTTCTGCAAAACCGGCGTATTACGAACCACAAGAGTCTCTTGAGTCTTTTTGAGTGACCGTTTAGCTAGAAAATGCAACCAGACACAAAGGAACAGATTTTTTTTCCAATGTCCAGATACTCACTGACAGCACTGTAGTTTAAGTTTGTCTGTTGAAAAAATAATCCAAGAAAGAACATGGTGTGCTACAGGTAGTGTTTTCTTTTTCTCTGAGGCCCTTGTGGTCAGGAAGACTAGTATCTTCTCTCACATCTCACAGACCACTTCCTCTGCTCAAATGTTTGCTGCATTTTAAGAAAGCAACAAGGTAATTCAGCATCTGTTATTGACAGTACGTAGTCTACCACCATCTTGTAAAACTCCGATCTGCTTACTAAGGTATGTGCTATGGTGCAAAGTGAACAATGATTCTGGATAAGAGCGTCTGCCAAAATGCCATTAATTAATTAATGAATAAGGAAACAAGTGAAAACTGAAAATAAAAAAATAAACATGTATGCCCAGCATAGCACAGCACTGCAGATAACTTTTTAATCTTTTGACTTTTTCCTGTGGTGATATCAGTGGAGCTCTTTATCTGTGGGCCTCTCAGTTCCATAGATACTGATCTAAGATCATGTTACATTTCTGCTACTCTGCAATGCTAGAAACAAACTCTATTACTGAAGACATTTACATTTTTGTCACTTAGCAGACGCTTTTAATCCAAAGCGACTTACAAGTGCATAGGTTCTTCCACAAGTTAAAGCATCACAAGAGGGATAGGGATATCAGAAAGGTATCAGAAATCAGGAGGGAGGACTAAGGTACAGTTGGGGAAAAACTGTTATTGATACAATTAGTTGTCCTGAAGGTAGGGCATGAGGAAGAAGCGTGAAGAGTGCGTGTTACCCTGGTGCTGATGTACTGCACAGTGCATGCAATAGCTGCAGAGTAAAAGGAGCAGGCTGCTTCCTATTTAAAATGCATATACACTCACCGAGCACTTTATTAGGAACATTTTTACTTTATTACTTCTACTTATTCATGCGATTATCTAAATCACCCAGTTGTGTGGCAGCAGTGCAATCCATACAGTTAATGTTCCCATCAACCATCAGAATGGGGAAAAGAATGTTACAATCCGTAGTATTGCAATAATAATGCATAAAGATACAACAAAAATGACAACAAAGACAGTTCTGGTGGAATTAAAAGCAAGGGAAAAGAAGTGAAGAAGTGAATGGATTTGAGCTGGGTTTTGAAGGTGTGTATGGATGGTGCAGACCTGATAGAGAGGGGCAGTTTGTTCCACAGTCTCGGTACGGCCACAGCAAAGCCCTGTCACCCTTTAGCTTTAGTCGAGACCGAGGAACAGAGAGGAGCAGTTGGGTGTAAGACCTCAGTGACCTGGGTACAGAATATGGGTGAAGGAGATCAGAGATATGGGGGGAGGGGGGAGAAGGCTAAACCATTGAGTGCTTTAGAAACAAACAACAAGATGTTAAAATCAATCCTAAATCTAACCAGGAGCCAGTGCAGTGAAGCGAGAATTGGTGTGATGTGTTCACATTACCTGTTAAAAGCCTTGCAGCAGCATTTTTCACTAGCTGCAGGTGGAGGAGGGATGATATAATGCATGAATAACTATGTCCAAGTTGTGAAACCAAAGAAAGGGCTTGGCCTTGGCTATGGCTCGGAGTTGAAAAAAGCTGGTTTTAATGACAGAATTAATGTGTTTGTTGACCGTGAGGGTGGAATCAAAAATGCTTTTGGCATGGGGTTTAGTGCAGTGAATAGAGGCCCTGGTTTAATAGAGAGACCTCTAAGAGTGTCAGGTGGACCGAACCGGATCACCTCCATCTTACTTTCTCTTGGTTGGAGAAAGTTTTTAGTCATCCAGTCTTCAATGTCAGCAAGACAATCACACAGGCTCTTAAGCGGGCACTTGTTTGCTTTTACAGGGAGGTAAAGCTGAATATCGTCAGCATAACAGTGGAATATTGCATTTCTCTACAATAGAGCCGAGGAGGATGCATTTACAAGCAGAAAAGAAATGGCCCAAAAATTGAACCCTGGGGGACTCCACATGGAATAGGAGCAGAAGAGGACGAGGAGCACTTGATGTTAACTGAGAAGGTCCTGTTCTTTAGATAAGAGGGAAACCATTTTGTGTGAGTGAATAGTGTATCTGCCCTGCGATGGACTGGCGACCTGTCCAGGGTGTATTCCTGCCTTTCACCCAATGTATGCTGGGATAGGCTCCAGCCCCCCTGTGACCCTGTTCAGGATAGGCGGGTTAAGATAATGGATGGATGGATGGCCTTGAATGGCACCTGTGTGCATAATCCGGTCCGATCATGGTCTACCTAAAATAGAGCATTCTCTGGCGACACTTTAAGGAGCGCAGGTTCAGTACTGTGAAGGGCTGTGAAGCCAGGCTGAAACGTTTCAAAGATGTTAATTTGGTTTTGTTATTTGGTTAATAATAAGAGTTGTGAAAGAGGGGTGTCTCGGTGGCGCAACCTGTAGAACACTGACCGCATGCTCATTGTAAGCCGCGACGTCGGCGGTTCGAAGCCATTTGTTGCATGTCTTCCCCTCTCTCTCGCTCCCGTTCTTCCTGTCTCTCTATACTATGTACTGTCCAATAAAGCTGAAAAAGGCCTAAAAAAAAAAGAGTTGTGAAAGAGCTATTTTTTCCAAGACTTTTGGGGCAGAAGTTATTTTGAATAGTGGGTTTGGTTTGGATTTTTTAACAGAGGCTGAACCACTGCATGTTTAAAGCAGGAAGGGACCATGGAACTAATTTCACACCAGCGCCAAAGCTCACACGTGGCAAACATTTGGGGTCCTTTCATGAAATCATTCAATTTGCCTGTGGACTAACCCCCCAACCCCACCCTAACCAACATATACTCACATACTCTAGAAACACTATCCATACAATGCCAAATCCCAATCCAACCCATCCGTAATCATGCATATTTTCCTTTTACTGTTGCTTTTTTTTGGTTTTGCTTTGTTATTTGTTATTTTTATTTTATTTTTTTTGTTTTGTATATATTTTTTTCTTTTTCTTTTGTATTTAAGAATGTGTTATTCATATTCATCATGTTCTTCTTATTTTATTTCATTTTTTCCCCATCGTTACTTTTATTATTATTACTTTTTCTCCTCTTCTCTCCCTTTTTCCATACAAGGCTCCAATCAACAACCACCCACTGTTTGTCTGTTCATCCTCCTGTCTATCTGCCCGTTGGTCTGCGTATCCATGTGTACACAAGTCACTCTTTCCACACTTTATTATTCTTTTTATTATTATTCTTTTTTTCATTTATTGTTATTTTTAGTGACTCTGTCTGTTTTGCTTTACCCTCCCCTCAAAGGCTTCATATTATTTTCTTCCTTTGCGCTTTCTCTCTCTCTCTCTCTCTCTCTCTCTCTCTCTCTCAAAATTACCAATGTATTTATGTTTGTTTTTGTATTATTGAGAATAAAGTTGACCTCTGAAGAGGGTGGGGGGGTGGTGGGCGGGAATAAAAAAAATGATAAAAATAAAGCAGGAAGGGCCAATGCCTGAGGTGAGTGGTTTATAAAAGATAGGATTCTGGGACCAATTGTGTCTAAAACCATTTTAAGGAGGTGTGAGAGGATAGTGTCAAGAGGGCAGGTAGTGGGCTTCATATGAGACACTGTATCTATCAGGACGGAAAGAGAGACAGGCTCAAACTGACTGAAGACAACAGTGTGCATAGGAAGGCTGGAAGGACCATGTGCAGGAGGTGGGATGTGAGATCAGATGTCATCAATCTTGGAAATAAAGAAATCATCATATCACAGAGGAAGTGTCAGGATTAATTGTGTTTAACAGAAATTTAGGCCTGTGGTGTTTTGATATCACAGCACAAAAAACCCATGCTCTGGCTGCTTTAACTCCTACCTGGAACTTAACCAGACAGTTTCTCAGGATATCAGCGGGTACTGGGTGCCTGAGGGTACGGGTCTGTGGAGGGTAGAGGACTTACCAGAAGTGGAACTGAACTTGTGAAGGTGCTGTCACAACAAATTCTATCCCCTTTACAAAACTTATCCCCTCCACGGTCACGTTTCCGGTTTCCTGACAGCTGTCACATAGAATTTGTTGTGATAGCACCTTCACGAGTGAAGTGACCTTTCAGTTCCACCCTCCACCGACCCGTGCCCACACCCAGTAGCGATGGGAAGACCTACCGGCTAATTTTATAAGTTTGGCGATCCTGTGGGTTTTTGTGTGGGTTTTCTACTGTTTTGTTGGATTGTAACAAATAAACTCTGTTTTTAATATTGAACTCATGTCTCTGCTTGTTAATTTAATTCTTAAATTCTTAAACTATTTCCTTGGGCATAATTCCCAAGGTGGCGTAATCGAGTGGTGTTATGCCAGGTCACACATGGTGGAGGTTCCTTGCAGGTTTGGGGCTGCATTTCTGCAAATGGAGTTGGGAATTTGGTCAGGATTAATGGTCTCCTCAATGCTGCGAATTACAGGCAGATACTTACCCATCATGCAATACAGGGGAGGCATCTGATTGGCCCCAAATTTATTCTGCAGCAGGACAATGACTCCAAACAGTTGGCCGATGTCATTATGAACTATCTTCAGTGTAAAGAACAAGGAGTCCTGGAAGTGATGGTATGGCCCCCACAGAGCCCTGATCTCAGCATAATTGAGTCTGTCTGGGATTACATGAAGAGACAGAAGCATTTGAAGCTGCCTAAATCCACAGAAGAACTGTGGCTAGTTCTCCAAGATGTGATGCTGTTTTGAAGGCAAAGGGTGGTCACACCAAATATTGATTTGATTTAGATTTTTCTTCTGTTCATTCTCTTCTGTTTATGCATTTTGTTAATTGATAAAAATAAACTATTAACATTTCTATTTTTGAAAGGATTTTTTCACACCTGCCTAAAACCTTTGCACAGTACTGTATATATTTTGACAACAATGTCCAATATTTTTTTTTATATTTCTGACAAGCTGAAAGTCTTCTGAGCATTGTCATACTAAGTTGACATTTTTTAAATGAGTTGTTTTTGAGAACAAGAGCTTTGGTTTGACACCAGCACCAGTCTGTATCTGCACCTGCTCAATTGGCAAGTCCGGCAGTGCACTGAATTAAATTGTTTCTCACCGGATCAATTGATAGCTAGCTTGCTCCTGTCGTGTCTAGGAAACGACAGAGTCCAAATCTTCAATTTGTCGAAAAACATCTTCGCGAGGGAAAAGACGACACCAGGCAGCAAGATCTTCAGGAAAATCAGACTTTATTAGCACACGTGCATAAAGCCGGATCAGCTCTCCAGAACTGAACCCCGACTGGCATTTGTACACCCATTTTATACACAGTTACTCCACCTACAACTCCTCCTAAAACCTCATTCTGGCAAATCACCCACACTTTTCTTATCGTAACTCCTCCCAACGCTCCTCCCACAACGTCATTGTGGCAAATTGCCAACGGTCCTTATGCTCTGCCAACTCTGTACAAAGTTCAGGGTATTCTGCCAACTACGTGTCCTCACTTCACCCCGCACCTGCTCTTGGCAAACTACCAGACCTCAGAAAGTTCTGGATGCCCTCCCTCTAACACGTCATCCATACACGTCACTCTGTATCTTTCGATTTTATAAGATGAACTAAGCAGCAGTAATCATTGAAAATATACAGACAAACTAAACATTTCATTAATATTCACTTCTAATATACTTTTCTAATCTACAGACATACTAAACATTTGATTAATTATTCTCTTCTAAGGGAATAAATGTACGTAGCATTCTTTGCTCTCATTTCAACAGTTTTCACTGTGGTTTCTTGCATTTTCATAAGCTCAGCTATAATTAATGTTCTAGGTCAAATAGATACACTCCTGGCATAAAACATCGAGAGTCCCGGAGAAATCAGCTGTATAGTCATATCTTGCTCTGCCCGTGTCCTTGACAGTTTGGTCTACACAGTTCAAGACGGGGCCCCCCCCTGCCAGCTGGCTGGGCTCACTGTGTAATCCTGGCACAATTTAGCAGTTAATCAGTTTGAAACTATACAGGATACATATCATACTTTAATACAGATATATTGATAAACTTTTAGCACACATCGTCGAGAGTTTTGGAGGATCCAGCCTGCTCACTAAGGTGGAGTCTGATTTTGACTTGTGATTGGTTATCATGCTTTTAGGAGGGAGATCTTTCGTTCTGTGAATTTTCCCCTACACTCCGTGTCTTGGATATAATTTGTATAGATAGATATATCGATAGATAGTTTCAGCATCAGTGTCAAGTAACAGTAGCTAGCTAGCTAGCTCCGTGTCTGGTAATGCCATGTTGGTGTCAAACAAAGCTCCACTTCTCAAAAACTATTAATCGTAAAAATGTCAACTTCATTTGGAAATGCTCAAAATACTTTCAGGCGATCTTATCCAGAAAGGTCTGGGGTGGGTGCAGGTTTCTGTTTTAGCCAAGCTTCAACTGATTAACTAATCATGATCTATGATCAGTCAAGATCTTGAAGTAGAATCGCGTGACTTCATGCTGGGCTTAAACGCCAACCTACATTTGAGCAAAAAAAGGAACTGGGAGGCCACAGCAAATGTCTTTCAGGGAAGGGCTCAGTTTATCTTAGAGCTCAGAGGTGCAGGTGTGAGGATCCACTCTGCTCTGTGGAAGGGTGCGTTTGTCTGCGCTGAAGATGGAGACATGTCTGCTGTTCCTCTCTCTCTCTTCCCTCCTCCTGCTCTCCACAGCCAGTGAGTACCAGCTTCATCCTCCTCTCCTGCTTCTCCACACCCAGTCAAGGTCAGAGACTGGGGGCCAGGGCCAAGGGGTCAGAGGGTCTGCTGGTCAAAGGGCTCTCCAGTAAGAGCAGGGTTACAGGCAGCCTCTGAACACCACAGATTACTGGAGGGACATTTCTCTGCATGATTCATTGAGTTTTCATCAAACAAATGTTATTATGAATTATGTAGAAAATGTTTCTGTATTTGATTCACAGGAAATTGGCACACTCTCTTCACAGCAGTGCTCATTTCCTCATGAGAGCACTTTAATAAATTATTTTAAATATATATATTTTTAAAAAATGACAGAGAAAAAATTATAGCTATAAATATAGTACACAAACACTATTACTAAGTACTAGTGGTAATCCATCCATCAATCCATTATCTGAACCCGCTTATCCTGATCAGGGTTGCAGGGGGGCTGGAGCCTATCACAGCATACATTGGGCGAAAGGCAGGAATACACCCTGGATAGGTCGCCAGTCCATCGCAGGGCACACACACCATTCACTCACACACTCACACACTCACACCTACGGGCAATTTAGACTCTCCAATCAGCCTAACATGCATGTCTTTGGACTGTGGGAGGAAACCGGAGTACCCAGAGGAAACCCACACAGACACGGGGAGAACATGCAAACTCCGCACAGAGAGGCCCCGGCCGACGGGGATTCGAACCCAGGACCTCCTTGCTGTCAGGCAGCAGTGCTACCCACTGCACCATCCGTGCCGTCTCTACTAGTGGTAATGCCTGTGGAAACCTTAACTTTCTAAGCAGGGCTAAAGCAACATTGATCCAGAGTCAGACTTCTGATGGAAATCTTTTAAAATAACAGATTCTGAACAGTTAATATCCTCAACCTCTTCTTATACCAATATATAATAATAATATTATATGCAATATTATATTTCAAGCTCACATTGGTTTGAATATGTGGCATGTTTTTTTTTAAAAGCATGTTGTCAACTAAAATAAAATTTAATAAATAAATATGGAAATTTAACAAGAAATTTAAAAAAGATATCCTGATAAATAGTGATTGTTTAACGGGCAGGCATTTCATGAAGCACAACTACAGATATGAACTGTTTCCTCATGGTGAAAACAACATTTGACTGAAAACAAAACCATCACAAATGTGAAACATTAAAAACACTTTTTGCTTTATATATAAAAAATGCAAAGTAGATGCCTACAGGTTTCTAGCCATGGCTAATGTGCAACCCCTGTCCCGGGCCAGGTTTTTTAAAGTTAAAACGGGAAATACAGAAGCATTGAACTAAAAATAATACCTAAACATTAAAAAGCGGTACAGATAAAAGACTAAAATAAGTACAAACACTAAAATAAGGGCAAAGACAAAAATCAAAATGTTAATAATACATAAAATCAGTGTTCACCGACTTGCTTCAGTTTCAGCATGTGTGTTTAAAAATCTTGAGCTCTTTCAATGTTTTAATTTCAGATGGTAATGCGTTCCAGTTGTATACTTCTTACTGAGAAAGATGACTGACCAAATGTTGTTCTGCGTTTTGCTGCTCTGTGATTTCCAGTTGTTGCAACTCTGATTCCACTGTTTTGTTTGTTTACCAATTGACAGAGTATTTCTGGGGCAAGACTTAAAAATAAGTTTAATAAATGGTACGTTTACAAAACCGTCGAAACTTAGCATGTTATGTTTCTGTAAAATTAGGCAATGGTGCCTGTTTATATAATGACCTGATGGGTGTTGTTGTTGTTTGGTTGGCCTGGCCCCAAACCGTTATACAGTATGATAAATGAGAAAATATAATGGCATGCCTAAACTGCTGTGCTGCCTTAATAGGTATATAATGTCGAATTAAGCAGAAGCAATTGAAATTGTTTTGACAGTTTTGCACAACCTTTTTACTCGAACTCGAAATTCTGTTTATCGAACTTAAGCTGAGAGTCTAAAGTAACACCTAAAAATGTCATTTCATGTACCTCATCTATCTCTTGCTCGTCAATCTTTATTCTTAAATTTTCATTGAAATGTATTTTTATTAAAAAGCACATTGAGACCGTCTTATTACAGTTCAGAGTCAGATGATTATTTCAGAGCCACTGTGACACACCAGACATTTATTTTGTGAGCATCTCTGCTGCCAGATGAGGGTTTTTTTGCATGCACATATATAATTGTGTCGTCCGCATACATTTGGCATCTAACTCTTTTACAGCTGTCAGCTGAACCTTATGGAATTCCCATTTGGCAAGTTTGGACAGATGACTGGGTAGAATTTATTCTAACACATTGCTCTCTGTATTCAAGATAAGATCTAAAGCAGGTTATTGCATTGTTTGAAAAATGAAATCGTTGCAGTTTATTTGAAAGAATTTCATGGTTCACAGTCCAAAAATACTGCTCCCACTTCACTGCCTTCATCTAATGACTGTTTTATAGTTTCAGTGAGGTAACAGTTTGCTAACTCTGTTGAGTACCTTGGTCTGAATTCAAATTGTTTGGGGTGCAGAAAGTGATTACTTTCAAGCTAATCAACAAGTTGTTTAGCAACTGTTTTTTCAAGAACCTTTGAGAGTGCTGATAAAATAGAAATTGGTCTGTAGTTACAGACCTGGTCAAGTGCTCCAGACTTGGAATTGGAGTGATAGTTACCGATTTCCAATGCTGAAGAAACTCATTAGTTCTGATTGATAAATTGACCACATGGGTTACTGCCGTTAAGAGAAGAGAACTATGTTTTTTTTGTAAACAAAATAACAAAATTATCCTTGGCCTTAGATTGCCTTCACTGCGTGATAACCTTACCAGTCTTTCTTTGATCTACTTCTTTAATAGAAAAGGACGTTGATTTGTCTCTCAGTGTATCTTTTACCTGTACTCGTTGGAAACTTGCTGCCATTTCCTCAGCTGATTGAGTAAAACATTTATTACATTTGTTTGCAATTTCAATACTATCATTACTAACTCATTTCTATAATCAATTCCACTGTTGATTTTTGTGGGTTAAGCACTCAATTGGCTAAAATAATTTAAGTGCTTCCAAAGTGCCAAGCTTTTCCCCTCTGATTCTGTGATCAACTGCATGAAGTAACATGTTTTTTCATCAGGTGGCGAATATCCTTATTCTGCCACAGTAAAGCCCTACTACGCTGTGGGTGCTTCAATGAGTGTATTTCTGAATCACATCTAAAAAGTGTTTTTGTCATTGTAGTACAGAAGGTATTTAAATCCTGAATTTGTTTAATGTTATCCCAATTAATATTCAGTAATTCATTTTCAAATTGTGTTATTTTATTCTTTAGGATGCCTGTGAACTCTGGATAATTTTCTAACAATTAAAATCATATTATGGTCGGACAGACCTGTAATTAAATTGTACGTCTTTGTCACTCGCTCAGTTCTATTTGTGAAGATCAAATCAATGAGGGTTTTAGTGACTTTAGTAAGTCTTGTTGGTCCTTTAATTATTTGGTGAAAATTATGTTTTGAATACATTGTTTTCAGTTTTTGCTCACTGCTTTTGTTCACCAATTTATATTGAAGTCTCTGAAAAAGATAGTTTCACAGCGACAATTTATCTGTTCAATGAATTCATAAAAATCCTGGTAAAATGAAACACCATGTGAGGGAGGATTACATAGTGTCACAAGATTACATTTCATTTTTGTTGACAAGACTACATTAATAGCCACGCATTCTAAAGGTGTGTCCAGATTCATTTGAACAGATTTAAAAGTATCTCTAATATAGATCAACACTCCACCCCCCCTGCCCATCAATCTGTCTTTTCAAAAACAAACATAACCAGGTACATCAATTATATGTGTTGGGATATTACTGTTTAACCAAGATTCACTTCGACACTTCTTTAGAGGAACCATCCTTCCCCATCTGCAGGGGATCACGGCTGTGTGCAGAAGATGCCTCTTCTGTGGAAATCATTTTCACTTTTCCAGTCTTTACCCTGTTACATGTCATAAGGGTGTCTTCCATTTTCCAGATACTTTTATCCAGAGGGAATTAAAGAGTAAACACAGGTGCAAAGATCAGGGAAGGAAGTGCAGTAATTCTCTGGAGAGGGAAAGTATCATCCCAGGAGAGCCAACGTATCTGCAAAACCTCCGTTTTAGGAACCACAGGGGTGTACTGAGCTCCATGGTTGGGTGACCGTTTGACCAGAAAATGCAACAGAATGTTAAAACTGCTATTACTGCTTTTTAATGCCATATCAGCATTCTCCTTCCAATTATCAGGGCAGTGAAACAGTTTTTGTGTCTGACAAAGTAAAAGGTTTTTCTCCCCCTTGTGGCCAACGTGTGTCCCTGCAGTCTGTAGGGGCTTCTTCTCCCTGAGAGATGAGCGCTGTCACAGAAGTGTCATCTGCTTAATCACTCATGTGACAGGCCTCACTGGCAGAGCTCATATCACTGGTGTCCAGTGCACAACGCAAGGCAGATAGAGCGCACCCTAGTGGTGTCCCTGTGTTACTACAGACACTGCTGGGGTCATCCTTTGAAGCCACAGGGAATATGGTCCAACAGGATAACCCCTTCCCCGCCAATTATTTTGGAAAAAACCTGTCATTTTCAGACGATTTTTAAATTTTTAAATTTAATATAGTATTTTTTATGCTGATTATAAAGAAGAACTTGTATTTCATTTTTTTCCCATTTTTGTGGTTGAAATTTCATTTCGAAAATAAAAGTGTTTAGACCTGTTTACTCGTCCGTGACTGAAAAAAAACACATCCGGTCAAAACGTATATACTCGTCTCCGCCGGGGAAGGGGTTAATCAGTATTAAAGATCTTTAATCAGTGTTTTTACATGACCATGTGTATCAAGAAGATGTTTCTATCCTGTATAGCATAAAAAATCAATGCATATTCTTCACTTCACTCTCTCCCTCCCTCTCTCTCTCTCTCTCTCTCTCAGGCAGGGAGGATGTGAGGCTGGTGAATGGTAGCAGCCCCTGTGCTGGGAGAGTGGAGGTTTACCATCGGGGAGAGTGGGGGACAGTGTGTGGTCGTCGCTGGGACATGAGAGGTGCTGGAGTGGTGTGCAGACAGCTGGGCTGTGGAGATGCTGTAGATGCACTAGGAGAGGGTCACTTTGGACCAGGGTCTGGGACAACATGGATGGGTGGTGTGTTCTGCAGTGGATCAGAATCCTCACTGAAGCAGTGTGGGTCACAAGGATGGGGCAAACATTCCTGGAATCATGGAGAGGATGCTGGAGTGATCTGCTCAGGTAGGACTCAGCTCTTACAATAGTCTTATACCAAACGGCACTTTGGATTTAAATGAGGATATGTACATTTTTAAAAGCAAACTTATATTACATGTGTCTAAAACATAGTATTTCATTTTTTTATGTTGTGTTATAAACTGATGTGTGCATTGTGCCATTCACTGAACTAACCAGAGTTTGCTCAGTTGCAACAGACTCATGTTTATCTTCTGTCTTTTAATGTTGCTCTTATTTTGTAAATGTGATTGGCTCATCTCCTAAAGAGGTTTACAGGTAATTGTCTCACCTCAGACTGCAGTAGACGTGTGATTGGCTCATCTCACACCCTATGCATAATAGCTGTGCAGTCCTGTGTTCAGACAGCTGTGCTGAATGTTGTCTCTGGAATAAGGTGCCAGCCATTGCTAATGATTCTCTCTTTATTCTCTGTTCAACTGCAGAGGTCAGGCTGGTGGGCGGGACTGACCTGTGCTCTGGGAGAGTAGAGGTGCATCATGGGAGCTCCTGGGGCACGGTGTGTGATGCTGACTTTGACCAGCGGGACGCAGAGGTTGTGTGCAGGGAGCTGGGCTGTGGGGCTCCTAAAGAGCTGCGTGGGGCAGCTGCATTCGGCCAGGGCGAGGGCCAGGTGTGGGCAGAGGAGATTCAGTGCAGAGGCAACGAATCTCAGATTAACTTCTGCCCCACTGCACCCTCACAGAATCAACCCTGCTCCCATGGAAACGATGTGGGCCTGGTGTGTTCTGGTAAGAGTCTTCTGTGCACTGTGAGAGTTTCTGTGATGCTGGGTGAATATAGCCCCTTAATAGGCCATATGAGTTTTTATTTAACAAGGTCTTTATTCATTATACTGTGAAATGTTACCCGCCAGTGTGTGTGAGTTTAATCAAGTGTGGAGTTTGTATGATCTCCCTGATATTACATTACATTACATTATTGGCATTTGGCAGACGCTCTTATCCAGAGCGACGTACAACAAAGTGCATACCCATAACCAGGGATAAGTTCACTGAAAGACCCTAGAGGGAAGTACAATTTCAACTGCTACCTGTACAACAAAGATAAGGACAAGGGCCATTTTTTTTTTTTTTGAACAAACAAACAAACAGAGCGAAAGTGACCAAAGTTAACTATCCAAACACTGCTTACCTAGCCAACTAAAAATACTGATTACTGATATGTACCTCGAACCATCTCAACATCCTCATTTCTTCTATTCAGGGTGGAACTGTTCTTATATCTGGGAAAGTCAAACTTATATACTCGTGACCACTTTTTTTTGGTAGACCTGTACACCAGCTTGTTAATGCAAATATTGAATCAGCCAATAATGCGGCCGCAAAGCATAAAAGAATGCAGACATGGTGAAGAAGTTCAGCTGTTTTTCAGACCAAATGTCAGAATGGGGAAGAAATGTGATCTAAGTGACTGGTTGATGTTGGTGCCAGACAGGGTGGTTTGAGTATCTGCTGATCTCCTGGGATTTTCAAGAACAACAGTCTCTAGAGTTTGCGGAGAATGGTGCGAAAAACAGAAATCATCTAGTGAGCAGAAGTTCAGTGGGAAGGAATGCCTTGTTCATGAGAGAGGTTAGAGGAGAAGGGCCAGACTGGTCAAAGCTGACAAATATTACAAACATTACAAACATTACAAACATTACAGACATGACAGGAACGTTCCAGTGTGCTCACACACCAAATCTGGCATTCTACACATTCCATTCATTTTCTATGGAGAGGCTTGCGGTGCGTGAAGTTTGCAGTCTGGTGAGTGCCGTGTACGTTTGGCGGTTCTGTATTTACATATCGTGATCTGCCCAGGCAAATCAACTGAGTCCAGCACTGCTCGCATGGCTCACAAGACTAGGATCAAACTTTCAAACTAGGTGTTGCAGATAAAATATGAATCAGCATGTCTATTTTGTTTATTTTGCTCTTCAGATGTTTTCAAAAACATTTTTTAATGGACTGTTTAAGAGGAATAGGACCCGCCATATTGTGATGTTTTGCCAAAACTCTCTCTCTCTCTCTCTCTCCCTCTCTCTCTCTCTCTCTCTCTCTCTCAGACAGTATAAGGCTGGTGAATGGTAGCAGCCCCTGTGCTGGGAGAGTGGAGGTTTACCATCAGGGAGAGTGGGTGACAGTGTGTGATTATCAGTGGGACATGAGTGATGCTGGAGTGGTGTGCAGACAGCTGGGCTGTGGAGATGCTGTAGATGCACTAGGAGAGGCTCACTTTGGACCAGGGTCTGGGAGAATATGGATGGGTGTTGTGTACTGCAGTGGATCAGAATCCTCACTGAAGCAGTGTGAGTCACCAGGATGGGGCAAACATTACTGTAATCATGAAGAGGATGTTGGAGTGACCTGCTCAGGTAGGACTCAGCTCTTACAATAGTCTTATACCAAACGGCACTTTGGATTTAAATGAGGATATGTACATTTTTAAAAGCAAACTTATATTACATGTGTCTAAAACATAGTATTTCATTTTTTTATGTTGTGTTATAAACTGATGTGTGCATTGTGCCATTCACTGAACTAACCAGAGTTTGCACACAGAGTTTCACTGTAATCATGGAGCGGATGTTGGAGTGATCTGCTCAGGTAGGACTCAGTGTTATTCAGCTCTCACCAATGTTCTTTAAAAAACCCACACATTACAACAGTGGTATGCAGAAGAGCATCACTGAACACACAACAAATCATAGGATAGGCTACAGCAGTAGAAGTCCAAAGAAAAGTCTAATAAAAACCTTATGAAGTGCTCACTGAGTGGGAGCACTTTATTAGGTATACATTAGACTCATCTTTTAGACTGGAGTCTTCTGCTCCTTTCGCCTATCCACTTAGAGCTTAGACGCGTTGTGTGTTCAGAGATGCTCTTCTGCAAAGCACTGTTGTAATGTGTGGTTATTTGCATTACTGTCACCTTCCTGTCAGCTTTGACCAGTCTGGCCCTTCTCCTCTGACCTCTCTCATTAACAAGGCATTTATGCCCACAGAACTGCTGGTAATTGGACTTCTTTTTGTTTTTTTGCACCATTCTTTGCGAAATCTAGAGACAAATCGCAGAAGTTCAGCAGTTTCTGAGATAATCAAACCACCCTGTCTTCCACCATCCACTTTGTAATGGACAGGTTAAACATCTTCATCATCACTGCCACCATAGATCATATTTATTTATTTTATTAATTAACAAAGGAATACAGTAAGAATTCAGTATACAGGGAATAGTGTACAAACAGAACAAAAACAAAAGAGCCAGGGGTATATCACACTCAAAAATATAAGATATAACATTAAGTGCTTTGATAGCCTTTTTGTTAGTTGAATTAAAAAGTAGTTACACCTATTGTTCAACATCTTTCATGAAAACAACAAAGTAAGGTTTTTTATTACTAAATTTACATTTATGAATGAAACATTTTGCCAGCATCAATATCAAATTTATTATTTTCTTGGGTTATTGAAAAAAACAAACACCACATTTTTCCCAAAATAAATTAAATTATTTAAAGATATTATCTGTGTAAAACCCCACGCTAACCCAATGACGGAATTTAGCGAGGGCTGAAGGTATCAGCGTGCTCGTCCTTCTGGTGTTGCTGAAAGAATACTAATAGGGTTAAAAATTAGTGGCCCCTATGCGGAGATTCTAGATCAGCCAATAAATAAATCATGATACAAAGGCAGCAGTACCACTCTGCCTTCCGCTCTTTACTGGTCCGAGCTGACCCAGAATCTCCACAATAGGGCCAATAGATTCACCTTTGTTTATCTGACTCCATTTTAGAATAATAATTTAGATTAGTTATCCACATTAGTGGATGTCGTATTTATAATTTCGACTTGATCGCTATAGGAATCCTGTACTGAGATTTACTCTCCGAACAGTCCTCTGCTGGTACTGCCGCATGTCACATCGCGCGTTATGTGCACGTCTCACGAACTGACTAGATATCTGTAGTCATTACAGAGGTCGCAGGAATAGCTACTCTTGGGTATATCTGTTTACAGCCTAGGGACCCAAGCAGACCAACCTAGCTACGGCTGTGCTCGACATGAATGAACTACCACGCGGAGGCGAGGGATTTACCATCATAGGTCTACGGGTGATATACGCCGTGATACATTAAGTGTAAATATTCATCCTCCCTAGACCAGTTCGAGGGGGTAAACCAAGCATTCCCTGTATAACATTGAGTGTCAGTAAGCGAAACCACACAGATCAAGTTTTAACAATTTATTTTACCAGGCAGGTTACATACGTAATTACACACTAGTTCCAAATACAATATAAAAACATTAGAAGGAAACCAAATTACGGAGTCTTAAAAGTCATACCTGGTAATGAAAGCTACATACGGGAGTCTGGCTACAGACACCCTGTACGTAGAAATTACGTGCACTGTGTGCACGGGAGGCTGATTGCATTCTCCCAGAATTAGCTAAGCTTTGCTTAGTTTGCTGTCCTTAAATCCAAAATTTGGCCTTTGATATTAACCCTAAAAATGGGCCACCCATCTGTAATTTGGAGCCACGCCTCCCCAGGAAGCGCAGGGGGGTTGAGGCACATGGCTTTCACTGGGGCAGAGCTCCACACAGTTTTTCCTCTGGTTCCTGGTTGGTTATGATGTCCAGGGTTTGCTGTTGCTGAAATGAAACCATTGCACCAGTCGCACTGAAACAATCAGAATAATACCAAACATGAATATTATCGAAACTGACTTTGTCATGAAACATCCAGTGCTGTACACATCATTTAGTGACTGAGGAAGAGGGAGATCTGAGAGGGAGGGAGTAAGAAAGGGGGGTTCAGGAGAAGGTCAGGGCCTAGCAGGAAGTATTTCCTCCCAACCTCTCTGTGCCGTAAAGAATGTTGCCCCGTAACGAGTTTCACGGCTGGAGGCCTGAGTCTTCGCCCACAGGCTCCTGCCCGTATGGGTGCGGAGATAGTGGGGGTTAATGGTGCAAGCTCCTGGGTTAAATTACTTTAATGCCACATTTTGCCACAATACCAGAGGAAGCCAGCAAGCTGACCAGCCCTGAGTGATAATGCCAGATGTTAATAATTTCCGCCTTACATCTGCAAAGGTCTTGCCACAATTTCTTGGTGTGAGAACAATGCCAAAATAGGCATAAAACTGTTTCTGGATATTCATCACAAAAAGAGCAGTTTGTGTTTATGTCTCTTTTAATTGTTTTGCATATGGCAGGGTAGTATATATGGCCGGATAGTATTTATGAATCATTTTGAAGGACACCTCCTTAACCTTATCCACAATGAGGTATTTATGGGGAAGCATCCAGACTTTCTTCCAATACATGGAATTTACAAACCGATTCCAATATGCGGTGACATACAGAACAGAGACAACATCTCTGAAAAATGGCACGTCGAACTCGCGTGTCGTCTAGTAGATCAGAGCGGTTATGCGTCACTGAAGCATCCTAGGAATGCCACGCCCCCTTTCTGCGGCACATTTCAGCTGCTCCCATTGAAATCAGTAGTAAAAGAGTCATAGTACTACAACGACAAAGAGCAAAAACAGAAAAAGCTATAAAAACGCCCCAAAATAAGTTGCAGCGTTGTGATCTGCACTGTCATTGGAAACCCCTGTTTTTCGTTTTTGTACGTTTGTCACGTCAGATTATATATGATTTGTTTTATGCTAAAAATAGCTACAATGGGGAACCTCACAGACGCGCCACATCGGTTGCAGGTTGCCATCGATAGGCCACTGCTTACTGAATCTCGAGTTTCATTATAAACAATAAAAAACGCATGGTGGTTGGTCTCGCTTTCTTGCTTTTTATATGAAATTTGCACAAGAGGGCATCGAAGAAACACGATCATGAAAGTATTAAATATATCCGTTCTTTAGTTTTGGATAGGTAAGCGTTTTAAATGTATTGTCCTGTTTTCAACCGGTTGAGAATGTTCTCCTTGCAGTGCATCACATGAGGACGTGAGCAAGCTAAATAATTTGGTTTCATAAGGACGTTAACTTAAACGTATGGGTGTTTTTATCTTAACTTGGCTAGCTAGCAAGCAAAAATTATTATTGGATAAGCCAGCATCCTTACCTTAGCTATCGATCATAGTTGAAATAGTAAGTTAGCTAGCTTGTGAAAACTCACAGTGCGAGCGTCTATCATGGAGGTAGCTATGGTAACAAACCACAATGTGTGGAAAGTGGGGACACGGTCTGTCAATCATAGCTAATTGATGCACATTTGTTTTATTGTTGCCTAAAGACAACTGGCAAGTGTCACATTCAACCACCATGTTACTGTTTAAATCAACAGAATGCAGTCGTCTCTGTTCTGATAGAATGGGAAATCATAATGCTTTAGCTCTTAGCCGTAACCCTAACCAGCTCCACTGCAGTCATATCTGCATTACAATAGCACAGGGGTGTGCAATCTTATCTGTAAAGGGCCAAGGTGGGTTCAGGTTTTTGTTTTAGCCCGTCAGAATCGGGGTATCGTAGTGCTGGGCAAAAACAAGAACTCACGCTCACACCGGTCCTTTTTGGATAAGATTGGGGGCGACATTGGCCCAGGAGGTAAGAGCAGTCGTCTGGCAGTCGGAGGGTTGCTGGTTGATCCCCCGGGTGTGTCGAAGTGTCCCTGAGCAAGACACCTAACCCCCAATTGCTTCTGATGAGCTGGCTGGTGCCTTGCACGGTAGCCATTTGCTGTTGGTGTGTGTCAATTATACAGCGCTTTGGATAAAGGCGCGATATAAATGCAGACCATTTGCCATTTGATTAGACACCCCCGATCTAGTAGTTAGAGCGTTGACCCCGCCCACACCTACTCTGAGGCGGTCACATGGTTTCCCAGGACATGGATAAGTGAAATGCGCTCAGCTGAATACCAGGTTAAAGCCCGTTTGCACTGTATGTTTGATGAGAACATTATTATGAGGGAGAACCTCAGTCGGTTCTCTGTCTTACAGAGACACCCCAGGCTGTCTTGACGGTCTCTCCACATGGGCGGATATATAGAGGACAAGCTGTCAGTCTCTCTTGTGAGGTCACAGTGCCCTCTGCTGGCTGGGAATATTACTGGTACAAAGGAGATGGATCAAGTGGCACTGCCCTCATTGCCAGTACAGCTGAAGGCTCGTACACCCTCAGTGCTGCAGCTCTTGCACACACCGGGGAGTACAGCTGCAGAGCAGGGAGGAGCAACCCAGTCTGGTACACAGAGTACAGTCACCCTGTCCACATACAGGTAACAGGTGAGTGCTGTTACACAGAGTACAGTCATCCTGTCCACATACAGGTAACAGGTGAGTGCTGTTACACAGAGTACAGTCACCCTGTCCACATACAGGTAACAGGTGAGTGCTGTTACACAGAGTACAGTCATCCTGTCCACATACAGGTAACAGGTGAGTGCTGTTACACAGAGTACAGTCACCCTGTCCACATACAGGTAACAGGTGAGTGCTGTTACACAGAGTACAGTCACCCTGTCCACATACAGGTAACAGGTGAGGGCTGACTGATATTCTTCTGTGTGTAAAACTTGCAAGGTCCCATAATGCAGTGGGTATTACTGAAAAACCACATAATTTCTGGTCATTCTGGTATCCTGTTTGTTCCATAACTGCCAACATACTTTTCCGGAGTTCATTATTGAATAATTCCAGCTGCCCTGCCTTTCTTTGTCCCTCTGTGAGGGTGATTTGTTTTCTCCACAGTCATAAATACACTGGTGTGAAAATGGAACAGTGACCCTGTCTGTCTGCTTCCCACAGCATTGCCTAAGGCCACTCTGGATGTAGAGCCAAAATGGCATCCACTGTACACCTTATTACAGTACACTGCATTTACTTACTGTAGCAGATGCATTACAGTACACTGCATTCATTTACTGTAGCAGATGCATTACAGTACACTTACTGTAGCAGATGCATTACAGTACACTTACTGTAGCAGATGCATTACAGTACACTGCATTCACTTACTGTAGCAGATGCATTACAGTACACTGCACACACTTACTGTAGCAGATGCATTATAGTTCACTGCATACACTTACTGTAGCAGATGCATTACAGTACACTTACTGTAGCAGATGCATTACAGTCCACTGCATTCACTTACTGTAGCAGATGCATTACAGTACACTGCATTCACTTACTGTAGCAGATGCATTACAGTTCACTGCATACACTTACTGTAGCAGATGCATTACAGTACACTTACTGTAGCAGATGCATTACAGTACACTTACTGTAGCAGATGCATTACAGTACACTGCATTCACTTACTGTAGCAGATGCATTACAGTACACTGCATTCACTTACTGTAGCAGATGCATTACAGTTCACTGCATACACTTACTGTAGCAGATGCATTACAGTACACTTACTGTAGCAGATGCATTACAGTACACTGCACACACTTACTGTAGCAGATGCATTATATTTCACTGCATACACTTACTGTAGCAGATGCATTACAGTACACTTACTGTAGCAGATGCATTACAGTACACTGCATACACTTACTGTAGCAGATGCATTGCACTACACTTACTGTAGCAGATGCTTATGTTCAGAGTGACGTTCAGCACAGGAGCAATGTATAGCAGTATGCATCCCTCATCTCTGTGTCTCCACAGGCAGAGTGATGTGTGGTCTGGGTGCTGCTCCTCTCCTGCTGGCCACCATTGTACTGTGTGTGAAATGGTACAGGAGACCAGGTGATGTGCTTTCACTGGGATGCACACTTACTCTCTAAAACATGATGTGTGTTTCAGGGCTCAGGCTGCAGCTCTGCTCACTCACAGTTCTCTCTCATCTGTTGTGTCTGTACGTGTTTGTTGATGTACAGGGCCGTCTAATGAACCAGCTGTCCGCTACACTGGAGGGAATGTGGAAATTGCCATATAAAACACACAGAGGCTGGGTGCGTGTACTTATGTGAAATGAGAATGAAGTCTGAGAGCTCAGGACTCTTTTTTCATCATTGTGATGTTTCTCAGCTTGCAGGAGGGGAAATTGGGGGTGCAGTCATGGGGGCATTTTCGGGAATGGGAACAGGAAGATGTTGTGTCTTTAGAGCGCAGCATCTGTACGATATGAGCAGAGTTTCTGATTCACCTGGGCTGCACTTGTGATCCTCGTGTAGTTAGTTTGCTTTGATTGCTGTATGTTTGTTCTACGTTAGGTCACTGAACTTTATGTTTGATGCAGTAAATTGACATAAATTGACTGAAATTGAATATGTATGTCACCACGTGTCTGTATGTATTAAATTGGATAGATGTTAAACTCTGTGTTACATTATTTTTAAAGTGTAATGTAGCTGTGTTACTCTTCCTCTACAACGTGTGTCCCTGCAGCCTGTAGGGGCTTCTTCTCCCTGAGAGATGAGTGCTGTCACACGAGTGTCATCTGCTTAATCAGTCATGTGACAGGCCTCACTGGCAGAGCTCATATCACTGGTGTCCAGTGCACAAAGCAAGGGAGGTAGAGCGCACCCTAGTGGTGTCCCTGTGTTCCTGCAGACACTGCTGGGGTCATCCTTTGAAGCCACAGGGAATATGTTTAAACAGTATTAAAGATCTATAATCAATGTTTTTACATGACCATGTGTATCAAGAAGATGTTTCCATCATGTATAGTATAAAAAATCAATGCATAGTCTTCACTTCTTTAGGCAGTGTTGGCCAATGATAGATGTCAACATAGTAGTAATAATAGTAGCAATATACTTATTTTGCACTTGCCTGATTTATTTCCAACATGTGGAATATGTCCTCTTTGGGACCTTTTATTACTCTACATAGCTTGCCCACAGACTGTCGATACATAGCATACAGTTTGTAAACTGTGATTAATTGATAGATAGCCGGCTGTATGTCATTCTGGATAAAAGTGCAGCAGCAGATATATCCCCTGCAGTATGTACTATATGGGCTTATACATTGTTTCGCTTTCTGCACTCCAGCACATTGGTTTTGAAACAAAACTGTCATTTTAAAAAAACTGGCCAGACTGTGTGTGTGCTGAAGACCACCCACATACTTCCTGTCTACTGAAAAAAACATTTCCTCCCCACCAAGAGGGCAGAAACCACAGTGCTCACAGTGACCTGCAGAAAAACTTGCAAATGAGTTGTATCCAGTACATACTGCTATTGAAAAACTAGAGACTTCTGTACCGGTTTTTCTGGACATATTGTTTGGTGTCTGACATATGGAAGAAGCTCCATACCACAGTGTGGAAAGCACTGATATTGAACTGCACAGGACTGGGGGGAGGGCGGTGGCTGGAGGTATATTATCACTGTAGATATGCCCAGGGCTGTATTAAGGTTTTACTCTGTCATAAGCACGGGCCATTTCTATGTTTGCAAATACATACCCATATATGGGCAAAGAGCAGAGTGCTCACATGCAGCTGGCCGGCTACTCTATAAAACATCATAATATCTTTAAAAAGATATATTCAATGGTATCTGTAATTATGAAATCAGAAGACTAATAATATTATCCGCTGCCAACTGCATTGTCAAACGCACTAGCTTCATATATCAATGCAATATTCATTTATGGGCTCTCTTGGGAGAGAGGAAAGCGCCTACTGCCACTCTCTGCGCTGACAGCTCGTCATTGTCTCTGTGAACCCGATGTAACGTAGTCACCTAATCATAATCAGCGGTGAGTCGCATTTTCTGTGGGCTATTTTACATATTAGCTATCTAATTAACACATTAAGTTCTATCAGTGTTTACCCGGTTAGCAAACTGCCCTCAACAGTAAAATAACCATATTATACAGAGGGCTCCCCAAAAATGTAAGTAGTAGGCCAAAGAGAAAAGGTAGCTGGCCAGGGGGTTTCAGATGAAATATCATAGTATCAGGCACTCAGAAGGGAGGATCCAATAGCGAGACCACAACAAAAATTATTTATAAAATAAGGTGTTTATTTTCTCTGGGTAGGTTGGTACAGCGAGGGTCAATAGCCAGCAAACAGTTATAACAGGGATAAGGCAGTTTATAAGCGATAGTCCAGGCAAAGGGTCAGATCTCCAGCAAAAAGATATATTGAGGATAATCCAAAGAATAGTCGTGGTCACAGGCAATGGGTCAAAAACAAACGGGCTAATTAAACAGAAACACAATCCAGAAACGAAGATAAACAGAAACAAGTCGGAAAAACTACGCGTCAGAACAAGACAGAAGGAATAAGCTAAACTTGGTTGGGGACGAAACAGGTCAAAACAGGTGTTAGGTTTCGTGTTTTTAATGTTCTGCATTCTGCCTATGATGTTAGCATTTTCGTGTTTTTGTTACCTCTGTGCACACCTTAGTCTCCCTGTCACTTCATTCATTAATTTCACCTGTTTCACTTCCTGATTGTTTCCCACCTGATTCCCATTCCCTCTCGTTACCTGTGTATAAAAACCCCTCTGTTTGTGCATTTAGTTGCCAGATTGTTATGTGTTTAATCCATATTCTCCAGCATTTTCGTATTGATACCATTGGGCGAAAGGCAGGAATACACCCTGGACAGGTCGCCAGTCTATCGCAGGGCACACACACCATTCACTCACACACTCATACCTATGGGCAATTTAAACTCTCCAATCAGCCTAACCTGCATGTCTTTGGACTGTGGGAGGAAACCGGAGTACCCGGAGGAAACCCACGCAGACACGGGGAGAACATGCAAACTCCGCACAGAGAGGCCCCTGCCGAAGGGGATTCGAACCCAGGACCTCCTTGCTGTGGGACGGCAGTGCTCCCCACTGCACCATCCATGCCGCCCTGTATAATGACGAGGAACAAATTGTTTTATTTGGAGCATCTTTGGGAGAGACTGGCAAAGGTGTGTGTGCAGACAGTAGCAACAAGCGAAGGAGAAAAAACTGGCACATGACACCACTGTATTTTTTATAAAAATGTATTGTTCGATTTTGTACTTGTCACAATAATTAATCCCACCAATCTTCAACATCCTTTTAGTCTTACAATAATACCAATCTTATTATTATTATTATTATTTTATGACAGAAGCAATTGAAGCTGCCTAAATCCACAGAAGAACTGTGGCTAGTTCTCCAAGATGGAGAAAGGGTGGTCACACCAAATATTGATTTGATTTAGATTTTTCTTCTGTGCATTCTCTTCTTCTGTTCATTTAATTGATAAAAAATAAACTATTAACATTTGTATTTTTGAAATAATTATTTCCACACCTGCCTAAAACCTTTTGACAACAATATCCAATTTTTTAAAATTATATTTCCGACAAGGTGAAAGTCTTCTGAGCATTTTCATTAGTTTTTGAGAACAAGAGCTTTGGAACTATTAATCGTAAAAATGTCAACTTCATTTGGAAATGCTCAAAATACTTTCAGGCAATCTTATCCGGAAAGGTCCAGGGTGGGTGCAGGTTTCTGTTTTAGCCAAGCTTCAACTGATTAACTACTCATGATCCATAGATCCCTCAAGATCTTGAAATAGAATCGCGTGACTTCATGCTGGGCTTAAACGGAAACCTACATTTGAGCAAAAAAAGGAAATGGGAGGCCCCAGCAAATGTCTTTCAGGGAAGGGCTCAGTTTATCTTAGAGCTCAGAGGTGCAGGTCTGAGGATCCACTCTGCTCTGTGGAAGGGTGCGTTTGTCTGCGCTGAAGATGGAGAGATGTCTGCTGTTCCTCTCTCTCTCCTCCCTCCTCCTGCTCTCCACAGCCAGTGAGTACCAGCTTCATCCTCCTCTCCTGCTTCTCCACACCCAGTCAGGGTCAGAGACTGGGGGCCAGGGCCAAGGGGTCAGAGGGTCTGCTGGTCAAAGGGCTCTCCAGTAAGAGCAGGGTTACAGGCAGCCTGTAAACACCACAGATTACTGGAGGGACATTTCTCTGCATGATTCATTGAGTTTTCATCAAACAAATGTTATTATGAATTATTTAGAAAATGTTTCTGTATTTATTTGACATACTCTCTTCACAGCAGTGCATTTGAGTTCCTCATGAGAGCACTTTAATAAATTATTTTTAAATATAT
Source organism: Conger conger (assembly GCF_963514075.1). NCBI lineage: Eukaryota > Metazoa > Chordata > Actinopteri > Anguilliformes > Congridae > Conger > Conger conger. The sequence goes on along the minus strand of NC_083761.1, from coordinate 86,155,472 downwards.
ATATTTTAAAAAAATGACAAAAAAAAAAAGTATACAAACACTAACAAGTACTAGTGGTAACGCCTGTGGAAACCTTTACTTTCTAAGCAGGGCTAAAGCAACATTGATCCAGAGTCAGACTTCTTATGAAGATCTTTTAAAATAACAGACTCTGAAAAGTTAATATCCTCAACCTCTTCTTATACAAATATATAATAATAATATATGAAATATTACTTAAAGCTCACATTGGTTTGAATATGTGGCATGGTTTTTTTTAAAGCATGTTGTCAACTAAAATTTAAAAAATAAATATGGAAATTTATCAAGTGGCGGCACGGATGGTGCAGTGGGTAGCACTGCCGCCTCACAGCAAGGAGTTCCTGGGTTCGAATCCCCGTCGGCCTCTCTGTGGGGAGTTTGCATGTTTTCCCCGTGTCTGCGTGGGTTTCCTCCGGGTACTCCGGTTTCCTCCCACAGTCCAAAGACATGCAGGTTAGGCTGATTGGAGAGTCTAAATTGCCCATAGGCATGAGTGTGTGAGTGAATGGTGCGTGTGCCCTGCGATGGACTGGCGACCTGTCCAGGGTGTATTCCAGCCTTTCGCCCAATGTATGCTGGGATAGGCTCCAGCCCCCCTGCGACCCTGATCAGGATAAGTGGGTTCAGATAATGGATGGATGGATGGAATTTAACACATGAAAAAAGATATCCTGATAAATAGTGATTGTTTAACGGGCAGGCATTTCATGAAGCACAACTACAGATATGAACTGTTTCCTCATGGTGAAAACAACATTCGACTGAAAACAAAACCATCACAAATGTGAAACATTAAAAACCCTTTTTGCTTTATATATAAAAAATGCAAAGTAGATGTGTTATGTTCGGCTCTGAGAACCCAAACGCAGACCACAGGATAATCCAAAATCGTTGTTTATTTGTCCGAAGTCGTAGCCAGGAGATCCAATACAATGACAAAAACGAAAGGCAAAAGAATAGTCGAAAACAGGTGAGGGGGGGTCAAAAATCCGGAAAATCAAAAGGCTAAAGTACAGAAGGGCGAAGGCCAAAATCGAAGTCCGAAAACAAAGCAGAATGTCAAAAAACCAGAAAAGCAGAAAGGCAAACGAAACAAAAGGGCAAGGCAGGCTTGGAAATCAAAAGGCAAAGGGGTTTACGAAGGGTTAGGCTTACGAAGTTTTCCGCACTAAGACTGATCAACGTTCTGACAAGGAACAATGCAGAGACTGAGGTTTAAATACATGAGGGAAGGTAACAATCTAGGCGGGGCTGGGGAAAAGGTGGGCTAAACAAATAGACAACAGGTGGGGAAACATAATAGGGTAATAACATCATAACAGGAGGGAGACAAAAACGCAGACTGGATGCACGTAACCAACATGTAAAACCTACAGCTCCAGGTTAGGGAGTAGACATTTGCATAGCTTGAAGACGAAGTGATAGTTAGAGACAGGTGCAAATACTTCGCTGAAACTAAACAAGTAATCAGGGATAGCATAGGGAGGCGGAGTTACAGAACAGTGCAGAAATACTAAGAGATGCGTTAGTGAGTTAGTCTCCCCCTCTCCGAACCTCCACCTCACGCTCATGACTACTGTCTGTTCTGGCTCCACGGTGGTGGAACGAACTCCCCGTTCAGGTCAGAACTGGAGAATCTCTCCCCACCTTCAAGCGCAAACTGAAGACGCACCTCTTCAAGCAGCACCTCTCCCCATCCCTCCCTACCTCCCTGTGAACCTTAATTGTTGTCTTTGTGATTTACTTTGTGTTTTGATATTTTTAGTTGGCTAGGTAAGCAGTATGTGGATAGTTAAGTTTGGTCACTTTTGCTTTGTTGTTTGTTTATTTGTTGATTTAAAAATAATAAATAAATAAATATAGGCACTGGTCCTTATCTTTGTTGTACGGGTAGCAATTGAAATTGTACTTCCCTCCAGGGTCTTTCAGCGCACTTATCCCTGGTTATGGGGATGCACTTTGCTGTACGTCGCTCTGGATAAGAGCGTCTGCCAAATGCCAATAATGTAATGTAATGTAATATTTCTAAACTACCCAATAAAAGTGATTGTTAGTTAGTTAGTTAGTTAGACAGACAGTAAGTATATCAAACGGATTAGTTCTGTACAAAACCTAGATTAGTAGTAGTTAGTAAGAATCGTGCTTTACAACATTTAACTACCAAGAAAAAGCCGGAAGTAAGAATCGCGAGTTGAGAAGGAATTTCTTGAAAACCCGAAAATACCGTAAACCCGAATAGTGGGACACGCAGACAGGGGAGTGACTCGGCTGGTGAACATTCAGACGCAGACATAACAGGGGAGGACAAATGAGAACTGTAATAGAAAACACTAACCGATGAGCTATGAATAATTAACAAGAATAAACATGAATACCTACAGGACAAATACAGAAACATTTCAAGATGCCATGCATACAGGTTTCTAGCCATGACTAATTTGCAACCCCTGTCCCGGGCCAAATTTTTTAAAGTTAAAACAGGAAATACAGAAGCAGTGAACTTCAAATAATACCTAAATATTAAAAAGTGGTACAGATAAAAGACTAAAATAAGGACAAACACTAAAATAAGGGCAAAGACAAAAATCAAAATGTTAATAATACATAAAATCAGTGTTCACAGACTTGCTTCAGTTTCAGCATGTGTGTTTAAAAATCTTGAGCTCTTTCAATGTTTTAATTTCAGATGGTAATGTGCTGCCTTAATAGGTATGTAATGTCTAATTAAGCGGAAGCAATTGAAATTTGTTTTGACAGTTTTGCACAACCTCTTTACATGATTATCGAACTTAAGCTGAGAGTCTAAATTAACACCTAAAAATGTCATTTCATGTACCTCATCTAGCTCTTGCTCGTCAATCTTTATTCTTAAATTTTCATTGAAATGTATTTTTTATTAAAAAGCACATTGAGACCGTCTTATTACAGTTCAGAGTCAGATGAGTATTTCAGAGCCACTGTGACACACCAGACATTTATTTTGTGAGCATCTCTGCTGCCATATGAGGGTTTTTTTGCTTGCACATATATAATTGTGTCGTCCGCATAGATTTGGCATCTAACTCTTTTACAGCAGTCAGGTAAGTCATTTACATATAAACTAAAAAGCAAAGGGCCTAAAATTGAACCTTATGGGATTCCCATTTGGCAAGTTTGGGCAGATGACTGGGTAGAATTTATTCTAACACATTGCTCTCTGCATTCAAGATAAGATCTAAAGCAGGTTATTGCATTGTTTGAAAAATGAAATCGTTGCAGTTTATTTGAAAGAATTTCATGGTTCACAGTACAAAAATACTGCTCCCACTACACTGCCTTCATCTAATGACTGTTTTATAGTTTCAGTGAGGTAACAGTTTGCTAACTCTGTTGAGTACCTTGGTCTGAATTCAAATTGTTTGGGGTGCAGAAGGTGAGTAGTTGTTTAGCAACTGTTTTTTCAAGAACCTTTGAGAGTGCAGATAAAATTGAAATTGGTCTATAGTTAGAGACCTGGTCAAGTGCTCCAGACTTGGAATTGGGGTGATAATTACCGATTTCCAGTGCTGAGGAAACTCATTAGTTCTGATTGATAAATTGACCACATGTGTTACTGGCGTTAAGAGAAGAGAACTGTGTTTTTAAAAATAAACAAAATAACAAAATTATCCTTGGCCTTAGATTGCCTTCACTGCGTGATAACCTTACCAGTCTTTCTTTGATCTACTTCTTTAATATAAAAGGATGTTGATTTGTCTCTCAGTGTATCTTTTACCTGTACTGGTTGGAAACTTGCTGCCATTTCCTCAGCTGATTGAGTAAAAAATTTATTAAATTTGTTTGCAATTTCAATACTTTCATTACTAACTAATTTCTATAATAAATTCCACTGTTGATTTTTGTGGGTTAGGCACTCAATTGGCTAAAATATTTAAGTGCTTCCAAAGTGCCAAGCTTTTCCCCTCTGATTCTGTGATCAACTGCATGAAGTAACATGTTTTTTCATCAGGTGGCGAATATCCTTATTCTGCCACAGTAAAGCCCTACTACACTGTGGGTGCTTCAATGAGTGTATTTCTGAATCACATCTATAAAGTGTTTTTGTCATTGTAGTACTTAAAACAGGTATTTAAATCTTGAATTTGTTTAATGTTATCCCAATTAATATTCTGTAATTCATTTTCGAATTGTTATTTTATTCTTCGGGATGCCTGTGAACTCTGGATAATTTTCTAACGATTAAAATCATGTTATGGTCGGACAGACCTGTAATTAAATTGTACGTCTTTGTCACTCACTCAGTTCTATTCGTGAAAATCAAATCAATAAGGGTTTTACTGACTTTAGTAAGTCTTGTTTGCTCACCCCCCCCCCCCCCTCCCCAATCTGTCTTTTCAAAAACAAACGTAACCAGGTACAGCAATTATATGTGTTGGGATATTACTCTTTAACCAAGATTCACTTCGACACTTCTTTAGAGGAACCATCCTTCCCCATCTGCAGGGGATCACGGCTGAGTGCAGAAGATGCCTCTTCTGTGGAAATCATTTTCACTTTTCCAGTCTTTACCCTGTTACATGTCATTAAGGTGTCTACCATTTACCAGATACTTTTATCCAGAGGGAATTAAAGTGTAAACACAGGTGCAAAGATCAGGGAAGGAAGTGCAGCAATTCTCTGGAGAGGGAAAATATCATCCCAGGAGACCCAACGTATCTGCAAAACTCCAATAAGAATGCACATCATCCCAGTCTAAATAAGTAAAATTAAGTTTTACAACTCTTATTTTTTTGATCCTGATTACATTTTGACAATGTCCTTTTTTGCAATGGCTTGGAACTTCTGATATCTGCACGTGCTTTTTAATACCATATCAGCATTCTCCTTCCAATTATCAGGCCAGTGAAACAGTTTTTGTGTCTGACAAAGTAAAAAGGTTTTCTCCCCCTTGTGGCCAACGTGTGTCCCTGCAGTCTGTAGGGGCTTCTTCTCCCTGAGAGATGAGCGCTGTCACAGAAGTGTCATCTGCTTAATCAGTCATGTGACAGGCCTCACTGGCAGAGCTCATATCACTGGTGTCCAGTGCACAAAGCAAGGCAGATAGAGCGCACCCTAGTGGTGTCCCTGTGTTACTACAGACACTGCTGGGGTCATCCTTTGAAGCCACAGGGAATATGGTCCAACAGGTTAACCCCTTCCCCGCCAATTATTTTGGAAAAAACCAGACAATTTTTAAATTTTTAAATTTAATATAGTATTTTTATGCTGATTATGAAAAAGAACTTGTATTTCATTTTTTCCCCATTTTTGTGGTTGAAATTTTATTTTGAAAATAAAAGTGTTTAGACCTGTTTACTCGTCCGTGACTGAAAAAAAACACATTCGGTCAAAACGTATATACTCGTCTCCGCCGGGGAAGGGGTTAATCAGTATTAAAGATCTTTAATCAGTGTTTTTACATGACCATGTGTATCAAGAAGATGTTTCTATCCTGTATAGCATAAAAAATCTATGCATATTCTTCACTTCTTTAGGCCGTGTTGGCCAATGGTAAAAAGCATTCTGCAATCTTGAAGCCTGTACAGGCATAGCAGCAAATACCTTTCAGTTTAAGGAAACCTTTCTTGAGTTGTCTTAAATCTGTTCATTCGTGAAGTTAATCTCTCTCTCTCTCTCTCTCTCTCGCTCTCCCTCTCTCTCTCTCTCTCTCAGGCAGGGAGGATGTGAGGCTGGTGAATGGTAGCAGCCCCTGTGCTGGGAGAGTGGAGGTTTACCATCGGGGAGAGTGGGGGACAGTGTGTGATGATCACTGGGACATGAGAGGTGCTGGGGTGGTGTGCAGACAGCTGGGCTGTGGAGATGCTGTAGATGCACTAGGAGAGGCTCACTTTGGACCAGGGTCTGGGAGAATATGGATGGCTCATGTGTCCTGCAGTGGATCAGAATCCTCACTGAAGCAGTGTGGGTCACTAGGATGGGGTGAACATCACTGTAATCATGGAGCGGATGCTGGAGTGATCTGCTCAGGTTGGACTCAGCTCTTACAATAGTCTTATACCAAATGGCACTTTGGATTTACGTGAGGATATGTACATTTTTAAAAGCAAACTTATACTACATGTGTCTAAAACATAGTATTTCATTTTTTAATGTTGTGTTATAAACTGATGTGTGCATTGTGCCATTCACTGAACTAACCAGAGTTTGCACAGTTGCAACAGACTCATGTTTATGTTCTTTCTTGTTATGTTGCTCTTATTTTGTAAATGTGATTGGCTCATCTCCTAAAGAGGTTGACAGGTAATTGTCTCACCTCAGACTGCAGTAGACGTGTGATTGGCTCATCTCACACCCTATGTATAATAGCTGTGCAGTCCTGTGTTCAGACAGCTGTGCTGAATGTTGTCTCTGGAATAAGGTGCCAGCCATTGCTAATGATTCTCTCTTTATTCTCTGTTCAACTGCAGAGGTCAGGCTGGTGGGTGGGACTGACCGGTGCTCTGGGAGAGTAGAGGTGCATCATGGGAGCTCCTGGGGCACTGTGTGTGATGCTGACTTTGACCAGCAGGACGCAGAGGTTGTGTGCAGGGAGCTGGGCTGTGGGGCTCCTCAAGAGCTGCGCGGGGCAGCTGCATTCGGCCAGGGCGAGGGCCAGGTGTGGGCAGAGGAGATTCAGTGTAGAGGCAACGAATCTCAGATTAACTTTTGCCCCACAGCACCCTCACAGAATCAACCCTGCTCCCATGGAAACGATGTGAGCCTGGTGTGTTCTGGTAAGAGTCTTCTGTGCACTGTGAGAGTTTCTGCGATGCTGGGTGAATATAGCCCCTTAATAGGCCATATGAGTTTATATTTAACAAGGTCTTTATTCATTATACTGTGAAATGTTACACGTCAGTATGTGTGAGTTTAATCAAGTGTGGAGTTTGGATGATCTCCCAGATATGTACTTAGAACCATCTCAACATCCTAATTTCCTCTGTTCAGGGCAGAACTGTTCTTACATCTGGAAAGGCAAACTTATATACTCAGTGACCACTATATTAGGTAGACCTGTACACCAGCTTGTTTATGGAAATATTGAATCAGCCAATAATGTGGCAGCACCTAAATGCCTAAAAGAATGCAGACATGGTGGAGAGGTTCAGTTGTTTTTCAGACCAAATGTCAGAATGGGGAAGAAATGTGATCTAAGTGACTGGTTGATGTTGGTGCCAGACAGGGTGGTTTGAGTATCTGCTGATCTCCTGGGGTTTTCATGCACAACAGTCTCTAGAGTTTGTGGAGAATGGTGCGAAAAACTAAAAACATCTAGTGAGCAGCAGTTCTGCGGGCAGAAACACCTTGTTAATGAGAGAGGTCAGAGGAGAAGGGCCAGACTGGTCAAAGCTGACAGGAAGTCGACAGTAACACAAACTACTACACATTACAGCAGTAGAACAGCATCTCTTCACACACAACGTGTCAAACCTCTAAGTAGATAGGCTACAGCAGCAGAAGACCAATAAGTCTAATAAATGCCTAAAACAGTGCTCACTGAGTGTATATAGTGCTATTATTTCAATTTGAGTATCTCTATCTCTCTCTCTCTCTCTCTCTCTCTCTCTCTCTCTCTCTCTCTCTCTCTCTCTCAGGCAGGGAGGATGTGAGGCTGGTGAATGGTAGCAGCCCCTGTGCTGGGAGAGTGGAGGTTTACCATCTGGGAGAGTGGGGGACAGTGTGTGATGATTGGTGGGACATGAGAGGTGCTGGAGTGGTGTGCAGACAGCTGGGCTGTGGAGATGCTGTAGATGCACTAGGAGAGGGTCACTTTGGACCAGGGTCTGGGAGAATATGGATGGGTGCTGTGTCCTGCAGTGGATCAGAATCCTCACTGAAGCAGTGTGGGTCACGAGGATGGGGTAAACATCATTGTAATCATGGAGAGGATGCTGGAGTGATCTGCTCAGGTTGGACTCAGCTCTTACAATAGTCTTATACCAAACGGCACTTTGGATTTAAATGAGGATATGTACATTTTTAAAAGCAAACTTATATTACATGTGTCTAAAACATAGTATTTCATTTTTTAATGTTGTGTTATAAACTGATGTGTGCATTGTGCCATTCACTGAACTAACCAGAGTTTGCACAGTTGCAACAGACTCATGTTTATGTTCTGTCTTTTTATGTGCTCTTATTTTGTAAATGTGATTGGCTCATCTCCTAAAGAGGTTTACAGGTAATTGTCTCACCTCAGACTGCAGTAGATGTGTGATTGGCTCATCTCACACCCTATGTATAATAGCTGTGCAGTCCTTTGTCCAGACAGCTGTGCTGAATGTTGTCTCTGGAATAAGGTGCCGGCCATTGCTAATGATTCTCTCTTTATTCTCTGTTCAACTGCAGAGGTCAGGCTGGTGGGCAGGACTGACCTGTGCTCTGGGAGAGTAGAGGTGCATCATGGGAGCTCCTGGGGCACGGTGTGTGATGCTGACTTTGACCAGCAGGACGCAGAGGTTGTGTGCAGGGAGCTGGGCTGTGGGGCTCCTAAAGAGCTGCGTGGGGCAGCTGCATTCGGCCAGGGCGAGGGCCAGGTGTGGGCAGAGGAGATTCAGTGCAGAGGCAACGAATCTCAGATTAACTTCTGCCCCAAAGCACCCTCACAGAATCAACCCTGCTCCCATGGAAACGATGTGAGCCTGCTGTGTTCTGGTAAGAGTCTTCTGTGCACTGTGAGAGTTTCTGTGATGCTGGGTGAATATAGCCCCTTAATAGGCCATATGAGTTTATATTTAACAAGGTCTTTATTCATTATACTGTGGAATGTTACATGTCAGTGTGTGTGAGTTTAATCAAGTGTGGAGTTTGGATGATCTCCCAGATATGTACTTAGAACCATCTCAACATCCTAATTTCCTCTAATCAGGGCAGAACTGTTCTTACATCTGGAAAGGCAAACTTATATACTCAGTGACCACTATATTAGGTAGACCTGTACACCAGCTTGTTAATGGAAATATTGAATCAGCCAATAATGTGGCAGCACCTAAATGCATAAAAGAATGCAGACATGGTGAAGAGGTTCAGCTGTTTTTCAGACTAAATGTGGGAAGAAATGTGATCTAAGGGGTTGATGTTGGTGCCAGACAGAGTGGTTTGAGTATCAACTGATCTCCTGGGATTTTCACGCACAACAGTCTCTAGAGTTTGCGGAGAATGGTGCGAAAAACAAAAAACATCCAGTGAGCAGCAGTTCTGCGGGCAGAAACACCTTGTTAATGAGAGAGGTCAGAGGAGATGGGTCAGACTGGTCAAATCTGACAGGACGTTGACTGTAATGCCAACAAGTATGCATTACAGCAGTGGCATCTCTGAACACACAACGTGTCAAACCTCTAAGTGGATAGGCTACTGCAGCAAAAGACCAATAAGTCTATAAAATAAGATTATGTTACATTAATGGCATTTGGCAGACGCTCTTATCCAGAGCGACGTACAACAAAGTGAAAAGTGCATATCCATGACCAGGGATAAGTGCGCTGAAAGACCCTAGAGGGAAGTACAATTTCAACTGCTGCCTGTACAACAACGATAAGGACCAGGCCCTATTTGATTATCGTTTTTTTATTTTTTATTATTAGTATTATTATTATTATTTTCAATTGTAATACCGCAACATGCAAATGTATGAACAAACTGCTTACCTAGCCAAACTAAACATCCTCATACACAAGTGAATAACACAGGTAAAGACAACAATTAAGGTTTACAGGGAGGTGGGGAGGGACAGGGAGAGGTGCTGCTTGAAGAGGTGCGTCTTCAGTTTGCGCTTGAAGTTGGCAAGAGATTCTGCTGATCTGACCTCCACGGGGAGTTTGTTCCACCACCGTGGAGCCAGAACAGACAGCAGTCATGAGTGGGAGGTGGAAGTGTGGAGAGGGGGAGGCACCAAGTGGCCTGTGGAGGCCGAACGAAGAGGTCTGGCAGGGGTGTAGGGTCTGATGAAGAGGTCTGGCAGGGGTGTAGGGTCTGATGATTTTTTGGAGGTAAGTAATAAATAAGTTATAAATACCTAATAAAGTGCTCACTGAGTTTAGATAGTGTATTAGGCTAGTATTTTAACATTTAAAACTGTCACTGCTGTACAGTGTACAAAGCCAGGGAGATGGAGATTTGGGTGTGCTCTTTGTTCCTGCAGACAGTGCTGGGGTCATATACTTTAAATCCACAGTATGGTGTACGCTCATCCCCTCCTCTCTTTCTCTCTCTCTCTCTCTCTCCCTCTCTCTCTCTCTCTCTCTCTCTCTCTCTCTCTCAGGCAGGGAGTATGTGAGGCTGGTGAATGGTAGCAGCCCCTGTGCTGGGAGAGTGGAGGTTTACCATCTGGGAGAGTGGGGGACAGTGTGTGATAATTGGTGGGACATGAGTGATGCTGGGGTGGTGTGCAGACAGCTGGGCTGTGGAGATGCTGTAGATGCACTAGGAGAGGCTCACTTTGGACCAGGGTCTGGGAGAATATGGATGGGTGCTGTGTCCTGCAGTGGATCAGAATTCTCACTGAAGCAGTGTGGGTCACCAGGATGGGGTGAACATCGCTGTGATCATGGAGAGGATGTTGGAGTGATCTGCTCAGGTAGGACTCAGTGTTATTCAGCTCTTACCAATGTTCTTAACCTAACTCAGCACATTGGAGTTAAATGAGGATATAGTGTAATGATATTCATCAACAAATACATCATTTTCCTATTATTTAAATTTCATAATCTCTAAAACGTAGTACTACATTATTTAAGTTCTGTTCTAATGTAATGTGTGCATTGTTCCATTCGCTGAACTAATCCAGAATGTACACAGTGCAACAGACTCTCATATTTATGATGTACTTGCTCTTGCTCTGTAGCTATCAGAATGTTTATACATTTTAGTCTCAGTCTGTCACTACAGTGTACACGTGATTGACTCATCTAACACTGCAGATGATGTGTGATGGCTCATCTCACACAGCAGTAGACGTGTAATTAGATAGATAGATAGATCATTGCATTTATATCACACTTTTCTTGACACTCAAAGCGCTTTACAGTGATGAGGGGGAAACTCGCCTCAACCACCACCAATGTGTAGCACCCAACTGGGCGATGCACAGCTGCCATTTTGCACCAGAACGCTCACCACACACTAGCTGAGGTGGAGAGGGAGAGAATAATGCTTTTTCCAATTAAGGCAGGGAATGACTATATGGCTGGTTGAGAGAGGCAGGTTAGCCATTTAGCCAGGACACTGGGGAACCCCTTCTCTTTGAGAAGAGTGTAATGAGATCTTTAATGACCTCAGTGAGTCAGTCCCACCGTTTTACTCCTCCTCTGAAAGATGGCGTCTCCTACAGCACAGTGTCCCCATCACTATGTTGGGGCATCGGGGGTAACTGAACCAGAGGGAAGATCTCCCCCGAACTGGCCCCCAACAACACTTCCAGCAAAAACTTAGGTTTCCCAGGAGGTCTCCCATCCAAGTACTAACCAAGCGCACACCTGCTTAGGTTCAGCAGGAGCAGGGTGCATGATGGTATAACAATACCATGATGGCTTGGCTCATCTCACACTGCTGTACTCCATGTATAATACGTCTAATTATACGTATAATTGTTGTACGTCGCTCTGGATAAGAGCGTCTGCCAAATGCCAATAATGTAATGTAATGTAATGTGTTCTGTGTGAAAAATGTACTGTGCAGTGTGCACTATCTCTGCTGAATCCCTTGATGGTCAGTTGCTCCTCTTTATTATTTAAATAAAAAGCTCCAGGTTGCTGGATGGCTCATTTAGGTAGGGCACCACACTGTGGTGCATGGTTGAGCTCCATGGTCTCTGATCAAATCCCAACCATGCCAGTGCCCTCTGTGGGTAACAAGTTTAAACAAATAAACAAACAAACAAAGAACTGTAACTCCAAGGTCGGTGGTTCTAATCCCGGTGTAGCCACCGTAAGATCCGCACAGCCGTTGGGCCCTTGAGCAAGGCCCTTAACCCTGCATTGCTCCAGGGGAGGATTGTCTCCTGCTTAGTCTAATCAAGTGTACGTCACTCTGGATAAGAGTGTCTGCCAAATGCCAATAATGTAATGTAATGTAATAATAGCTGTGCAGTCCTGTGTTCAGACAGCTGTGCTGAATGTTGTCTCTGGAATAAGGTGCCAGTCATTGCTGATGATTCTCTCTTTATTATCTGTTCAACTGCAGAGGTCAGGCTGGTGGGCGGGACTGACCTGTGCTCTGGGAGAGTAGAGGTGCATCATGGGAGCTCCTGGGGCACGGTGTGTGATGCTGACTTTGACCAGCAGGACGCAGAGGTTCTGTGCAGGGAGCTGGGCTGTGGGGCTCCTAAAGAGCTGCGCGGGGCAGCTGCATTCGGCCAGGGCGAGGGCCAGGTGTGGGCAGAGGAGATTCAGTGTAGAGGCAACGAATCTCAGATTAACTTCTGCCCCACAGCAGCCTCACAGAATCAACCCTGCTCCCATGGAAACGATGTGAGCCTGGTGTGTTCTGGTAAGAGTCTTCTGTGCACTGTGAGAGTTTCTGTGATGCTGGGTGAATATAGCCCCTTAATAGGCCATATGAGTTTATATTTAACAAGGTCTTTATTCATTTTACTGTGAAATGTTACACATCAGTATGTGTGAGTTTAATCAAGTGTGGAGTTTGGATGATCTCCCAGCTATGTACTTAGAACCATCTCAACATCCTCATTCCTCTATTCATTACATTACATTACATTATTGGCATTTGGCAGACGTTCGTATCCAGAGCGACGTACAGTTGATTAGACTAAGCAGGAGACAATCCTCCCCTGGAGCAATGCAGGGTTAATGGCCTTGCTCAAGGGCCCAACGGCTGTGCGGATCTTATTGTGGCTACACCGGGATTAGAACCACCTTGTGTGTCCCAGTCATTTACCTTAACCACTATGCTACAGGCCGCCCCGGGGTGACCACTTTATTGCGTTGACCTGTACACCAGCTTGTTAATGCAAATATTGAATCAGCCAATAATGCGGCAGCAATGCATAAAAGCATGTAGACATGGTGAAGAGGTTCAGCTGTTTTTCAGACCAAATGTCGGAATAGGGAAGAAATGTGATCTAAGTGACTGGTTGATGTTGGTGCCAGACAGGGTGGTTTGAGTATCTGCTGATCTCCTGGGATTTTCACGCACAACAGTCTCTACAGTTTGCGGAGAATGGTGCGAAAAACAGAAATCATCTAGTGAGCAGAAGTTCAGTGGGAAGAAATGCCTTGTTCATGAGAGAGGTCAGAGGAGAAGGGCCAGACTGGTCAAAGCTGACAAACATGACAAACATTACAAACATTACAGACATGACAGGAGCGTTCCAGTGTGCTCACACACCAAATCTGGCATGCTTCACATTCCATTAATTTTCTATGGAGAGGCTTGCGGTGCGTGAAGTTTGCAGTCTGGTGAGTGCCGTGTACGTTTGGCGGTTCTGTATTTACATATCGTGATCTGCCCATGCAAATCAACTGAGTCCAGCACTGCTCGCATGGCTCACAAAACTAGGATCAAACTTTCAAACTAGGTATTGTTGGTAAAATATGAATCAGCATGTGTATTTCGTTTATTTTGCTCTTCAGATGTTTTCAAAAACATATTTTAATGGACTGTTTAAGAGGAATAGGACCCGCCATATTGTGATGTTTTGCCAAAACTCTCTCTCTCTCTCCCTCTCTCTCTCTCTCTCTCTCTCTTTCTCTCTCTCAGGCAGGGAGGATGTGAGGATGGTGAATGGTAGCAGCCCCTGTGCTGGGAGAGTGGAGGTTTACCATCGGGGAGAGTGGGGGACAGTGTGTGATGATTACTGGGGTATGAGAGGTGCTGGAGTGGTGTGCAGACAGCTGGGCTGTGGAGATGCTGTAGATGCACTAGGAGAGGCTCACTTTGGACCAGGGTCTGGGAGAATATGGATGGGTCCTGTGTCCTGCAGTGGTTCAGAATCCTCACTGAAGCAGTGTGGATCACTAGGATGGGGTAAACATGACTGTAATCATGGAGAGGATGCTGGAGTGATCTGCTCAGGTAGGACTCAGTGTTATTCATTTCTTACCAATGTTCTTTAAAAAACCCACACATTACAACAGTGGTATGCAGAAGCGCATCACTGAACACACAACAAATCATGGGATAGGCTACAGCAGTAGAAGTCCAAAGAAAAGCAAAATAAAAACCTTATGAAGTGCACTTTATTAGGTATCTATTTAACTCATCTTTTAGACTGGAGTCTTCTGCTCCTGTCGCCTATCCACTTAGAGGTTAGGCGTGTTGTGTGTTCAGAGATGCTCTTCTGCAAACCACTGTTGTAATGTGAGGTTATTTGCATTCCTGTCACCTTCCTGTCAGCTTTGACCAGTCTGGCCCTTCTCCTCTGACCTCTCTCATTAACAAGGCATTTATGCCCACAGAACTGCTGCTAATTGGACTTCTTTTTGTTTTTTGCACCATTCTTTGCGAATTCTCGAGACAAGTGTGTGTGAAAATCGTTCAGCAGAAGTTTCTGAAACCACCCTGTCTTCCACCATCGTCTTTGTAATGGACAGGTTTAACATCTTCATCATCACTGCCACCGTAATCAGCACCATAGAGTATATATATTTATTTTATTAATTAACAAAGGAATACAGTAAGAATTCAGTATACAGGGAATAGTGTACAAACAGAACAAAAACAAAAGAGCCAGGGGTATATCACACTCGAAAAATATAAGATATAACATTAAGTGCTTTGATAGCCTTTTTGTTTGTTGAATTAGAAAGTAGTTTCACATATCGTTCAACATCTTTCATGAAAACAACAATGTAAGGTTTTTTTATTCCTAAATTTACATTTATGAATGAAACATTTTGCCAGCATCAATATCAAATTTATTATATAAAAAAAAAAAAATTCTTGGGTTATTGAAAAAAGCAAACACCTAATTTTTCCCAAAATAAATTAAATTATTAAAAGATATTATCAATGACAAATCTGCAAAGGTCTTGCCAAAATTTCTTGGTGTGAGAACAATGCCAAAATAGGCGTAAAACTGTTTCTGGATATTCATCACAAAAAGAGCAGTTTGTGTATATGTCTCTTTAAATATTTTGAAATGGTGACATTATTGATAATGCTAGCTAGCTAGTTTGCTTTCATAAGGACGTTAACTTCAGGTTGTGCTTTTATCTTAACTTGGATAGCTAGCTCGCAACAATTATGATTGGATAAGCCAGCATCCTTACCTTAGCTATCGATCATAGTTGAAATAGTAAGTTAGCTAGCGTGTGAAAACTCACAGCGCGAGCGTCTATCATGGAGGTAGCTATGGTAACAAACCACAATGTGTGGAAAGTGGGGACACGGTCTATCAATCATAGCTAATTGATGTACATTTGTTTTATTGTTGCCTAAAGACAACTGGCAAGTGTCACATTCAACCACCATGTTACTGTTTAAATCAACAGAATGCAGTCCTCTCTGTTCTGATAGAATGGGAAATCATAATGCTTTAGCTCTTAGCCGTAACCCTAACCAGCTCCACTGCAGTCATATCTGCATTACAATAGCACAGGGGTGTCTAATCTTATCTGGAAAGGACCAAGGTGGGTTCAGGTTTTTGTTTTAGCCCATCAGAATCGGTGTATCGTAGTGCTGGGCAAAAACAAGAACGACATTGGCTCAGGAGGTAAGAGCAGTCGTCTGGCAGTCGGGGGGTTGCTGGTTTATCCCCTGGGTGTGTCGAAGTGTCCCTGAGCAAGACACCTAACGCCCAGTTGCTTCTGATGAGCTGGCTGGTGCCTTGCATGGTAGCCAATTGCTGTTGGTGTGTGTGTGTGTGAATGGATGAATGAGCACCATCAATTATACAGCGCTTTGGATAAAGGCGCTATATAAATGCAGACCATTTGCCATTTGATTAGACACCCCTGATCTAGCAGTTAGAGCGTTGACCCCGCCCACACCTACTCTGAGGCGGTCACATGGTTTCCCAGTACATGGATGAGTGAAATGCGCTCAGCTGAATACCAGGTTAAAGCCCGTTTGCACTGTATGTTTGATGAGAACATTATTATGAGGGAGAAGCTCAGTCTGTTCTCTGTCTTACAGAGACACCCCAGGCTGTCTTGACGGTCTCTCCTCATGGGCGGATATATAGAGGACAAGCTGTCAGTCTCTCTTGTGAGGTCACAGTGCCCTCTGCTGGCTGGGAATATTATTGGTACAAAGGAAATGGATCAAGTGGCACTGCCCTCATTGCCAGTACAGCTGAAGGCTCGTACACCCTCAGTGCTGCAGCTCTTGCACACACCGGGGAGTACAGCTGCAGAGCAGGGAGGAGCAACCCAGTCTGGTACACAGAGTACAGTCCCCCTGTCCACATACAGGTAACAGGTGAGTGCTGTTACACAGAGTACAGTCATCCTGTCCACATACAGGTAACAGGTGAGTGCTGGTACACAGAGTACAGTCACCCTGTCCACATACAGGTAACAGGTGAGTGCTGGTATACAGAGTACAGTCACCCTGTCCACATACAGGTAACAGGTGAGTGCTGTTACACAGAGTACAGTCACCCTGTCCACATACAGGTAACAGGTGAGTGCTGTTACACAGAGTACAGTCACCCTGTCCACATACAGGTAACAGGTGAGTGCTGTTACACAGAGTACAGTCACCCTGTCCACATACAGGTAACAGGTGAGGGCTGATATGCCTCTGTGTGTAAAACTTGCAAGGTCCCATAATGCAGTGGGTATAACTGAAAAATCACATAATTTCTGGTAATTCTGGTATCCTGTTTGTTCAATAACTGCCAACAAACTTTTCCAGTGTTCATTATTGAATATCTTTTCAAAATAGTATTCATAAAATAATTCCATCTGCCTTGGTTTGTTCTTTGTCCCTCTGTGAGGGTGATTTGTCTTCTCCACAGTCATAAATACACTGGTGTGAAAACGGAACAGTGACCCAGTCTGTCTGCTTCCCACAGCACTGCCTAAGGCCACTCTGGATGTAGAGCCAAAATGGTGTCCACTGTACCCTGTATTACAGTACACTGCATTTACTTACTGTAGCAGATGCATTACAGTACACTGCATTCACTTACTGTAGCAGATGCATTTCAGTACACTTACTGTAGCAGATGCATTACAGTACACTGCATACACTTACTGTAGCAGATGCATTACAGTACACTGCACACACTTACTGTAGCAGATGCATTACAGTACACTGCATACACTTACTGTAGCAGATACATTGCAGTGCACTTACTGTTGCAGATGCATTACAGTACACTGCATTCACTTACTGTAGCAGATGCATTACAGTACACTACATTCACTTACTGTAGCAGATGCATTACAGTACACTGCGTACACTTACTGTAGCAGATGCATTACAGTACACTTACTGTAGCAGATGCATTACAGTACACTTACTGTAGCAGATGCATTGCAGTACACTTACTGTAGCAGATGCTTATGTTCAGAGTGACGTTCAGCACAGGAGCAATGTATAGCAGTATGCATCCCTCATCTCTGTGTCTCCACAGGCAGAGTGATGTATGGTCTGGTTGCTGCTCCTCTCCTGCTGGCCACCATTGTACTGTGTGTGAAATGGTACAGGAGACCAGGTGATGTGCTTTCACTGGGATGCACACTTACTCTCTAAAACATGATGTGTGTTTCAGGGCTCAGGCTGCAGCTCTGCTCACTCACAGTTCTCTCTCATCTGTTGTGTCTGTACGTGTTTGTTGATGTACAGGGCCGTCTAATGAAACAGCTGTCCGCTACACTGGAGGGAATGTGGAAATTGCCATGTAAAACACACAGAGGCTGGGTCCGTGTACTCATGTGAAATGAGAATGAAGTCTGAGAGCTCAGGACTCTTTTTTCATCATTGTGATGTTTCTCAGCTTGCAGGAGGGGAAATTGGGGGTGCAGTCATGGGGGCATTTTAGGGAATGGGAACAGGAAGATGTTGTGTCTTTAGAGCGCAGCATCTGTACGATATGAGCACAGTTTCTGATTCACCTGGGCTGCACTTGTGATCCTCGTGTAGTTAGTTTGCTTTGATTGCTGTATGTTTGTTCTTGGTTAGGTCACTGAACTTTATGTTTGATGCAGTAAATTGACATAAATTGACTGAAATTGAATATGTTTGTCACCATGTGTCTGTATGTATTAAATTGGATAGATGTTAAACTCTGTGTTACATTATTTTTAAAGTGTAATGTAGTTATGTTACTCTTCCCCTATTTCAGAGTCACAAAAGTAAAAAAATTGAGACGGGTGCGTGGGGGCTGGACCCAAAATGCACGACTCAGAAAGAAAGGGTAGATAAAGTCCCGTCAGGGCTTTATTCGGGACGAATCCCAGGAGAGTGGTCAGAACAAGCAAAGTCCATACACGAAGATCCAGCCAAACAAATAGTAAACAAACGAAAAGCACGGTGCCGAGGGAAGAGGCAAACACGTAGTCGGTAGACGTGCAGGGAGGTCCGGTAGCAGGAGACCTGTCAGCCAGGCAGATGTACAGGCGGACGGCAGGCAGAGGCGTAGTCGAAGGCGAAGCAGAAGTCGAAACCATAAAACAAACAGCGGGGCAAAGGTACAAAATCGGTAGGCGAGGACGTGGTAAAAAACAAATGATGGTCAGCAAAACAGAAATCAATAATCGGTGGTCGGTAAACAGGCTTGGATCGTAACGTGTAATCAATAACAGTAAATGCTCAAGCGTTGCATTGATAACAAGAGGCAGACAATTTCGCGAAGAACCGTAGTGCGACTGGGCTATAAATGCGGGTGTAGACAGGTGTAGACAATTAGTTTAGAGAGCAGCAAGGAAATGAAAAACAGGTGCGATAGATGACAAGTTTAACAAGGTAATTAGTAATCGTTAGTAATAAACCTATCCTGCCCTAGCATTAGTAAATTAGTAAATGACATGCACGAGAAACGTAAGGTAACATGAACACATAATTAGTTTGTTAGTTCTACCCAATCCTGATCTAGCATTTGTAGTTTTAGTAAATAGACAAATGGAAACAATTAGGGTGTGAATGACAGAAAGAGAGAGAGAGAGAAAAGGCGGACGCAAGGTTTGCGGAAAGACATGTAAAAGTGTAGGTTTAAACAATAACCAGTCTACGTAACAATAAACATAAATCAAAACATAACACAAAACGAAACTAAGACGATAACCACTCAACATAACAAGGTAATATAATCATAACGAAACAACTAGACATGACGAGAAAATAAATCGTAACGAGAAATAAACTAAACAACATGACGAACCTAGACGAACATAATACATGATAAGATAATACATGACTACGACAAAATGAATAAACATAAAACATGGCAAGACAGACCTGAAAGGTGACAAAAATAAAATAAAAAAAATTAAAAAACAATGTACTGTACCCATCCCTGCAATATTTTTTCCAAGCAAATGAATAAAAACATAAATGCACAATTAAAGTGAAACAACAAAGTAAAATAAGTCTTTTAAGCTTTACTTGAAAATATCATATTAATGCGCAGCCATTAATATGCTGGTATTTCTAAAGACAAGGAAGTACATGTGAGCATTTTTTAAAAATGTAATCAAAATCTGTATAATTCTTCAATATGTGGAATCCAAATCTCTAAAAATATGGTATGTTGATGATAATATTTGAATCATTGGCAAAAGATTTTTGAAAGTTGCGCGGTGGGGCCTCCATGGATTGGACTTGTTTATCCAGCACATCCCACAGATGCTCCATCGGATTGAGATCTGGGGGATTTGGAGGCCAGGGCAACACATTGAATCTTTGTCATGTTCCTTAAACCATTCCGCTTTCGACAGTAGACAGAGGTCAGAATGGGCACTCTGACTGACATATGTAACATGGTGTGTTGTGACACATTCATCACGTAGCCATCATTAAAATAGTCTGTGACTTGTGCCACAGTAGCCCTTGTGTCAGTTTGGACCAGATGGTATGGCCTTTGTTGCCTGTAGAAGGTTAATGGATTGTCCCTCCTTGGACCACTGTAGGTAGGTGCTCACCACTGCTGACCGGGAGCGTTTCGGAGTTGTTCTGACCCAGTCGTCTGGCAATAACCATTTGGCCCTTCAGGTCACACAGGTCTTTACGTCTGCCCATTTCCCCCGCCTTCAACACGTCTACCAAGGCTTCACCACCTAGCGATAGCCTTATTTAAAATTATTTCGAAAATGTTTCTGTATTTGATTCACTGAAAATGTGGCAGACTCTCTTCACAGTAATACATTTGATTACCATGTGACAGCACTTTCATTATACATTACACAACCATACTACATTCTCATGAAACATATTACAGCCACTATTAAAAATAAACTTGGTCCATGTTAGTCAGTGCTAATGCCCGTGGCATCTTCAACAGCAGGGCTGAAGCAGCCTTGATCCAGAGTCAGACTTCCTGTCTAAACCTTTTAAAATGACACACTCAGATAATATCCTCAGCTAACAACAGCAAATGCAAAATATTTTATTTCAAGCTCACATAAGTTTGAACATGTGGAATGTTTCATATAACATCATGTTGTCAACTAAAAAAATGGATGGAATGGAAATTTAACAAGAAATATGACAAAGATATACTCCATAGATTGGATTAAATCTAAGAAGTGGCTGGAATTTCATGAAGCACAACTACAAATATAAACTGTCACCTCGTGGTGAAAAGAACATTGAAAACAAAGTCATCACAAATGTGAAACATTAAAAACCAGAGTAATGCACATGGGGGTGGCCTGTGGTTAAGGTAAATGACCGGGACCCGTAAGGTCGTGGGTTCTAATCCTGGTGTGGCCACGATAAGATCCGCACAGCCGTTGGGCCCTTGAGCAAGGCCCTTAACCCTGCATTGCTCCAGGGGAGGATTGTCTCCTGCTTAGTCTAATCAACTGTAAGTCACTCTGGATAAGAGCGTCTGCCGAATGCCAATAATGTATTGTAATGTAATGTACAGGAACCATCCTTCCCCTTCTGCGAAGATGGCGCCCGTGTTGGCTAGTCGTCCGCCTCATCTGCTAAACCTCTTGTTTGTGATTGCTCTGTTCTTATGTGTTTTCTGCCGGGAAACCTCTACTCTCTTGGTTTACGATCGCCAAGCTCTTCTAAACTTAAGGGCGTTTGGCGAAACGCTGTCAACACACTGTTTGGGTGAACAACCGACGAGTCTCCCCCCTGTTCTACTGGACATTCCTGCTCACCTTTACCGCCCCCCTGTGCCTTTTCGCGCAAAAAACGCTACAGAAGACGGGGAAAGCGAGGCGGAGTACTAAAAATAAAAGGCTTACCTGCTGGCTTCCTTGTCCGTGATCAACGATTGTCTCCTCTATGATGGATGCTACCTCCCCGCTGTCCGACGCTCACTACTCAGCAGAGCCCGCTGGCTTCGCTCCGCTGTTCCCGACCCTCTGCCGCCTGTCGCCACCTCCTCGCCCGGCCCGATGCTATCACCTGGCCGGCCCACTACTGCCCCTTCACCGGATCCTCTGCCACCTGTCGCCACCTCCTCGCCCGGCCCGATGCTATCACCTGGCCGGCCCACTACTGCCCCTTCACCGGATCCTCTGCCCCCTGTCGCCACCTCCTCGCCCGGCCCGATGCTATCACCTGGCCGGCCCACTACTGCCTCTTCACCGGATCCTCTGCCACCTGTCGCCACCTCCTCGCCCGGCCCGATGCTATCACCTGGCCGGCCCACTACTGCCTCTTCACCGGATCCTCTGCCCCCTGTCGCCACCTCCTCGCCCGGCCCGATGCTATCACCTGGCCGGCCCACTACTGCCTCTTCACCGGATCCTCTGCCCCCTGTCGCCACCTCCTCGCCCGGCCTGATGCTATCACCTGGCCGGCCCACTACTGCCCCTTCACCGGATCCTCTGCCACCTGTCGCCACCTCCTCGCCCGGCCCGATGCTATCACCTGGCCGGCCCACTACTGCCCCTTCACCGGATCCTCTGCCCCCTGTCGCCACCTCCTCGCCCGCCCCGATGCTATCACCTGGCCGGCCCACTACTGCCCCTTCACCGGATCCTCTGCCCCCTGTCGCCACCTCCTCGCCCGGCCCGATGCTATCACCTGGCCGGCCCACTACTGCCTCTTCACCGGATCCTCTGCCCCCTGTCGCCACCTCCTCGCCCGGCCCGATGCTATCACCTGGCCGGCCCACTACTGCCCCTTCACCGGATCCACTGCGCCACCACTGTAGACTACGGGCTCGCAGACTCAGTGGCGGTGTGAATCCTGATTTTCTTCGGCCGCTGAGACGTGCTTCGCCCTCGGCTAGCGCAGAGCTCAGCCTCCACCTAGCCTTGCTAAATGCTAGGTCGCTAGCAAACAAAACATTTCTTCTGAACGACTTCTTCATCTCTCGTGGCTTGGACTTCATGTTTATAACCGAGACTTGGCTTCAGATGGGTGAGTTCTTGCCGTTCTCCGAACTTCTTCCTCCCGACTGTAACTTTTTTAGCTCCCCTCGCTCCTCTGGCAGAGGTGGAGGGTTAGCCTCGGTTTTCAAATCCACCTTTCACTGTCGCCTGTCACAGCCGACACCAAGCTACGCGAGCTTTGAACTGCAGTCCTTCGAACTGAACCTGTCGTCTGTTGTCTTCTGCGCCGTGATATACCGCCCGCCCAAATACAACAAGGATTTCATAAATGACTTTATGGACTTCCTCTCTGGATTAATGGTGCGATATGATTATATCCTTATATGCGGTGACTTTAATATCCACGTATGCTGCCAATCACACCCACTGTCTCGAGACTTCCTAAACCTCATTGAATCACTCAATTTCACCCAATCCGTTATGGCCCCGACGCACGAAAAAGGACACACTCTCGACCTCGTATTATCTTTTGGATTATCCGTCAATATAACTGATATATGTGCTGCTGGTATTTCTGATCATTCACCTATTGTGTTTTCAACTGCAACTCCCTGCCCTGCTGTTTCCTCTCATGTACCCATGCAACGGTCACGCGTGATTACCCCCGACACTGCTGTCCAGTTCTCTGATGCTTTTGCCAGTTTCCCAATCTGTGCGATGGATGCAAACTGTATCACCAATGTAGACGATTTTCTCTCCAAATTTAATGAGTCATGCACTGAAATTTTAAATACTATTGCACCTCTTAAGTCTACACGCAAGAAAACCCTCCCGACACCCTGGCTAAATGATTCCACGCGCGCTCTTAGATGCGCATGCAGACGCGCTGAGAGGAAGTGGAGGAAGGATAGGCTGCACGTCTCCCTTCAAATTCTGCGCAACGCTCTGTCCACCTACCAAACAGCTGTCAAAAGTGCAAAAACAACTTACATCTCCAACTTAGTCACAATTAATTGCAATAAACCCCAGGTTCTGTTTAAAGTCCTTAACTCCCTTATCAACCCTTGTGATACCCCCTCTGTTGTGCCTTCACCTGCCCTATGTGAAAGCTTTCTCAACTTCTTTATTAGTAAAGTCTCTGCCCTCAGACCCCCCTCTCTCTCGCCCCCCCCACCCCCTCCTCTCCCCCCTCACCCCCTGCCTGCTGTCTTTGATCAGTTTGTGCCGGTCTCCCTCTCCTCTCTCTCTGATGTCATTAAACACCTGCGACCCAATACCTGTGTAACATGGTTAGCTCAGCTAGTTCGCTAGTAAGCACGGATCGTGCAGTGAAAGCGAAGGCTGGTAGCAGGTTACCGTGACAACACTCCCCGATGACGTAACCCTCAAATTCAAAAGAACGTTGTTGCCCTTGGCTAGAGGCGAGTTCGTCTTTAGCTGATTGGTAACGCGTTCGTTCAACA
The DNA here is from genome assembly GCF_963514075.1 of Conger conger. NCBI lineage: Eukaryota > Metazoa > Chordata > Actinopteri > Anguilliformes > Congridae > Conger > Conger conger. Next base: position 86,131,609 of record NC_083761.1, on the reverse strand, counting down.
AATAATTCGGACTCAGGCAATTTCTTCACCTGTTACACCTGCCCCTCTGATGCTCTCCCCTCACGCCTTCTCAAGGAAGTCCCTGACTCTGTCCTCCCTGTCATACTACTGCTGCTAAATGCCTGTCTCAGCATTGGCTGTGTCCCAGCTACCTTCAAGCATGCTGTGGTCCAGCCCCAAATAAAAAAGCCAAGTCTCGACCCCTCTGTCCTTGCAAATTTCAGACCCATCTCCCAATTACCATTTCTCTCAAAAGTCCTGGAGCGCATAGTTCACTCACAACTACAGTCTTTTCTTGAACAACAAAACCTACATGATAAATTCCAGTCTGGCTTTAAACCACGACATAGCACTGAAACAGCCCTTCTCCGTGTCTTCAATGACCTTATCCTGGCCGCCGATGCAGGCAACCCCTCTATCTTGCTGCTTCTTGACCTTACAGCAGCATTCGACACCGTAGACCACACGATTCTCCTAGCTCGGCTTGAGCATTATGTAGGCATCAGGGGTGTCGCCCTTGACTGGTTTCGGTCATACCTAAATGGCCGGTCTTTCTCCATTGAGATTGATGACCTCTCCTCCTCTGTGGCCCCCCTCACCTGTGGGGTGCCCCAAGGATCAATTTTGGGCCCCGCTCTCTTCTTACTGTACATGTTGCCTCTAGGTCAGATCCTAGCAAAATACAACATCTCTTTTCATTGCTTCGCTGATGATGTGCAGGTCTACCTCCCACTAAAGAAACTCCAAGGGAAAACCTCAATACAGCTCTTACTAGACTGTCTGGCCGACATAAAGTGCTGGATGTCCAATAATTTCCTGACCCTAAATGAGGACAAAACAGAGGTTATTGTTTTTAACAGTGTCCTCCCGGCCCCCCTCGTCGATGCTCTTGGCCCCCTGGGTTCTAATCTCTCGACCTCGGTCAGAAACCTTGGAGTCATTTTTGACAGTGCTTTTAAATGAGAAAAGCAGGTTAGCACTGTCGTAAAAAACAGTTTTTATCACCTCAGACTCCTGGCCAAGACTAAAGCCTACCTCTCCCAGAAAGACCTGGAGAGGGTGATACACGCTTTCGTCACCACCCGCCTTGATTATTGTAATGCACTTTATGCAGGGATCGACCAGTCCCAGCTCCGCCGCTTACAACTAGTGCAAAATGCAGCTGCGCGCCTCCTTACGAGGACAAAGAAACGTGACCACATCAGCCCAGTTCTGTCTGCACTACACTGGCTGCCCGTGCGTTTCCGCATTGATTTTAAATTAGCCTTGACCACTTTTAAAGCGCTGCATGGAACGGCCCCTCTCTATCTCTCCGAGATCCTGCACCGCCACACCCCCTCCAGATCCCTTAGATCAGCAGACCAGCTACTGTTGGTGGTGCCCAGAACTAGGCTGAAAACTAGGGGAGACAGAGCTTTCGCGGCTGCTGCGCCCAAGTTGTGGAATAGCCTCCCCCTCCACGTACGGGCCGCTCAGACCCTAGAGGTTTTTAAATCCCTTTTGAAAACCCACCTGTTCTCCCTGGCCTTCCCCCCCACGTAGCCATCCTTCTTTACTACTTTGTCCTCGTTCGGTCCCTGGCTTCTGTTGTTTTACTGTTTATTCTTTTTAATTGCTTTTAGCCCTTTTATTTTCTCTCCTTTTTTAATTATTATCATATATTGTTTTATATTGTATTCTATTTGGTACTGTTGCACTTTTATCTGCATTTATGCTCCTTATTTTTATTTTCCTCAATCTGTAAAGCACTTTGGTTTCAGCTGTTGCTGCATGTAAATGTGCTAAACAAATAAAGTTGACTTGACTTGACCTGACTTGACTTGACTTCTGATGGGGATCACGGCTGAGTGCAGAAGATGCCTCTTCTGTGGAAATCATTTTCACTTTTCCAGTCTTTACCCTGCTACATGTCATTAGGGTGTCTTCCGTTTTCCAGATACTTTCATCCAGAGGGAATTAAAGTGTAAACACAGGTGCAAAGATCAGGGAAGGAAGTGCAGTAATTCTCTAGAGAGGGAAAGTATCATCCTGAGAGAGCCATGGTATCTGCAAAACCGGCGTGTTACGAACCACAAGAGTCTCTTGAGTCTTTTTGAGTGACCGTTTAGCCAGAAAATACAACCAGACACAAAGGAACAGATTTTTTTTCCAATGTCCAGATACTCCCTGACAGCACTGTAGTTTAAGTTTGGCTGTTAAAAACATAATCCAAGAAAGAACATGGTGTGCTACAGGTAGTGTTTTCTTTTTCTCTGAGGCCCTTGTGGTCAGGAAGACTAGTATCTTCTCTCACATCTCAGAGACCACTTCCTCTGCTCAAATGTTTGCTGCATTTTAAGAAAGCAACAAGGTAATTCAGCATCTGTTATTGACAGTACGTAGTGTACCACCATCTTGTAAAACTCCGATCTGCTTACTAAGGTATGTGCTATGGTGCAAAGTGAACAATGATTCGGGATAAGAGCGTCTGCCAAAATGCCATTAATTAATTAATGAATAAGGAAACAAGTGAAAACTGAAAATAACAAAATAAACATGTATGCCCAGCATAGCACAGCACTGATAACTTTTTAATCTTTTGACTTTTTCCTGTGGTGATATCAGTGGAGCCCTTTATCTGTGGGCCTCTCAGTTCCATAGATACTGATCTAAGATAATGTTCCATTTCTGCTACTCCGCAATGCTAGAAACAAACTCTATTACTGAAGACATTTACATTTTTGTCACTTAGCAGACGCTTTTAATCCAAAGCGACTTACAAGTGCATAGGTTCTTCCACAAGTTAAAGCATCACAAGAGGGATAGGGATATCAGAAAGGTATCAGAAATCAGGAGGGAGGACTAAGGTACAGTTTGAGAAAAACTGTTATTGATACAATTAGTTGTCCTGAAGGTAGGGCATGAGGAAGAAGCGTGAAGAGTGCGTGTTACCCTGGTGCTTATGTGCTGCACAGTGCATGCAATAGCTGCAGAGTAAAAGGAGCAGGCTGCTTCCTATTTAAAATGCATATACAATCACCGAGCACTTTATTAGGAACATTTTTACTTTATTACTTCTACTTATTCATGCGATTACCTAAATCACCCAGTTGTGTGGCAGCAGTGCAATGCATACAGTTAATGTTCCCATCAACCATCAGAATGGGGAAAAGAATGTTACAATCCGTAGTATTGCAATAATAATGCATAAAGATACAACAAAAATGACAACAAAGACAGTTCTGGTGGAATTAATAGCAAGGGAAAAGAAGTGAAGAAGTGAATGGATTTGAGCTGGGTTTTGAAGGTGTGTATGGATGGTGCAGACCTGATAGAGAGGGGCAGTTTGTTCCACAGTCTCGGTACGGCCACAGCAAAGCCCTGTCACCCTTTAGCTTTAGTCGAGACCGAGGAACAGAGAGGAGCAGTTGGGTGTAAGACCTCAGTGACCTGGGCACAGAATATGGGTGAAGGAGATCAGAGATATGGGGGGAGGGGGGAGAAGGCTAAACCATTGAGTGCTTTAGAAACAAACAACAAGATGTTAAAATCAATCCTATATCTAACCAGGAGCCAGTGCAGGGAAGCCAGAATTGGTGTGATGTGTTCACATTACCTGTTAAAAGCCTTGCAGCAGCATTTTGCACTAGCTGCAGGCGGAGGAGGGATGATATAATGCATGAATAACTATGTCCAAGTTGTGAAGCCAAAGAAAGGGCTTGGCTTTGGCTTGGCTCGGAGTTGAAAAAAGCTGGTTTTAATGACAGAATTAATGTGTTTGTTGAACGTGAGGGTCGAATCAAAAATGCTTTTGGCATGGGGTTTATTGCAGTGAATAGAGGCCCTAGATTAATAGAGAGACCTCTAAGAGTGTCAGGTGGACCGAACCGGATCACCTCCATCTTACTTTCCCTTGGTTGGAGAAAGTATTTAGTCATCCAGTCTTCGATGTCAGCAAGCCAATCACACAGGCTCTTAAGCGAGCACTTGTCGTTTGCTTTTATAGGGAGGTAAAGCTGAATATCGTCAGCATAACAGTGGAATATTGCATTTCTCTACAATGGAGCCGAGGAGAATGCATTTACAGGCAGAAAAGAAATAGCCCAAAAATTGAACCCTGGGGGACTCCACATGGAATAGGAGCAGAGGAGGACGAGGAGCACTTGATGTTAACTGAGAAGGTCCTGTTCTTTAGATAAGAGGGAAACCATTTTGTGTGAGTGAATAGTGTATCTGCCCTGCGATGGACTGGCGACCTGTCCAGGGTGTATTCCTGCCTTTCACCCAATGTATGCTGGGATAGGCTCCAGCCCCCCTGTGACCCTGTTCAGGATAGGCGGGTTAAGATAATGGATGGATGGATGGCCTTGACTGGCAACTGTGTGCATAATCCGGTCCGATCATGGTCAACCTAAAATAGAGCATTCTCTGGCGACACTTTAAGGAGCGCAGGTTCAGTACTGTGAAGGGCTGTGAAGCCAGGCTGAAACGTTTCAAAGATGTTAATTTGGTTTTGTAATTTGGTTAATTATAAGAGTTGTGAAAGAGCTATTTTTTCCAAGACTTTTGGGGCAGAAGTTATTTAGAATAGTGGGTTTGGTTTGGATTTTTTAACAGAGGCTGAACCACTGCATGTTTAAAGCAGGAAGGGACCATGGAACTAATTTCACACCAGCGCCAAAGCTCACACGTGGCAAACATTTGGGGTCCTTTCATAAAATCATTCAATTTGCCTGTGGACTAACCCCCCAACCCCACCCTAACCAACATATACTCACATACTCTAGAAACACTATCCATACAATACCAAATCCCAATCCAACCCATCCGTAATCATGCATATTTTCCTTTTACTGTTGCTTTTTTTTGGTTTTGCTTTGTTATTTGTTATTTTTATTTTATTTTTTTTGTTTTGTATATATTTTTTTCTTTTTCTTTTGTATTTAAGAATGTGTTATTCATATTCATCATGTTCTTCTTATTTTATTTCATTTTTTCCCCATCGTTACTTTTATTATTATTACTTTTTCTCCTCTTCTCTCCCTTTTTCCATACAAGGCTCCAATCAACAACCACCCACTTGTCCACCTGTCTGTTTGTCTGTTCATCCTCCTGTCTATCTGCCCGTTGGTCTGCGTATCCATGTGTACACAAGTCACTCTTTCCACACTTTATTATTCTTTTTATTATTATTCTTTTTTTCATTTATTGTTATTTTTAGTGACTCTGTCTGTTTTGTTTTACCCTCCCCTCAAAGGCTTCATATTGTTTTCTTCCTTTGCTCTTTCTCCTTCTCTCTCTCTCTCTCTCTCTCTCTCTCTCTCTCTCTCTCTCAAAATTACCAATGTATATATGTTTGTTTTTGTATTATTGAGAATAAAGTTGACCTCCCAAGAGGGTGGGGGGGTGGTGGCGGGAATAAAAAAAAATAAAATAAAAATAAAGCAGGAAGGAACAATGCCTGAGGTGAGTGGTTTATAATAGACAGGATGCTGGGACCAATTGTGTCTAAAACCATTTTAAGGAGGTGTGAGAGGATAGTGTCAAGAGGGCAGGTAGTGGGCTTCATATGAGACACTGTATCTATCAGGACAGAATGAGAGACAGGCTCAAACTGACTGAAGACAACAGTGTGCATAGGAAGGCTGGAAGGACCATGTGCAGGAGGTGGGATGTGAGATCAGATGTCATCAATCTTGGAAATAAAGACATTTTAAAAAATCATCATGTCACAGAGGAAGTGTCAGGATTAATTGTGTTTAACAGAAATTTAGGCCTGTGGTGTTTTGATATCACAGCACAAAAAAACCATGCTCTGGCTGCTTTAACTCCTACCTGGAACTTAACCAGACAGTTTCTCAGGATATCAGCGGGTACTGGGTGCGTGAGGGTACGGGTCCGTGGAGGGTAGAGGACTTACCAGAAGTGGAACTGAACTCGTGAAGGTGCTGTCCCAAACAAATTCTATCCCCTTTACAAAACTTATCCCCTCCACGGTCACGTTTCCGGTTTCCTGACAGCTGTCACATAGAATTTGTTGTGATAGCAACTTCACGAGTGAAGTGACCTTTCAGTTCCACCCTCCACCGACCCGTGCCCACACCCAGTAGCGATGGGAAGACCTACCGGCTAATTCTATAAGTTTGGCGATCCTGTGGGTTTTTCTGTGGGTTTTCCACTGTTTTTTTGATTGTAACGAATAAACTCTGTTTTTAATATTGAACTCATGTCTCTGCTTGTTCATTTAATTCTTAAATTCTTAAACTATTTCCTTGGGCATAATTCCCAAGGTGGCGTGATCGAGTGGTGTTATGCCAGGTCACACATGGTGGAGGTTCCTTGCAGGTTTGGGGCTGCATTTCTGCAAATGGAGTTGGGAATTTGGTCAGGATTAATGGTCTCCTCAATGCTGTGAATTTACAGGCAGATACTTACCCATCATGCAATACAGGGGAGGCATCTGATTGGCCCCAAATTTATTCTGTAGCAGGACAATGACTCCAAACAGTTGGCCGATGTCATTAAGAACTATCTTCAGTGTAAAGAACAAGGAGTCCTGGAAGTGATGGTATGGCCCCCACAGAGCCCTGATCTCAGCATAATTGAGTATGTCTGGGATTACATGAAGAGACAGAAGCATTTGAAGCTGCCTAAATCCACAGAAGAACTGTGGCTAGTTCTCCAAGATGTGATGCTGTTTTGAAGGCAAAGGGTGGTCACACCAAATATTGATTTGATTTAGATTTTTCTTCTGTTCATTCTCTTCTGTTTATGCATTTTGTTAATTGATAAAAATAAACTATTAACATTTCTATTTTTGAAAGCATTTTTTCACACCTGCCTAAAACCTTTGCACAGTACTGTATATATTTTGACAACAATGTCCAATATTTTTTAAATATTTCTGACAAGCTGAAAGTCTTCTGAGCATTGTCATACTAAGTTGACATTTTTAAAATGAGTTGTTTTTGAGAACAACAGCTTTGGTTTGACACCAGCACCAGTCTGTATCTGCACCTGCTCAATTGGCAAGTCCGGCAGTGCACTGAATTAAATCGTTTCTCACCGGATCAATTGATAGCTAGCTTGCTCCGTGTCTTGTATATAAGTTGTATAGATAGATACATCGATAGATAGCTTCAGCACCAGTGTCAAGTAACAGTAGCTAGCTAGCTTGCTCCGTGTCTGGTAATGCCATGTTTCTGTCAAACAAAGATCCCCTTCTCAAAAACTATTAATCGTAGAAATGTCAACTTCATTTGGAAATGCTCTAAATACTTTCAGGCGATCTTATCCAGAAAGGTCCGGGGTGGGTGCAGGTTTCTGTTTTAGCCAAGCTTCAACTGATTAACTAATCATGATCTATGATCAGTCAAGATCTTGAAGTAGAATCGCGTGACTTCATGCTGGGCTTAAACGCCAACCTACATTTGAGCAAAAAAAGGGAAATGGGAGGCCACAGCAAATGTCTTTCAGGGAAGGGCTCAGTTTATCTTTGAGCTCAGAGGTGCAGGTCTGAGGATCCACTCTGCTCTGTGGAAGGGTGCGTTTGTCTGCGCTGAAGATGGAGAGATGTCTGCTGTTCCTCTCTCTCTCCTCCCTCCTCCTGCTCTCCACAGCCAGTGAGTACCAGCTTCATCCTCCTCTCCTGCTTCTCCACACCCAGTCAGGGTCAGAGACTGGGGGCCAGGGCCAAGGGGTCAGAGGGTCTGCTGGTCAAAGGGCTCTCCAGTAAGAGCAGGGTTACAGGCAGCCTGTAAACACCACAGATTACTGGAGGGACATTTCTCTGCATGATTCATTGAGTTTTCATCAAACAAATGTTATTATGAATTATGTAGAAAATGTTTCTGTATTTGATTCACAGGAAATTGGCACAGTCTCTTCACAGCATTGCTCATTTCCTCATGAGAGCACTTTAATAAATTATTTTAAAAATATATATTTTAAAAAAATGACAGAGAAGAAAATTATAGATATAAATATAGTATACAAACACTATTACTAAGTACTAGTGGTAATCCATCCATCCATCCATTATCTGAACCCGCTTATCCTGATCAGGGTCGCAGGGGGGCTGGAGCCTATCACAGCATACATTGGGCGAAAGGCAGGAATACACCCTGGACAGGTCGCCAGTCTATCGCAGGGCACACACACCATTCACTCACACACTCACACACTCACACACTCACACACTCACACCTACGGGCAATTTAGACTCTCCAATCAGCCTAACATGCATGTCTTTGGACTGTGGGAGGAAACCGGAGTACCCAGAGGAAACCCACACAGACACGGGGAGAACATGCAAACTCCGCACAGAGAGGCCCCGGCCGACGGGGATTCGAACCCAGGACCTCCTTGCTGTGAGGCGGCAGTGCTACACCACTGCACCATCCGTGCCGCCTCTACTAGTGGTAACGCCTGTGGAAACCTTAACTTTCTAAGCAGGTCTAAAGCAACATTGATCCAGAGTCAGACTTCTGATGGAAATCTTTTAAAATAACAGATTCTGAACAGTTAATATCCTCAACCTCTTCTTATACCAATATATAATAATAATATTATATGTAATATTATATTTCAAGCTCACATTGGTTTGAATATGTGGCATGTTTTTTTTTAAAAGCATGTTGTCAACTAAAATAAAATAAATAAATAAATATGGAAATTTAACAAGAAATTTTAAAAAGATAGACTGATAAATAGTGATTGTTTAACGGGCAGGCATTTCATGAAGCACAACTACAGATATGAACTGTTTCCTCATGGTGAAAACAACATTTGACTGAAAACAAAACCATCACAAATGTGAAACATTAAAAACACTTTTTGCTTTATATATATAAAATGCAAAGTAGATGCCTACAGGTTTCTAGCCATGGCTAATGTGCAACCCCTGTCCCGGGCCAGGTTTTTTAAAGTTAAAACGGGAAATACAGAAGCATTGAACTAAAAATAATACCTAAACATTAAAAAGCGGTACAGATAAAAGACTAAAATAAGTACAAACACTAAAATAAGGGCAAAGACAAAAATCAAAATGTTAATAATACATAAAATCAGTGTTCACAGACTTGCTTCAGTTTCAGCATGTGTGTTTAAAAATCTTGAGCTCTTTCAATGTTTTAATTTCAGATGGTAATGCGTTCCGCAGTTGTATACTTCTTACTGAGAAAGATTACTGACCAAATGTTGTTCTGCGTTTTGCTTCTCTGTGATTTCCAGTTGTTGCACCTCTGATTCCACTGTTTTGTTTGTTTTATTTCTGGGGCAAGGTTGTTCACACTTCAAAATAAGTTTAATAAATAGTTCATTTACAAAACTGTCAAAGCATGTTATGTTTCTGTGAAATTAGGCAATGGTGCCTGTTTATATAACGACCTGATGGGTGTAGTTGTTGTTTGGTTGGCCTGGCCCCAAACGGTTATACAGTATGATAAATGAGAAAATATAATGGCATGCATAAACTGCTGTGCTGCCTTAATAGGTATGTAATGTCTAATTAAGCGGAAGCAATTGAAATTTGTTTTGACAGTTTTGCACAACCTCTTTACATGTTTATCGAACTTAAGCTGAGAGTCTAAATTAACACCTAAAAATGTCATTTCATGTACCTCATCTATCTCTTGCTCGTCAATCTTTATTCTTAAATTTTCATTGAAATGTATTTTTTATTAAAAAGCACATTGAGACCGTCTTATTACAGTTCAAAGTCAGATGATTATTTCAGAGCCACTGTGACACACCAGACATTTATTTTGTGAGCATCTCTGCTGCCATATGAGGGTTTGTTTGCACGCACATATATAATTGTGTCGTCCGCATAGATTTGGCATCTAACTCTTTTACAGCTATCAGGTAAGTCATTTACATATAAACTAAAAAGTAAAGGGCCTAAAATTGAACCTTATGGAATTCCCATTTGGCAAGTTTGGGCAGATGACTGGGTAGAATTTATTCTAACACATTGCTCTCTGTATTCAAGATAAGATCTAAAGCAGGTTATTGCATTGTTTGAAAAATGAAATCGTTGCAGTTTATTTGAAAGAATTTCATGGTTCACAGTACAAAAATACTGCTCCCACTACACTGCCTTCATCTAATGACTGTTTTATAGTTTCAGTGAGGTAACAGTTCGCCAACTCTGTTGAGTACCTTGGTCTGAATTCAAATTGTTTGGGGTGCAGAAGGTGATTACTTTCAAGGTAATCAACAAGTTGTTTAGCAACTGTTTTTTCAAGAACCTTTGAGAGTGCTGATAAAATAATTGAAATTGGTCTGTAGTTACAGACCTGGTCAAGTGCTCCAGACTTGGAATTGGAGTGATAGTTACCCATTTCCAATGCTGAGGAAACTCATTAGTTCTGATTGATAAATTAACCACATGTGTTACTGCCGTTAAGAGAAGAGAACTATGTTTTTTTTTGTAAACAAAATAACAAAATTATCCTTGGCCTTAGATTGCCTTCACTGCGTGATAACCTTACCAGTCTTTCTTTGATCTACTTCTTTAATATAAAAGGATGTTGATTTGTCTCTCAGTGTATCTTTGGTTGGAAACTTGCTGCCATTTCCTCAGCTTATTGAGTAAAACATTTATTAAATTTGTTTGCAATTTCAATACTATCATTACTAACTAATTTCTATAATCAATTCCACTGTTGATTTTTGTGGGTTAAGCACTCAGTTGGCTAAAATATTTAAGTGCTTCCAAAGTGCCAAGCTTTTCCCCTCTGATTCTGTGATCAACTGCATGAAGTAACATGTTTTTTCATCATGTGGCGAATATCCTTATTCTGCCACAGTAAAGCCCTACTACGCTGTGGGTGCTTCAATGAGTGTATTTCTGAATCACATCTAAAAAGTGTTTTTGTCATTGTAGTACAGAAGGTATTTAAATCCTGAATTTGTTTAATGTTATCCCAATTAATATTCAGTAATTCATTTTCAAATTGTGTTATTTTATTCTTTGGGATGCCTGTGAACTCTGGATAATTTTCTAACAATTAAAATAATATTATGGTCGGAGGGTGGCACGGATGGTGCAGTGGGTAGCACTGCCGCCTCACAGCAAGGAGGTCCTGGGTTCGAATCCCCGTCGGCCGGGGCCTCTCTGTGTGGAGTTTGCATGTTCTCCCCGTGTCTGCGTGGGTTTCCTCCGGGTACTCCGGTTTCCTCCCACAGTCCAAAGACATGCAGGTTAGGCCGATTGGAGAGTCTAAATTGCCCGTAGGCATGAGTGTGTGAGTGAATGGTGCGTGTGCCCTGCGATGGACTGGCGACCTGTCCAGGGTGTATTCCTGCCTTTCGCCCAATGTATGCTGGGATAGGCTCCAGCCCCCCTGCGACCCTGATCGGGATAAGCGGGTTCAGATAATGGATGGATGGATTATGGTCGGACAGACCTGTAATTAAATTGTACGTCTTTGTCACTCGCTCAGTTCTATTTGTGAAGATCAAATCAATAAGGGTTTTAGTGACTTTAATAAGTCTTGTTGGTCCTTTAATTATTTGGTGAAAATTATGTTTTGAATACACTGTTTTCAGTTTTTGCTCACTGCTTTTGTTCACCAATTTATATTGAAGTTTCTGAAAAAGATAGTTTCACAGCGACAATTTATCTGTTTAATGAATTCATCAAAATCCTGGTAAAATGAAACACCATGTGAGGGAGGATTACATAGTGTCACAAGATTACATTTCATTTTTGTTGACAAGACTACATTAATAGTCACGCATTCTAAAGGTGTGTTTAAAAGTATCTCTAATATAGATCAACACTCCACCCCCCCATCAATCTGTCTTTTCTAAAACAAACATAACCAGATACATCAATTATATGTGTTGGGATATTACTGTTTAACCAAGATTCACTTCGACACTTCTTTAGAGGAACCATCCTTCCCCATCTGCAGGGGATCACGGCTGAGTGCAGAAGATGCCTCTTCTCTGGAAATCATTTTCACTTTTCCAGTCTTTACCCTGTTACATGTCATTAGGGTGTCTTCCATTTTCCAGATACTTTTATCCAGAGGGAATTAAAGTGTAAACACAGGTGCAAAGATCAGGGAAGGAAGTGCAGTAATTCTCTGGAGAGGGAAAGTATCATCCCGAGAGAGCCAACGTATCTGCAAAACCTCCGTTTTAGGAACCACAGGGGTCTACTGAGCTCCATGGTTGGGTGACCGTTTGACCACAAAATGCAACATAATGTTAAAACTGCTATTACCAAACTGCAATAAGAATGCACATCATCCCAGTCGAAATAAAAGTTTTACAACTCTTATTTTTTGTACAAAGGAGATCCTGATTACATTTTGACTATGTCCTTTTTTGTAATGGCATGGAACTTCTGATATCTGCACGTGCTTTTTAATACCATATCAGCATTCTCCTTCCAATTATCAGGGCAGTGAAACAGTTTTTGTGTCTGACAAAGTAAAAGGTTTTTCTCCCCCTTGTGGCCAACGTGTGTCCCTGCAGTCTGTAGGGGCTTCTTCTCCCTGAGAGATGAGCGCTGTCACAGAAGTGTCATCTGCTTAATCACTCATGTGACAGGCCTCACTGGCAGAGCTCATATCACTGGTGTCCAGTGCACAAAGCAAGGCAGATAGAGCGCACCCCAGTGGTGTCCCTGTGTTACTACAGACACTGCTGGGGTCATCCTTTGAAGCAACAGGGAATATGGTCCAACAGGATAACCCCTTCCCCACCAATTATTTTGGAAAAAACCTGTCATTTTCAGACTATTTTGAAATTTTGAAATTTAATATAGTATTTTTTATGCTGATTATAAAGAAGAACTTGTATTAAATTTTTTTTCCCATTTTTGTGGTTGAAATTTTATTTTGAAAGTAAAAGTGTTTAGACCTGTTTACTCGTCCGTGACTGAAAAAAAACACATTCGGTCAAAACGTATATACTCGTCTCCGCCGGGGAAGGGGTTAAACAGTATTAAAGATCTTTAATCAGTGTTTTTACATGACCATGTGTATCAAGAAGATGTTTCTATCCTGTATAGCATAAAAAATCTATGCATATTCTTCACTTCTTTAGGCCGTGTTGGCCAATGGTAAAAAGCATTCTGCAATCTTGAAGACTTTACAGGCATAGCAGCAAATACCTTTCAGTTTAAGGAAATCTTTCTTGAGTTGTCTTAAATCTGTTCATTCGTGAAGTTAATTTGAGTATTTCTCTCTCTCTCCCTCTCTCCCTCCCTCTCTCTCTCTCTCTCTCTCTCTCTCTCTCAGGCAGGGAGGATGTGAGGCTGGTGAATGGTAGCAGCCCCTGTGCTGGGAGAGTGGAGGTTTACCATCGGGGAGAGTGGGGGACAGTGTGTGATGATCGCTGGGACATGAGTGATGCTGGGGTGGTGTGCAGACAGCTGGGCTGTGGAGATGCTGTAGATGCACTAGGAGAGGCTCACTTTGGACCAGGGTCTGGGAGAATATGGATGGATGGTGTGTTCTGCAGTGGATCAGAATCCTCACTGAAGCAGTGTGAGTCACGAGGATGGGGTGAACATGACTGTAATCATGGAGAGGATGCTGGAGTGATCTGCTCAGGTAGGACTCAGCTCTTACAATAGTCTTATACCAAACGGCACTTTGGATTTAAATGAGGATATGTACATTTTTAAAAGCAAACTTATATTACATGTGTCTAAAACATAGTATTTCATTTTTTTATGTTGTGTTATAAACTGATGTGTGCATTGTGCCATTCACTGAACTAACCAGAGTTTGCACAGTTGCAACAGATTCATGTTTATGTTCTGTCTTTTTATGTTGCTCTTATTTTGTAAATGTGATTGACTCATCTCCTAAAAAGGTTTACAGGTAATTGTCTCACCTCAGACTGCAGTAGACGTGTGATTGGCTCATCTCACACCCTATGTATAATAGCTGTGCATTCCTGTGTTCAGACAGCTGTGCTGAATGTTGTCTCTGGAATAAGGTGCCAGCCATTGCTAATGATTCTCTCTTTATTCTCTGTTCAACTGCAGAGGTCAGGCTAGTGGGCAGGACTGACCTGTGCTCTGGGAGAGTAGAGGTGCATCATGGGAGCTCCTGGGGCACGGTGTGTGATGCTGACTTTGACCAGCAGGACGCAGAGGTTGTGTGCAGGGAGCTGGGCTGTGGGGCTCCTAAAGAGCTGCATGGGGCAGCTGCATTCGGCCAGGGCGAGGGCCAGGTGTGGGCAGAGGAGATTCAGTGTAGAGGCAACGAATCTCAGATTAACTTCTGCCCCACTGCACCCTCACAGAATAAACCCTGCACCCATGGAAACGATGTGGGCCTGGTGTGTTCTGGTAAGAGTCTTCTGTGCACTGTGAGAGTTTCTGTGATGCTGGGTGAATATAGCCCCTTAATAGGCCATATGAGTTTATATTTAACAAGGTCTTTATTCATTATACTGTGAAATGTTACACGTCAGTGTGTGTGAGTTTAATCAAGTGTGGAGTTTGGATGATCTCCCAGTTATGTACTTAGAACCATCTCAACATCCTCATTTCCTCTATTCAGGGCAGGACTGTTCTTACATCTGGAAAGGCAAACTTATATACTCAGTGACCACTATATTAGGTCGACCTGTACACCAGCTTGTTCATGGAAATATTGAATCAGCCAATAATGTGGCAGCACCTAAATGCCTAAAAGAATGCAGACATGGTCGAGAGGTTCAGTTGTTTTTCAGACCAAATGTCAGAATGGGGAAGAAATGTGATCTAAGTGACTGGTTGATGTTGGTGCCAGACAGGGTGGTTTGAGTATCTGCTGATCTCCTGGGGTTTTCATGCACAACAGTCTCTAGAGTTTGTGGAGAATGGTGCGAAAAACTAAAAACATCTAGTGAGCAGCAGTTCTGCGGGCAGAAACACCTTGTTAATGAGAGAGGTCAGAGGAGAAGGGCCAGACTGGTCAAAGCTGACAGGAAGTCGACAGTAACGCAAACTACTACACATTACAGCAGTAGAACAGCATCTCTTCACACACAACGTGTCAAACCTCTAAGCAGATAGGCTACAGCAGCAGAAGACCAATAAGTCTAATAAATGCCTAAAACAGTGCTCACTGAGTGTATATAGTGCTATTATTTCAATTTGAGTATCTCTATCTCTCTCTCTCTCTCTCTCTCTCTCTCTCTCAGGCTGGGAGGATGTGAGGCTGGTGAATGGTGGCAGCCCCTGTGCTGGGAGAGTGGAGGTTTACCATCGGGGAGAGTGGGGGACAGTGTGTGGTTATCGGTGGGACATGATGGATGCTGGGGTGGTGTGCAGACAGCTGGGCTGTGGAGATGCTGTAGATGCACTAAGAGATGGTCACTTTGGACCAGGATCTGGGAGAATACGGCTGGGTGTTGTGTCCTGCAGTGGATCAGAATCCTCACTGAAGCAGTGTGGGTCACAAGGATGGGGTAAACATTACTGTAATCATGGAGCGGATGCTGGAGTGATCTGCTCAGGTAGGACTCAGTGTTATTCAGCTCGTAACCAATGTTCTCAACCTAACTCAGCACATTGGAGTTAAATGAGGATATAGTGTATTAATATTCATCGACAAATACATCATTTTCCTATTATTTAAATTTCATAATCTCTACCACGTAGTATTACATTTTTTAAGTTCTTTTATCGTGTAATGTGTGCATTGTTCCCTTCGCTGAACTAATCCAGAATGTACACAGTGCAACAGACTCTCATATTAATGATGTACTTGTTCTTGCTCTGTAGCTATCAGAATGTTTATACATTTTAGTCTCAGTCTGTCACTACAGTGTACACGTGATTGACTCATCTAACACCACAGATGATGTGTGATGGCTCATCTCACACAGCAGTAGACGTGTGATTAGATAGATAGATAGATCATTGCATTGATATCACACTTTTCTAGACACTCAAAGCGCTTTATAGTGATGATGGGGAAACTCGCCTCAACCACCACCAATGTGTAGCACCCAACTGGGCGATGCACAGCTGCCATTTTGCACCAGAACGCTCCCCACACACCAGCTGAGGTGGAGAGGGAGAGAATAAGGCTTTTTCCAATTAAGGCAGGGAATGACTATGTGGCTGGTTGAGAGAGCCAGGTTGGCCATTTAGCCAGGACACTGGGGAACCCCTTCTCTTTGAGAAGAGTGTAATGGGATCTTTAATGACCTCAGTGAGTCAGTACCACGGTTTTACTCCTCCTCTGAAAGACGATGTCTCTTACAGTACAGTGTCCCCATTACTATGTTGGGGCATCGGGGGTAACTGAACCAGAGGGAAGATCTCCCCCGAACTGGCCCCCAACAACATTTCCACCAAAAACTTCGGTTTCCCAGGAGGTCTCCCATCCAAGTACTAACCAAGCGCACACCTGCTTAGCTTCAGCAGGAGCAGGGTGCATGATGGTATGACAATACCATGATGGCTTGGCTCATCTCACACTGCTGTACTCCATGTATAATAGCTGTGCAGTCCTGTGTTCAGACAGCTGTGCTGAATGTTGTCTCTGGAATAAGGTGCTGGTCATTGCTGATGATTCTCTCTTTATTCTCTGTTCAACTACAGAGGTCAGGCTGGTGGGCGGGACTGACCTGTGCTCTGGGAGAGTAGAGGTGCATCATGGGAGCTCCTGGGGCACGGTGTGTGATGCTGACTTTGACCAGCAGGACGCAGAGGTTGTGTGCAGGGAGCTGGGCTGTGGGGCTCCTAAAGAGCTGCGCGGGGCAGCTGCATTCGGCCAGGGCAAGGGCCAGGTGTGGGCAGAGGAGATTCAGTGTAGAGGCAACGAATCTCAGATTAACTTCTGCCCCACAGCAGCCTCACAGAATCAACCGTGCTCCCATGGAAACGATGTGAGCCTGGTGTGTTCTGGTAAGAGTCTTCTGTGCACTGTGAGAGTTTCTGTGATGCTGGGTGAATATAGCCCCTTAAAAGGCCATATGAGTTTATATTTAACAAGGTCTTTATTCATTATACTGTGAAATGTTACACGTCAGTGTGTGTGAGTTTAATCAAGTGTGGAGTTTGGATGATCTCCCAGATATGTACTTAGAACCATCTCAACATCCTCATTCCTCTATTCATTACATTACATTACATTATTGGCATTTGGCAGACGTTCGTATCCAGAGCGACGTACAGTTGATTAGACTAAGCAGGAGACAATCCTCCCCTGGAGCAATGCAGGGTTAATGGCCTTGCTCAAGGGCCCAACGGCTGTGCGGATCTTATTGTGGCTACACCGTGATTTGAACCACCGACCTTGTGTGTCCCAGTCATGTACCTTAACCACTATGCTACAGGCCGCCCCGGGGCGGAACTGTCCTTACATCTGGGAAAGTCAAACTTATATACTAGTGACCACTTTATTAGTTAGACCTGTACACCAGCTTGTTAATGCAAATATTGAATCAGCCAATAATGCGGCCACAAAGCAAAAAAGAATGCAGACATGGTGAAGAGGTTCAGCTGTTTTTCAGACCAAATGTCAGAATGGGGAAGAAATGTGATCTAAGTGATTGGTTGATGTTGGTGCCAGACAGGGTGGTTTGAGTTTCTGCTGATCTCCTGGGATTTTCACACACAACAGTCTCTACAGTTTGCAGAGAATGGTGTGAAAAACAAAATTCATCTAGCGAGCAGCAGTTCAGCGGGAATAAATGCATTGTTAATGAGAGAGGTCAGAGGAGAAGGGCCAGACTGGTCAAAGCTGACAAACATTACAAACATTACAAACATTACAGACAGGACAGGAACATTCCAGTGTGCCCACACACCAAATCTGGCATGCTACACATTCCATTCATTTTCTATGGAGAGGCTTGCGGTGCGTGAAGTTCGCAGTCCAGTGAGTGCCGTGTACGTTTGGCGGTTCTGTATTTACATATCGTGATCTGCCCATGCAAATCAACTGAGTCCAGCACTGCTCGCATGGCTCACAAAACTAGGATCAAACTAGGTGTTGCAGGTAAAATATGAATCAGCATGTCTATTTTGTTTATTTTGCTCTTCAGATGTTTTATATTAATGGACTGTTTAAGAGAATAGGACCCGCCATATTGTGATGTTTTGCCAAAACTCTCTCTCCCTCTCCCTCTCTCTCTCTGTCTCTCTCTCTCTCTCTCTCTCTCAGACAGTATAAGGCTGGTGAATGGTGGCAGCTCCTGTGCTGGGAGAGTGGAGGTTTACCATCAGGGAGAGTGGGGGACAGTGTGTGATGATGACTGGGACATGAGTGATGCTGGAGTGGTGTGCAGACAGCTGGGCTGTGGAGATGCTGTAGATGCACTAGGAGAGGCTCACTTTGGACCAGGGTCTGGGAGAATATGGATGGGTGTTGTGTCCTGCAGTGGATCAGAATCCTCACTGAAGCAGTGTGGATCAGCAGGATGGCGTAAACATCACTGTAATCATGGAGAGGACGCTGGAGTGATCTGCTCAGGTAGGACTCAGTGTTACCAATGTTCTTTAAAAACCCACACATTACAACAGTGGTATGCAGAAGAGCATCACTGAACACACAACAAATCATAGGATAGGCTACAGCAGTAGAAGTCCAAAGAAAAGTCTAATAAAAACCTTATGAAGTGCTCACTGTGTGTGAGCACTTTATTAGGTATACATTAGACTCATCTTTTAGACTGGGTGTAGCATCCCCACCGATAAATGGTCAAGACTTAAACTGATGGTTTTCTTGATTTATTGAAATCCTTCCGTTGTCAACCAATAAACCACCGTAAGAGCTATAGGCAGAGCACAAACACAATGCATTAACTACCTAGCCAGTGTCATGAATTAACCTAGCATAACATTCGGTACCATTACGTGGTTTATGAACTTAGCACATGTAAGAAAGTTCTTATTACAGTCCAAAATCATTTTTCAAAGACATTAACACATGTTAGCCGTGTATTATTTCATGAACACTGACCTTGTGCCTCTTCGGCGGGTGCTAAAACAATTCAATATTTAACTTTAACTTTATCGCTATCTTTCTGTCTTTGTTAACATTACTGTTGCGTTCTCTTCTTCTCCTTTGTACGCGCTAGGAACTCGCTGGAGTAGGACACATTATTTCAACATAAAAGTCCTTCAAATAAGGCAGAATATAAGGCAATATAAATTCACCAAAAATAAAGGCAATAATTATAGCTCCTGACTTCTCAATAGTGCTGTGTTTTCTTTAGAACTAATTCAGAAATTGGGTCCTTTACACTGGGGTCTTCTGCTCCTGTCGCCTATCCACTTGGAGGTTTGACGTGTTGTGTGTTCAGAGATGCTCTTCTGCAAACCACTGTTGTAATGTGAGGTTATTTGCATTACTGTCACCTTCCTGTCAGCTTTGACCAGTCTGGCCCTTCTCCTCTCACCTCTCTCATTAAGAAGGCATTTATGCCCACAGAAATGCTGCTAATTGGACTTCTTTTTGGTTTTTGCACCATTCTTTGCGAATTCTCGAGACAAGTGTGTGTGAAAATCGTTCAGCAGAAGTTCAGCAGTTTCTGAGATAATCAAACCACCCTGTCTTCCACCATCCTCTTTGTAATGGACAGGTTTAACATCTTCATCATCACTGCCACCGTGATCAGCACCATAGAGAATATATATTTATTTTATTAATTAACAAAGGAATACAGTAAGAATTCAGTATACAGGGAATAGTGTACAAACAGAACAAAAACAAAAGAGCCAGGGGTATATCACACTCGAAAAATATAAGATAAAACATTAAGTGCTTTGGTAGCCTTTTTGTTTGTTGAATTAGAAAGTAGTTTCACACATCATCTTTCATGAAAACAACAAAGTAAGGTTTTTTATTACTAAATTTACATTTATGAATGAAACTTTTTGCCAGCATCAATATCAAATTTAGTTTTCCCAAAATAAATTAAATTATTTAAAGATATTATCAATGACAAATCTGCAAAGGTCTTGCCACAATTTCTTGGTTTGAGAACAATGCCAAAATAGGCATAAAACTGTTTCTGGATATTCATCACAAAAAGAGCAGTTTGTGTTTATGTCTCTTTTAATTGTTTGGCATACGGCAGGGTAGTATATATGGCCGGGTACTATTTATGAATCATTTTGAAGGACACCTCCTTAACCTTATCCACAATGAGGTATTTATGGGGAAGCATCCAGACTTTCTTCCAATACATGGAATTTACAAACCGATTCCAATATGCGGTGACATACAGAACAGAGACAACATCTCTGAAAAATGGCACGTCGAACTCGCGTGTCGTCTCGTAGATCAGAGCGGTTATGCGTCACTGAAGCGTCATAGGAATGCCACGCCCCCTTTCTGCGGCACATTTCAGCTGCTCCCATTGAAATCAGTAGTAAAAGAGTCATAGTACTACAACGACAAAGAGCAAAAACAGAAAAAGCTATAAAAACGCCCTAAAAAAGTTGCAACGTTGTGATCTGCACTGCCATTGGAAAACCCTGTTTTTCGTTTTTGTACGTTTGTCACGTCAGATTATATATGATTTTTTTATTGCTAAAAATAGCTACAATGGGGAACCTCACAGACGCGCCACATCGGTTGCAGGTTGCCATCGATAGGCCACTGATTACTGAATCTTGAGTTTCATTAACAATAAAAAACCCATAGTGGTTGGTCTCGCTTTCTTGCTTTTTATATGCAATTTGCACAAGAGGGCTTCGAAGAAACACGATCATTAAAGTATTACGTATATCCGTTCTTTAGTTTTGGATAGGTAAGCGTTTTAAATGTATTGTCCTGTTTTCTGAGACAGGTGCGTGGGGGTTGGACCCAAAATGCACGACTCAGAAACAATAGTTATATAAAGACCCCTCAGGGCTTTATTCGGGACGAATCCCAGGAGCGTAGTCAAAACAAGTCCATACACGTAGATCCAGCCAAACAAATATAAAACAAACAAAAAGCACAGTGCCGAGGGAAGAGGCAAACTCGTAGTCGGTACACGTGCAGGGAGGTCCGGTAGCAGGAGAGCTGTCAGCGGGGCAGATGAACAGGCGGACGGCAGGCAGAGGCGTAGTCGTGGGCGAAGCGGAAGTCGAAACCATGAAACAATCAGCGAAGCAAAAGTACAAAACGGTAGGCGAGGACGTGGTCAAAAACAAACAGTGGTCAACAAAACAGAAATCAATGGACAATGGTCGGTAAAAGGCTTGGATCGTAACGTGTAATCAAACAGTAAATAATGCTCAAGAGTTGCGTAGTAAACTAGAGGCAGACAATTTCGCAGTGAACAGTAGCGCGACTGGGATACAAATGCAGATGTAGACAGGTGTAGACAATTAGTTAGAGCGTAGCAAGGAAATGGAAAACAGGTGCGATGGATGACAAGTTTAACAAGGTGATTAGTAATCGTTAGTAATAAACCTATCCTGCCCTAGCATTAGTAAATTAGTAAATGACATGCACGAGAAACGTAAGGTAACATGAACACATGATTAGTTTGTTAGTTTCTACCCAATCCTGATCTAGCGTTAGTAGTTTTAGTAAATAGACAAATGGAAACAATTAGGGAGTGAATGACAGAAAGAGAGAGAGAGAAAAGGCGGAACGCAAGGTTTGCAGAAAAACATGTAAAAGTGTATGCATAAACAACGACCAGTTAACGTAACAATAAACATAAAACAAAACATAACACAAAGCGAAACTAAGACAATAACCACTCAACATAACAAGGTAATATAATCGTACGAAACATAACTAGACATGACAAGAAAATAAATCGTAACGAAACATAACTAAACAACATGACGAACCTAGACTAACATAATACATGATAAGACACTACGTGACTAAGACAACATGAATAAACATAAAACATGGCAAGACAGACCTGAAACGTGACATTTTCAACCGGTTGAGAATGTTCT
The DNA here is from genome assembly GCF_963514075.1 of Conger conger. Lineage (NCBI taxonomy): Eukaryota > Metazoa > Chordata > Actinopteri > Anguilliformes > Congridae > Conger > Conger conger. The sequence continues at coordinate 86,109,753 of NC_083761.1, read as the reverse complement.
CCTTGCAGTGCATCACATGAGGACGTGAGCAAGCTAAATAATTTGGTTTCATAAGGACGCTTAGCTAGCAAGCAAAAATTATGATTGGATAAGCCAGCATCCTTACCTTAGCTATCGATCATAGTTGAAATAGTAAGTTAGCTAGCGTGTGAAAACTCACAGCGCGAGCGTCTATCATGGAGGTAGCTATGGTAACAAACCACAATGTGTGGAAAGTGGGGACACGGTCTGTCAATCATAGCTAATTGATGTACATTTGTTTTATTGTTGCTGAAAGACAACTGGCAAGTGTCACATTCAACCACCATGTTACTGTATAAATAAACAGAATGCAGTCCTCTCTGTTCTGATAGAATGGGAAATCATAATGCTTTAGCTCTTAGCCGTAACCCTAACCAGCTCCACTGCAGTCATATCTGCATTACAATAGCACAGGGGTGTGTAATCTTATCTGTAAAGGGCCAAGGTGGGTTCAGGTTTTTGTTTTAGCCCGTCAGAATCGGTGTATCGTAGTGCTGGGCAAAAACAAGAACTCACGCTCACACCGGTCCTTTTTGGATAAGATTGGGGGCGACATTGGCTCAGGAGGTAAGAGCAGTTGTCTGGCAGTCGGGGGTTGCTGGTTGATCCCCTGGGTGTGTCGAAGTGTCCCTGAGCAAGACACCTAACCCCCAGATGCTTCTGATGAGCTGGCTGGTGCCTTGCACGGTAGCCATTTGCTGTTGGTGTGTGTGTGTGTGTGTGAATGGATGAATGAGAACCATCAATTACACAGCGCTTTGGATAAAGGCACTATATAAATGCAGACCATTTGCCATTTGATTAGACACCCCCGATCTAGCAGTTAGAGCGTTGACCCCGCCCACACCTACTCTGAGGCGGTCACATGGTTTCCCAGTACATGGATAAGTGAAATGCGCTCAGCTGAATACCAGGTTAAAGCCCGTTTGCACTGTATGTTTGATGAGAACATTATTATGAGGGAGAAGCTCAGTCTGTTCTCTGTCTTACAGAGACACCCCAGGCTGTCTTGACGGTCTCTCCACATGGGCGGATATATAGAGGACAAGCTGTCAGTCTCTCTTGTGAGGTCACAGTGCCCTCTGCTGGCTGGGAATATTACTGGTACAAAGGAGATGGATCAAGTGGCACTGCCCTCATTGCCAGTACAGCTGAAGGCTCGTACACCCTCAGTGCTGCAGCTCTTGCACACACCGGGGAGTACAGCTGCAGAGCAGGGAGGAGCAACCCAGTCTGGTACACAGAGTACAGTCACCCTGTCCACATACAGGTAACAGGTGAGTGCTGTTACACAGAGTACAGTCACCCTGTCCACATACAGGTAACAGGTGAGTGCTGTTACACAGAGTACAGTCACCCTGTCCACATACAGGTAACAGGTGAGTGCTGTTACACAGAGTATAGTCACCCTGTCTACATACAGGTAACAGGTGAGTGCTGTTACACAGAGTATAGTCACCCTGTCCACATACAGGTAACAGGTGAGTGCTGTTACACAGAGTACAGTCACCCTGTCCACATACAGGTAACAGGTGAGGGCTGACTGATATTCTTCTGTGTGTAAAACTTGCAAGGTCCCATAATGCAGTACGTATTATCCTGTTTGTTCCATAACTGCCAACATACTTTTCCGGCGTTCATTATTGAATATCTTTTCGAAATAGTATTCATAAAAGAATTCCAGCTGCCCTGCCTTTCTTTGTCCCTCTGTGATGGTGATTTGTTTTCTCCACAGTCATAAATACACTGGTGTGAAAACGGAACAGTGACCCAGTCTGTCTGCTTCCCACAGCACTGCCTAAGGCCACTCTGGATGTAGAGCCAAAATGGCGTCCACTGTACACTGTATTACAGTACACTGCATTTACTTACTGTAGCAGATGCATTACAGTACACTGCATTCACTTACTGTAGCAGATGCATTACAGTACACTGCATACACTTACTGTAGCAGATGCATTACAGTACACTGCATACACTTACTGTAGCAGATGCATTACAGTACACTGCATTTACTTACTGTAGCAGATGCATTACAGTACACTGCACACACTTACTGTAGCAGATGCATTACAGTACACTGCATACACTTACTGTAGCAGATGCATTACAGTACACTGCATACACTTACTGTAGCAGATGCATTACAGTACACTGCATTCACTTACTGTAGCAGATGCATTACAGTACACTGCATTCACTTACTGTAGCAGATGCATTACAGTACACTTACTGTAGCAGATGCATTACAGTACACTGCATACACTTACTGTAGCAGACGTATTACAGTACACTTACTGTAGCAGATGCATTACAGTACACTGCATACACTTACTGTAGCAGATGCATTACAGTACACTGCATACACTTACTGTAGCAGATGCATTACAGTACACTTACTGTAGCAGATGCTTATGTTCAGAGTGACGTTCAGCACAGGAGTAATGTATAGCAGTATGCATCCCTCATCTCTGTGTCTCCACAGGCAGAGTGATGTGTGGTCTGGGTGCTGCTCCTCTCCTGCTGGCCACCATTGTACTGTGTGTGAAATGGTACAGGAGACCAGGTGATGTGCTTTCACTGGGATGCACACTTACTCTCTAAAACATGATGTGTGTTTCAGGGCTCAGGCTGCAGCTCTGCTCACTCACAGTTCTCTCTCATCTGTTGTGTCTGTACGTGTTTGTTGATGTACAGGGCCGTCTAATGAACCAGCTGTCCGCTACACTGGAGGGAATGTGGAAATTGCCATATAAAACACACAGAGGCTGGGTCCGTGTACTTATGTGAAATGAGAATGAAGTCTGAGAGCTCAGGACTCTTTTTTCATCATTGTGATGTTTCTCAGCTTGCAGGAGGGGAAATTGGGGGTGCAGTCATGGGGGCATTTTCGGGAATGGGAACAGGAAGATGTTGTGTCTTTAGAGCGCAGCATCTGTATGATATGAGCAGAGTTTCTGATTCACCTGGGCTGCACTTGTGATCCTTGTGTAGTTAGTTTGCTTTGATTGCTTTATGTTTGTTCTACGTTAAGTCACTGAACTTTATGTTTGATGCAGTAAATTGACATAAATTGACTGAAATTGAATATGTATGTCACCACGTGTCTGTATGTATTAAATTGGATAGATGTTAAACTCTGTGTTACATTATTTTTAAAGTGTAATGTAGCTGTGTTACTCTTCCCCTACAACGTGTGTCCCTGCAGCCTGTAGGGGCTTCTTCTCCCTGAGAGATGAGTGCTATCACACGAGTGTCATCTGCTTAATCAGTCATGTGACAGGCCTCACTGGCAGAGCTCATATCACTGGTGTCCAGTGCACAAAGCAAGGGAGGTAGAGCGCACCCTAGTGGTGTCCCTGTGTTCCTGCAGACACTGCTGGGGTCATCCTTTGAAGCCACAGGGAATATGTTTAAACAGTATTAAAGATCTATAATCAATGTTTTTACATGACCATGTGTATCAAGAAGATGTTTCCATCATGTATAGTATAAAAAATCAATGCATAGTCTTCACTTCTTTAGGCAGTGTTGGCCAATGATAGATGTCAACATAGTAGTAATAATAGTGGCAATATACTTATTTTGCACTTGCCTGATTTATTTCCAACATGTGGAATATGTCCTCTTTGGGACCTTTTATTACTCTACATAGCTTGCCCACAGACTGTCGATACATAGCATACAGTTTGTAAACTGTGATTAATTGATAGATAGCCGGCTGTATGTCATTCTGGATAAAAGTGCAGCAGCAGATATATCCCCTGCAGTATGTACTATATGGGCTTATACATTGTTTCGCTTTCTGCACTCCAGCACATTGGTTTTGAAACAAAACTGTCATTTTAAAAAAACTGGCCAGACTGTGTGTGTGCTGAAGACCACCCACATATTTCCTGTCTACTGAAAAAAACATTTCCTCCCCACCAAGAGGGCAGAAACCACAGTGCTCACAGTGACCTGCAGAAAAACTTGCAAATGAGTTGTATCCAGTACATACTGCTATTGAAAAACTAGAGACTTCTGTACCGGTTTTTCTGGACATATTGTTTGGTGTCTGACATATGGAAGAAGCTCCATACCACAGTGTGGAAAGCACTGATATTGAACTGCACAGGACTGGGGGGAGGGCGGTGGCTGGAGGTATATTATCACTGTAGATATGCCCAGGGCCGTATTAAGGTTTTACTCTGTCATAAGCACGGGCCATTTCTATGTTTGCAAATACATACCCATATATGGGCAAAGAGCAGAGTGCTCACATGCAGCTGGCCGGCTACTCTATAAAACATCATAATATCTTTAAAAAGATATATTCAATGGTATCTGTAATTATGAAATCAGAAGACTAATAATATTATCCGCTGCCAACTGCATTGTCAAACGCACTAGCTTCATATATCAATGCAATATTCATTTATGGGCTCTCTTGGGAGAGAGGAAAGCGCCTACTGCCACTCTCTGCGCTGACAGCTCGTCATTGTCTCTGTGAACCCGATGTAACGTAGTCACCTAATCATAATCAGCGGTGAGTCGCATTTTCTGTGGGCTATTTTACATATTAGCTATCTAATTAACACATTAAGTTCTATCAGTGTTTACCCGGTTAGCAAACTGCCCTCAACAGTAAAATAACCATATTATACAGAGGGCTCCCCAAAAATGTAAGTAGTAGGCCAAAGAGAAAAGGTAGCTGGCCAGGGGGTTTCAGATGAAATATCATAGTATCAGGCACTCAGAAGGGAGGATCCAATAGCGAGACCACAACAAAAATTATTTATAAAATAAGGTGTTTATTTTCTCTGGGTAGGTTGGTACAGCGAGGGTCAATAGCCAGCAAACAGTTATAACAGGGATAAGGCAGTTTATAAGCGATAGTCCAGGCAAAGGGTCAGATCTCCAGCAAAAAGATATATTGAGGATAATCCAAAGAATAGTCGTGGTCACAGGCAATGGGTCAAAAACAAACGGGCTAATTAAACAGAAACACAATCCAGAAACGAAGATAAACAGAAACAAGTCGGAAAAACTACGCGTCAGAACAAGACAGAAGGAATAAGCTAAACTTGGTTGGGGACGAAACAGGTCAAAACAGGTGTTAGGTTTCGTGTTTTTAATGTTCTGCATTCTGCCTATGATGTTAGCATTTTCGTGTTTTTGTTACCTCTGTGCACACCTTAGTCTCCCTGTCACTTCATTCATTAATTTCACCTGTTTCACTTCCTGATTGTTTCCCACCTGATTCCCATTCCCTCTCGTTACCTGTGTATAAAAACCCCTCTGTTTGTGCATTTAGTTGCCAGATTGTTATGTGTTTAATCCATATTCTCCAGCATTTTCGTATTGATACCATTGGGCGAAAGGCAGGAATACACCCTGGACAGGTCGCCAGTCTATCGCAGGGCACACACACCATTCACTCACACACTCATACCTATGGGCAATTTAAACTCTCCAATCAGCCTAACCTGCATGTCTTTGGACTGTGGGAGGAAACCGGAGTACCCGGAGGAAACCCACGCAGACACGGGGAGAACATGCAAACTCCGCACAGAGAGGCCCCTGCCGAAGGGGATTCGAACCCAGGACCTCCTTGCTGTGGGACGGCAGTGCTCCCCACTGCACCATCCATGCCGCCCTGTATAATGACGAGGAACAAATTGTTTTATTTGGAGCATCTTTGGGAGAGACTGGCAAAGGTGTGTGTGCAGACAGTAGCAACAAGCGAAGGAGAAAAAACTGGCACATGACACCACTGTATTTTTTATAAAAATGTATTGTTCGATTTTGTACTTGTCACAATAATTAATCCCACCAATCTTCAACATCCTTTTAGTCTTACAATAATACCAATCTTATTATTATTATTATTATTTTATGACAGAAGCAATTGAAGCTGCCTAAATCCACAGAAGAACTGTGGCTAGTTCTCCAAGATGGAGAAAGGGTGGTCACACCAAATATTGATTTGATTTAGATTTTTCTTCTGTGCATTCTCTTCTTCTGTTCATTTAATTGATAAAAAATAAACTATTAACATTTGTATTTTTGAAATAATTATTTCCACACCTGCCTAAAACCTTTTGACAACAATATCCAATTTTTTAAAATTATATTTCCGACAAGGTGAAAGTCTTCTGAGCATTTTCATTAGTTTTTGAGAACAAGAGCTTTGGAACTATTAATCGTAAAAATGTCAACTTCATTTGGAAATGCTCAAAATACTTTCAGGCAATCTTATCCGGAAAGGTCCAGGGTGGGTGCAGGTTTCTGTTTTAGCCAAGCTTCAACTGATTAACTACTCATGATCCATAGATCCCTCAAGATCTTGAAATAGAATCGCGTGACTTCATGCTGGGCTTAAACGGAAACCTACATTTGAGCAAAAAAAGGAAATGGGAGGCCCCAGCAAATGTCTTTCAGGGAAGGGCTCAGTTTATCTTAGAGCTCAGAGGTGCAGGTCTGAGGATCCACTCTGCTCTGTGGAAGGGTGCGTTTGTCTGCGCTGAAGATGGAGAGATGTCTGCTGTTCCTCTCTCTCTCCTCCCTCCTCCTGCTCTCCACAGCCAGTGAGTACCAGCTTCATCCTCCTCTCCTGCTTCTCCACACCCAGTCAGGGTCAGAGACTGGGGGCCAGGGCCAAGGGGTCAGAGGGTCTGCTGGTCAAAGGGCTCTCCAGTAAGAGCAGGGTTACAGGCAGCCTGTAAACACCACAGATTACTGGAGGAACATTTCTCTGCATGATTCATTGAGTTTTCATCAAACAAATGTTATTATGAATTATTTAGAAAATGTTTCTGTATTTATTTGACATACTCTCTTCACAGCAGTGCATTTGAGTTCCTCATGAGAGCACTTTAATAAATTATTTTTAAATATATATATTTTAAAAAAATGACAAAAAAAAAAAGTATACAAACACTAACAAGTACTAGTGGTAACGCCTGTGGAAACCTTAACTTTCTAAGCAGGGCTAAAGCAACATTGATCCAGAGTCAGACTTCTTATGAAGATCTTTTAAAATAACAGACTCTGAAAAGTTAATATCCTCAACCTCTTCTTATACAAATATATAATAATAATATATGAAATATTACTTAAAGCTCACATTGGTTTGAATATGTGGCATGGTTTTTTTTAAAGCATGTTGTCAACTAAAATTTAAAAAATAAATATGGAAATTTATCAAGTGGCGGCACGGATGGTGCAGTGGGTAGCACTGCCGCCTCACAGCAAGGAGTTCCTGGGTTCGAATCCCCGTCGGCCTCTCTGTGGGGAGTTTGCATGTTTTCCCCGTGTCTGCGTGGGTTTCCTCCGGGTACTCCGGTTTCCTCCCACAGTCCAAAGACATGCAGGTTAGGCTGATTGGAGAGTCTAAATTGCCCATAGGCATGAGTGTGTGAGTGAATGGTGCGTGTGCCCTGCGATGGACTGGCGACCTGTCCAGGGTGTATTCCAGCCTTTCGCCCAATGTATGCTGGGATAGGCTCCAGCCCCCCTGCGACCCTGATCAGGATAAGTGGGTTCAGATAATGGATGGATGGATGGAATTTAACACATGAAAAAAGATATCCTGATAAATAGTGATTGTTTAACGGGCAGGCATTTCATGAAGCACAACTACAGATATGAACTGTTTCCTCATGGTGAAAACAACATTCGACTGAAAACAAAACCATCACAAATGTGAAACATTAAAAACCCTTTTTGCTTTATATATAAAAAATGCAAAGTAGATGTGTTATGTTCGGCTCTGAGAACCCAAACGCAGACCACAGGATAATCCAAAATCGTTGTTTATTTGTCCGAAGTCGTAGCCAGGAGATCCAATACAATGACAAAAACGAAAGGCAAAAGAATAGTCGAAAACAGGTGAGGGGGGGTCAAAAATCCGGAAAATCAAAAGGCTAAAGTACAGAAGGGCGAAGGCCAAAATCGAAGTCCGAAAACAAAGCAGAATGTCAAAAAACCAGAAAAGCAGAAAGGCAAACGAAACAAAAGGGCAAGGCAGGCTTGGAAATCAAAAGGCAAAGGGGTTTACGAAGGGTTAGGCTTACGAAGTTTTCCGCACTAAGACTGATCAACGTTCTGACAAGGAACAATGCAGAGACTGAGGTTTAAATACATGAGGGAAGGTAACAATCTAGGCGGGGCTGGGGAAAAGGTGGGCTAAACAAATAGACAACAGGTGGGGAAACATAATAGGGTAATAACATCATAACAGGAGGGAGACAAAAACGCAGACTGGATGCACGTAACCAACATGTAAAACCTACAGCTCCAGGTTAGGGAGTAGACATTTGCATAGCTTGAAGACGAAGTGATAGTTAGAGACAGGTGCAAATACTTCGCTGAAACTAAACAAGTAATCAGGGATAGCATAGGGAGGCGGAGTTACAGAACAGTGCAGAAATACTAAGAGATGCGTTAGTGAGTTAGTCTCCCCCTCTCCGAACCTCCACCTCACGCTCATGACTACTGTCTGTTCTGGCTCCACGGTGGTGGAACGAACTCCCCGTTCAGGTCAGAACTGGAGAATCTCTCCCCACCTTCAAGCGCAAACTGAAGACGCACCTCTTCAAGCAGCACCTCTCCCCATCCCTCCCTACCTCCCTGTGAACCTTAATTGTTGTCTTTGTGATTTACTTTGTGTTTTGATATTTTTAGTTGGCTAGGTAAGCAGTATGTGGATAGTTAAGTTTGGTCACTTTTGCTTTGTTGTTTGTTTATTTGTTGATTTAAAAATAATAAATAAATAAATATAGGCACTGGTCCTTATCTTTGTTGTACGGGTAGCAATTGAAATTGTACTTCCCTCCAGGGTCTTTCAGCGCACTTATCCCTGGTTATGGGGATGCACTTTGCTGTACGTCGCTCTGGATAAGAGCGTCTGCCAAATGCCAATAATGTAATGTAATGTAATATTTCTAAACTACCCAATAAAAGTGATTGTTAGTTAGTTAGTTAGTTAGACAGACAGTAAGTATATCAAACGGATTAGTTCTGTACAAAACCTAGATTAGTAGTAGTTAGTAAGAATCGTGCTTTACAACATTTAACTACCAAGAAAAAGCCGGAAGTAAGAATCGCGAGTTGAGAAGGAATTTCTTGAAAACCCGAAAATACCGTAAACCCGAATAGTGGGACACGCAGACAGGGGAGTGACTCGGCTGGTGAACATTCAGACGCAGACATAACAGGGGAGGACAAATGAGAACTGTAATAGAAAACACTAACCGATGAGCTATGAATAATTAACAAGAATAAACATGAATACCTACAGGACAAATACAGAAACATTTCAAGATGCCATGCATACAGGTTTCTAGCCATGACTAATTTGCAACCCCTGTCCCGGGCCAAATTTTTTAAAGTTAAAACAGGAAATACAGAAGCAGTGAACTTCAAATAATACCTAAATATTAAAAAGTGGTACAGATAAAAGACTAAAATAAGGACAAACACTAAAATAAGGGCAAAGACAAAAATCAAAATGTTAATAATACATAAAATCAGTGTTCACAGACTTGCTTCAGTTTCAGCATGTGTGTTTAAAAATCTTGAGCTCTTTCAATGTTTTAATTTCAGATGGTAATGTGCTGCCTTAATAGGTATGTAATGTCTAATTAAGCGGAAGCAATTGAAATTTGTTTTGACAGTTTTGCACAACCTCTTTACATGATTATCGAACTTAAGCTGAGAGTCTAAATTAACACCTAAAAATGTCATTTCATGTACCTCATCTAGCTCTTGCTCGTCAATCTTTATTCTTAAATTTTCATTGAAATGTATTTTTTATTAAAAAGCACATTGAGACCGTCTTATTACAGTTCAGAGTCAGATGAGTATTTCAGAGCCACTGTGACACACCAGACATTTATTTTGTGAGCATCTCTGCTGCCATATGAGGGTTTTTTTGCTTGCACATATATAATTGTGTCGTCCGCATAGATTTGGCATCTAACTCTTTTACAGCAGTCAGGTAAGTCATTTACATATAAACTAAAAAGCAAAGGGCCTAAAATTGAACCTTATGGGATTCCCATTTGGCAAGTTTGGGCAGATGACTGGGTAGAATTTATTCTAACACATTGCTCTCTGCATTCAAGATAAGATCTAAAGCAGGTTATTGCATTGTTTGAAAAATGAAATCGTTGCAGTTTATTTGAAAGAATTTCATGGTTCACAGTACAAAAATACTGCTCCCACTACACTGCCTTCATCTAATGACTGTTTTATAGTTTCAGTGAGGTAACAGTTTGCTAACTCTGTTGAGTACCTTGGTCTGAATTCAAATTGTTTGGGGTGCAGAAGGTGAGTAGTTGTTTAGCAACTGTTTTTTCAAGAACCTTTGAGAGTGCAGATAAAATTGAAATTGGTCTATAGTTAGAGACCTGGTCAAGTGCTCCAGACTTGGAATTGGGGTGATAATTACCGATTTCCAGTGCTGAGGAAACTCATTAGTTCTGATTGATAAATTGACCACATGTGTTACTGGCGTTAAGAGAAGAGAACTGTGTTTTTAAAAATAAACAAAATAACAAAATTATCCTTGGCCTTAGATTGCCTTCACTGCGTGATAACCTTACCAGTCTTTCTTTGATCTACTTCTTTAATATAAAAGGATGTTGATTTGTCTCTCAGTGTATCTTTTACCTGTACTGGTTGGAAACTTGCTGCCATTTCCTCAGCTGATTGAGTAAAAAATTTATTAAATTTGTTTGCAATTTCAATACTTTCATTACTAACTAATTTCTATAATAAATTCCACTGTTGATTTTTGTGGGTTAGGCACTCAATTGGCTAAAATATTTAAGTGCTTCCAAAGTGCCAAGCTTTTCCCCTCTGATTCTGTGATCAACTGCATGAAGTAACATGTTTTTTCATCAGGTGGCGAATATCCTTATTCTGCCACAGTAAAGCCCTACTACACTGTGGGTGCTTCAATGAGTGTATTTCTGAATCACATCTATAAAGTGTTTTTGTCATTGTAGTACTTAAAACAGGTATTTAAATCTTGAATTTGTTTAATGTTATCCCAATTAATATTCTGTAATTCATTTTCGAATTGTTATTTTATTCTTCGGGATGCCTGTGAACTCTGGATAATTTTCTAACGATTAAAATCATGTTATGGTCGGACAGACCTGTAATTAAATTGTACGTCTTTGTCACTCACTCAGTTCTATTCGTGAAAATCAAATCAATAAGGGTTTTACTGACTTTAGTAAGTCTTGTTTGCTCACCCCCCCCCCCCCCCCTCCCCAATCTGTCTTTTCAAAAACAAACGTAACCAGGTACAGCAATTATATGTGTTGGGATATTACTCTTTAACCAAGATTCACTTCGACACTTCTTTAGAGGAACCATCCTTCCCCATCTGCAGGGGATCACGGCTGAGTGCAGAAGATGCCTCTTCTGTGGAAATCATTTTCACTTTTCCAGTCTTTACCCTGTTACATGTCATTAAGGTGTCTACCATTTACCAGATACTTTTATCCAGAGGGAATTAAAGTGTAAACACAGGTGCAAAGATCAGGGAAGGAAGTGCAGCAATTCTCTGGAGAGGGAAAATATCATCCCAGGAGACCCAACGTATCTGCAAAACTCCAATAAGAATGCACATCATCCCAGTCTAAATAAGTAAAATTAAGTTTTACAACTCTTATTTTTTTGATCCTGATTACATTTTGACAATGTCCTTTTTTGCAATGGCTTGGAACTTCTGATATCTGCACGTGCTTTTTAATACCATATCAGCATTCTCCTTCCAATTATCAGGCCAGTGAAACAGTTTTTGTGTCTGACAAAGTAAAAAGGTTTTCTCCCCCTTGTGGCCAACGTGTGTCCCTGCAGTCTGTAGGGGCTTCTTCTCCCTGAGAGATGAGCGCTGTCACAGAAGTGTCATCTGCTTAATCAGTCATGTGACAGGCCTCACTGGCAGAGCTCATATCACTGGTGTCCAGTGCACAAAGCAAGGCAGATAGAGCGCACCCTAGTGGTGTCCCTGTGTTACTACAGACACTGCTGGGGTCATCCTTTGAAGCCACAGGGAATATGGTCCAACAGGTTAACCCCTTCCCCGCCAATTATTTTGGAAAAAACCAGACAATTTTTAAATTTTTAAATTTAATATAGTATTTTTATGCTGATTATGAAAAAGAACTTGTATTTCATTTTTTCCCCATTTTTGTGGTTGAAATTTTATTTTGAAAATAAAAGTGTTTAGACCTGTTTACTCGTCCGTGACTGAAAAAAAACACATTCGGTCAAAACGTATATACTCGTCTCCGCCGGGGAAGGGGTTAATCAGTATTAAAGATCTTTAATCAGTGTTTTTACATGACCATGTGTATCAAGAAGATGTTTCTATCCTGTATAGCATAAAAAATCTATGCATATTCTTCACTTCTTTAGGCCGTGTTGGCCAATGGTAAAAAGCATTCTGCAATCTTGAAGCCTGTACAGGCATAGCAGCAAATACCTTTCAGTTTAAGGAAACCTTTCTTGAGTTGTCTTAAATCTGTTCATTCGTGAAGTTAATCTCTCTCTCTCTCTCTCTCTCTCTCTCGCTCTCCCTCTCTCTCTCTCTCTCTCAGGCAGGGAGGATGTGAGGCTGGTGAATGGTAGCAGCCCCTGTGCTGGGAGAGTGGAGGTTTACCATCGGGGAGAGTGGGGGACAGTGTGTGATGATCACTGGGACATGAGAGGTGCTGGGGTGGTGTGCAGACAGCTGGGCTGTGGAGATGCTGTAGATGCACTAGGAGAGGCTCACTTTGGACCAGGGTCTGGGAGAATATGGATGGCTCATGTGTCCTGCAGTGGATCAGAATCCTCACTGAAGCAGTGTGGGTCACTAGGATGGGGTGAACATCACTGTAATCATGGAGCGGATGCTGGAGTGATCTGCTCAGGTTGGACTCAGCTCTTACAATAGTCTTATACCAAATGGCACTTTGGATTTACGTGAGGATATGTACATTTTTAAAAGCAAACTTATACTACATGTGTCTAAAACATAGTATTTCATTTTTTAATGTTGTGTTATAAACTGATGTGTGCATTGTGCCATTCACTGAACTAACCAGAGTTTGCACAGTTGCAACAGACTCATGTTTATGTTCTTTCTTGTTATGTTGCTCTTATTTTGTAAATGTGATTGGCTCATCTCCTAAAGAGGTTGACAGGTAATTGTCTCACCTCAGACTGCAGTAGACGTGTGATTGGCTCATCTCACACCCTATGTATAATAGCTGTGCAGTCCTGTGTCCAGACAGCTGTGCTGAATGTTGTCTCTGGAATAAGGTGCCAGCCATTGCTAATGATTCTCTCTTTATTCTCTGTTCAACTGCAGAGGTCAGGCTGGTGGGTGGGACTGACCGGTGCTCTGGGAGAGTAGAGGTGCATCATGGGAGCTCCTGGGGCACGGTGTGTGATGCTGACTTTGACCAGCAGGACGCAGAGGTTGTGTGCAGGGAGCTGGGCTGTGGGGCTCCTCAAGAGCTGCGCGGGGCAGCTGCATTCGGCCAGGGCGAGGGCCAGGTGTGGGCAGAGGAGATTCAGTGTAGAGGCAACGAATCTCAGATTAACTTTTGCCCCACAGCACCCTCACAGAATCAACCCTGCTCCCATGGAAACGATGTGAGCCTGGTGTGTTCTGGTAAGAGTCTTCTGTGCACTGTGAGAGTTTCTGCGATGCTGGGTGAATATAGCCCCTTAATAGGCCATATGAGTTTATATTTAACAAGGTCTTTATTCATTATACTGTGAAATGTTACACGTCAGTATGTGTGAGTTTAATCAAGTGTGGAGTTTGGATGATCTCCCAGATATGTACTTAGAACCATCTCAACATCCTAATTTCCTCTGTTCAGGGCAGAACTGTTCTTACATCTGGAAAGGCAAACTTATATACTCAGTGACCACTATATTAGGTAGACCTGTACACCAGCTTGTTTATGGAAATATTGAATCAGCCAATAATGTGGCAGCACCTAAATGCCTAAAAGAATGCAGACATGGTGGAGAGGTTCAGTTGTTTTTCAGACCAAATGTCAGAATGGGGAAGAAATGTGATCTAAGTGACTGGTTGATGTTGGTGCCAGACAGGGTGGTTTGAGTATCTGCTGATCTCCTGGGGTTTTCATGCACAACAGTCTCTAGAGTTTGTGGAGAATGGTGCGAAAAACTAAAAACATCTAGTGAGCAGCAGTTCTGCGGGCAGAAACACCTTGTTAATGAGAGAGGTCAGAGGAGAAGGGCCAGACTGGTCAAAGCTGACAGGAAGTCGACAGTAACACAAACTACTACACATTACAGCAGTAGAACAGCATCTCTTCACACACAACGTGTCAAACCTCTAAGTAGATAGGCTACAGCAGCAGAAGACCAATAAGTCTAATAAATGCCTAAAACAGTGCTCACTGAGTGTATATAGTGCTATTATTTCAATTTGAGTATCTCTATCTCTCTCTCTCTCTCTCTCTCTCTCTCTCTCTCTCTCTCTCTCAGGCAGGGAGGATGTGAGGCTGGTGAATGGTAGCAGCCCCTGTGCTGGGAGAGTGGAGGTTTACCATCTGGGAGAGTGGGGGACAGTGTGTGATGATTGGTGGGACATGAGAGGTGCTGGAGTGGTGTGCAGACAGCTGGGCTGTGGAGATGCTGTAGATGCACTAGGAGAGGGTCACTTTGGACCAGGGTCTGGGAGAATATGGATGGGTGCTGTGTCCTGCAGTGGATCAGAATCCTCACTGAAGCAGTGTGGGTCACGAGGATGGGGTAAACATCATTGTAATCATGGAGAGGATGCTGGAGTGATCTGCTCAGGTTGGACTCAGCTCTTACAATAGTCTTATACCAAACGGCACTTTGGATTTAAATGAGGATATGTACATTTTTAAAAGCAAACTTATATTACATGTGTCTAAAACATAGTATTTCATTTTTTAATGTTGTGTTATAAACTGATGTGTGCATTGTGCCATTCACTGAACTAACCAGAGTTTGCACAGTTGCAACAGACTCATGTTTATGTTCTGTCTTTTTATGTGCTCTTATTTTGTAAATGTGATTGGCTCATCTCCTAAAGAGGTTTACAGGTAATTGTCTCACCTCAGACTGCAGTAGATGTGTGATTGGCTCATCTCACACCCTATGTATAATAGCTGTGCAGTCCTTTGTCCAGACAGCTGTGCTGAATGTTGTCTCTGGAATAAGGTGCCGGCCATTGCTAATGATTCTCTCTTTATTCTCTGTTCAACTGCAGAGGTCAGGCTGGTGGGCAGGACTGACCTGTGCTCTGGGAGAGTAGAGGTGCATCATGGGAGCTCCTGGGGCACGGTGTGTGATGCTGACTTTGACCAGCAGGACGCAGAGGTTGTGTGCAGGGAGCTGGGCTGTGGGGCTCCTAAAGAGCTGCGTGGGGCAGCTGCATTCGGCCAGGGCGAGGGCCAGGTGTGGGCAGAGGAGATTCAGTGTACAGGCAACGAATCTCAGATTAACTTCTGCCCCAAAGCACCCTCACAGAATCAACCCTGCTCCCATGGAAACGATGTGAGCCTGCTGTGTTCTGGTAAGAGTCTTCTGTGCACTGTGAGAGTTTCTGTGATGCTGGGTGAATATAGCCCCTTAATAGGCCATATGAGTTTATATTTAACAAGGTCTTTATTCATTATACTGTGGAATGTTACATGTCAGTGTGTGTGAGTTTAATCAAGTGTGGAGTTTGGATGATCTCCCAGATATGTACTTAGAACCATCTCAACATCCTAATTTCCTCTAATCAGGGCAGAACTGTTCTTACATCTGGAAAGGCAAACTTATATACTCAGTGACCACTATATTAGGTAGACCTGTACACCAGCTTGTTAATGGAAATATTGAATCAGCCAATAATGTGGCAGCACCTAAATGCATAAAAGAATGCAGACATGGTGAAGAGGTTCAGCTGTTTTTCAGACTAAATGTGGGAAGAAATGTGATCTAAGGGGTTGATGTTGGTGCCAGACAGAGTGGTTTGAGTATCAACTGATCTCCTGGGATTTTCACGCACAACAGTCTCTAGAGTTTGCGGAGAATGGTGCGAAAAACAAAAAACATCCAGTGAGCAGCAGTTCTGCGGGCAGAAACACCTTGTTAATGAGAGAGGTCAGAGGAGATGGGTCAGACTGGTCAAATCTGACAGGACGTTGACTGTAATGCCAACAAGTATGCATTACAGCAGTGGCATCTCTGAACACACAACGTGTCAAACCTCTAAGTGGATAGGCTACTGCAGCAAAAGACCAATAAGTCTATAAAATAAGATTATGTTACATTAATGGCATTTGGCAGACGCTCTTATCCAGAGCGACGTACAACAAAGTGAAAAGTGCATATCCATGACCAGGGATAAGTGCGCTGAAAGACCCTAGAGGGAAGTACAATTTCAACTGCTGCCTGTACAACAACGATAAGGACCAGGCCCTATTTGATTATCGTTTTTTTATTTTTTATTATTAGTATTATTATTATTATTTTCAATTGTAATACCGCAACATGCAAATGTATGAACAAACTGCTTACCTAGCCAAACTAAACATCCTCATACACAAGTGAATAACACAGGTAAAGACAACAATTAAGGTTTACAGGGAGGTGGGGAGGGACAGGGAGAGGTGCTGCTTGAAGAGGTGCGTCTTCAGTTTGCGCTTGAAGTTGGCAAGAGATTCTGCTGATCTGACCTCCACGGGGAGTTTGTTCCACCACCGTGGAGCCAGAACAGACAGCAGTCATGAGTGGGAGGTGGAAGTGTGGAGAGGGGGAGGCACCAAGTGGCCTGTGGAGGCCGAACGAAGAGGTCTGGCAGGGGTGTAGGGTCTGATGAAGAGGTCTGGCAGGGGTGTAGGGTCTGATGATTTTTTGGAGGTAAGTAATAAATAAGTTATAAATACCTAATAAAGTGCTCACTGAGTTTAGATAGTGTATTAGGCTAGTATTTTAACATTTAAAACTGTCACTGCTGTACAGTGTACAAAGCCAGGGAGATGGAGATTTGGGTGTGCTCTTTGTTCCTGCAGACAGTGCTGGGGTCATATACTTTAAATCCACAGTATGGTGTACGCTCATCCCCTCCTCTCTTTCTCTCTCTCTCTCTCTCTCCCTCTCTCTCTCTCTCTCTCTCTCTCTCTCAGGCAGGGAGTATGTGAGGCTGGTGAATGGTAGCAGCCCCTGTGCTGGGAGAGTGGAGGTTTACCATCTGGGAGAGTGGGGGACAGTGTGTGATAATTGGTGGGACATGAGTGATGCTGGGGTGGTGTGCAGACAGCTGGGCTGTGGAGATGCTGTAGATGCACTAGGAGAGGCTCACTTTGGACCAGGGTCTGGGAGAATATGGATGGGTGCTGTGTCCTGCAGTGGATCAGAATCCTTACTGAAGCAGTGTCGGTCACTAGGATGGGGTGAACATCGCTGTGATCATGGAGAGGATGTTGGAGTGATCTGCTCAGGTAGGACTCAGTGTTATTCAGCTCTTACCAATGTTCTTAACCTAACTCAGCACATTGGAGTTAAATGAGGATATAGTGTAATGATATTCATCAACAAATACATCATTTTCCTATTATTTAAATTTCATAATCTCTAAAACGTAGTACTACATTATTTAAGTTCTGTTCTAATGTAATGTGTGCATTGTTCCATTCGCTGAACTAATCCAGAATGTACACAGTGCAACAGACTCTCATATTTATGATGTACTTGCTCTTGCTCTGTAGCTATCAGAATGTTTATACATTTTAGTCTCAGTCTGTCACTACAGTGTACACGTGATTGACTCATCTAACACTGCAGATGATGTGTGATGGCTCATCTCACACAGCAGTAGACGTGTAATTAGATAGATAGATAGATCATTGCATTTATATCACACTTTTCTTGACACTCAAAGCGCTTTACAGTGATGAGGGGGAAACTCGCCTCAACCACCACCAATGTGTAGCACCCAACTGGGCGATGCACAGCTGCCATTTTGCACCAGAACGCTCACCACACACTAGCTGAGGTGGAGAGGGAGAGAATAATGCTTTTTCCAATTAAGGCAGGGAATGACTATATGGCTGGTTGAGAGAGGCAGGTTAGCCATTTAGCCAGGACACTGGGGAACCCCTTCTCTTTGAGAAGAGTGTAATGAGATCTTTAATGACCTCAGTGAGTCAGTCCCACCGTTTTACTCCTCCTCTGAAAGATGGCGTCTCCTACAGCACAGTGTCCCCATCACTATGTTGGGGCATCGGGGGTAACTGAACCAGAGGGAAGATCTCCCCCGAACTGGCCCCCAACAACACTTCCAGCAAAAACTTAGGTTTCCCAGGAGGTCTCCCATCCAAGTACTAACCAAGCGCACACCTGCTTAGGTTCAGCAGGAGCAGGGTGCATGATGGTATAACAATACCATGATGGCTTGGCTCATCTCACACTGCTGTACTCCATGTATAATACGTCTAATTATACGTATAATTGTTGTACGTCGCTCTGGATAAGAGCGTCTGCCAAATGCCAATAATGTAATGTAATGTAATGTGTTCTGTGTGAAAAATGTACTGTGCAGTGTGCACTATCTCTGCTGAATCCCTTGATGGTCAGTTGCTCCTCTTTATTATTTAAATAAAAAGCTCCAGGTTGCTGGATGGCTCATTTAGGTAGGGCACCACACTGTGGTGCATGGTTGAGCTCCATGGTCTCTGATCAAATCCCAACCATGCCAGTGCCCTCTGTGGGTAACAAGTTTAAACAAATAAACAAACAAACAAAGAACTGTAACTCCAAGGTCGGTGGTTCTAATCCCGGTGTAGCCACCGTAAGATCCGCACAGCCGTTGGGCCCTTGAGCAAGGCCCTTAACCCTGCATTGCTCCAGGGGAGGATTGTCTCCTGCTTAGTCTAATCAAGTGTACGTCACTCTGGATAAGAGTGTCTGCCAAATGCCAATAATGTAATGTAATGTAATAATAGCTGTGCAGTCCTGTGTTCAGACAGCTGTGCTGAATGTTGTCTCTGGAATAAGGTGCCAGTCATTGCTAATGATTCTCTCTTTATTATCTGTTCAACTGCAGAGGTCAGGCTGGTGGGCGGGACTGACCTGTGCTCTGGGAGAGTAGAGGTGCATCATGGGAGCTCCTGGGGCACGGTGTGTGATGCTGACTTTGACCAGCAGGACGCAGAGGTTCTGTGCAGGGAGCTGGGCTGTGGGGCTCCTAAAGAGCTGCGCGGGGCAGCTGCATTCGGCCAGGGCGAGGGCCAGGTGTGGGCAGAGGAGATTCAGTGTAGAGGCAACGAATCTCAGATTAACTTCTGCCCCACAGCAGCCTCACAGAATCAACCCTGCTCCCATGGAAACGATGTGAGCCTGGTGTGTTCTGGTAAGAGTCTTCTGTGCACTGTGAGAGTTTCTGTGATGCTGGGTGAATATAGCCCCTTAATAGGCCATATGAGTTTATATTTAACAAGGTCTTTATTCATTTTACTGTGAAATGTTACACATCAGTATGTGTGAGTTTAATCAAGTGTGGAGTTTGGATGATCTCCCAGCTATGTACTTAGAACCATCTCAACATCCTCATTCCTCTATTCATTACATTACATTACATTATTGGCATTTGGCAGACGTTCGTATCCAGAGCGACGTACAGTTGATTAGACTAAGCAGGAGACAATCCTCCCCTGGAGCAATGCAGGGTTAATGGCCTTGCTCAAGGGCCCAACGGCTGTGCGGATCTTATTGTGGCTACACCGGGATTAGAACCACCTTGTGTGTCCCAGTCATTTACCTTAACCACTATGCTACAGGCCGCCCCGGGGTGACCACTTTATTGCGTTGACCTGTACACCAGCTTGTTAATGCAAATATTGAATCAGCCAATAATGCGGCAGCAATGCATAAAAGCATGTAGACATGGTGAAGAGGTTCAGCTGTTTTTCAGACCAAATGTCGGAATAGGGAAGAAATGTGATCTAAGTGACTGGTTGATGTTGGTGCCAGACAGGGTGGTTTGAGTATCTGCTGATCTCCTGGGATTTTCACGCACAACAGTCTCTACAGTTTGCGGAGAATGGTGCGAAAAACAGAAATCATCTAGTGAGCAGAAGTTCAGTGGGAAGAAATGCCTTGTTCATGAGAGAGGTCAGAGGAGAAGGGCCAGACTGGTCAAAGCTGACAAACATGACAAACATTACAAACATTACAGACATGACAGGAGCGTTCCAGTGTGCTCACACACCAAATCTGGCATGCTTCACATTCCATTAATTTTCTATGGAGAGGCTTGCGGTGCGTGAAGTTTGCAGTCTGGTGAGTGCCGTGTACGTTTGGCGGTTCTGTATTTACATATCGTGATCTGCCCATGCAAATCAACTGAGTCCAGCACTGCTCGCATGGCTCACAAAACTAGGATCAAACTTTCAAACTAGGTATTGTTGGTAAAATATGAATCAGCATGTGTATTTCGTTTATTTTGCTCTTCAGATGTTTTCAAAAACATATTTTAATGGACTGTTTAAGAGGAATAGGACCCGCCATATTGTGATGTTTTGCCAAAACTCTCTCTCTCTCTCCCTCTCTCTCTCTCTCTCTCTCTCTTTCTCTCTCTCAGGCAGGGAGGATGTGAGGATGGTGAATGGTAGCAGCCCCTGTGCTGGGAGAGTGGAGGTTTACCATCGGGGAGAGTGGGGGACAGTGTGTGATGATTACTGGGGTATGAGAGGTGCTGGAGTGGTGTGCAGACAGCTGGGCTGTGGAGATGCTGTAGATGCACTAGGAGAGGCTCACTTTGGACCAGGGTCTGGGAGAATATGGATGGGTCCTGTGTCCTGCAGTGGTTCAGAATCCTCACTGAAGCAGTGTGGATCACTAGGATGGGGTAAACATGACTGTAATCATGGAGAGGATGCTGGAGTGATCTGCTCAGGTAGGACTCAGTGTTATTC
This sequence comes from Conger conger, assembly GCF_963514075.1. NCBI lineage: Eukaryota > Metazoa > Chordata > Actinopteri > Anguilliformes > Congridae > Conger > Conger conger. The sequence continues at coordinate 86,088,772 of NC_083761.1, read as the reverse complement.
ATTTCTTACCAATGTTCTTTAAAAAACCCACACATTACAACAGTGGTATGCAGAAGCGCATCACTGAACACACAACAAATCATGGGATAGGCTACAGCAGTAGAAGTCCAAAGAAAAGCAAAATAAAAACCTTATGAAGTGCACTTTATTAGGTATCTATTTAACTCATCTTTTAGACTGGAGTCTTCTGCTCCTGTCGCCTATCCACTTAGAGGTTAGGCGTGTTGTGTGTTCAGAGATGCTCTTCTGCAAACCACTGTTGTAATGTGAGGTTATTTGCATTCCTGTCACCTTCCTGTCAGCTTTGACCAGTCTGGCCCTTCTCCTCTGACCTCTCTCATTAACAAGGCATTTATGCCCACAGAACTGCTGCTAATTGGACTTCTTTTTGTTTTTTGCACCATTCTTTGCGAATTCTCGAGACAAGTGTGTGTGAAAATCGTTCAGCAGAAGTTTCTGAAACCACCCTGTCTTCCACCATCGTCTTTGTAATGGACAGGTTTAACATCTTCATCATCACTGCCACCGTAATCAGCACCATAGAGTATATATATTTATTTTATTATTTAACAAAGGAATACAGTAAGAATTCAGTATACAGGGAATAGTGTACAAACAGAACAAAAACAAAAGAGCCAGGGGTATATCACACTCGAAAAATATAAGATATAACATTAAGTGCTTTGATAGCCTTTTTGTTTGTTGAATTAGAAAGTAGTTTCACATATCGTTCAACATCTTTCATGAAAACAACAATGTAAGGTTTTTTTATTCCTAAATTTACATTTATGAATGAAACATTTTGCCAGCATCAATATCAAATTTATTATATAAAAAAAAAAAATTCTTGGGTTATTGAAAAAAGCAAACACCTAATTTTTCCCAAAATAAATTAAATTATTAAAAGATATTATCAATGACAAATCTGCAAAGGTCTTGCCAAAATTTCTTGGTGTGAGAACAATGCCAAAATAGGCGTAAAACTGTTTCTGGATATTCATCACAAAAAGAGCAGTTTGTGTATATGTCTCTTTAAATATTTTGAAATGGTGACATTATTGATAATGCTAGCTAGCTAGTTTGCTTTCATAAGGACGTTAACTTCAGGTTGTGCTTTTATCTTAACTTGGATAGCTAGCTCGCAACAATTATGATTGGATAAGCCAGCATCCTTACCTTAGCTATCGATCATAGTTGAAATAGTAAGTTAGCTAGCGTGTGAAAACTCACAGCGCGAGCGTCTATCATGGAGGTAGCTATGGTAACAAACCACAATGTGTGGAAAGTGGGGACACGGTCTATCAATCATAGCTAATTGATGTACATTTGTTTTATTGTTGCCTAAAGACAACTGGCAAGTGTCACATTCAACCACCATGTTACTGTTTAAATCAACAGAATGCAGTCCTCTCTGTTCTGATAGAATGGGAAATCATAATGCTTTAGCTCTTAGCCGTAACCCTAACCAGCTCCACTGCAGTCATATCTGCATTACAATAGCACAGGGGTGTCTAATCTTATCTGGAAAGGACCAAGGTGGGTTCAGGTTTTTGTTTTAGCCCATCAGAATCGGTGTATCGTAGTGCTGGGCAAAAACAAGAACTCCTGCTCACACCGGTCCTTTTTGGATAAGACTGGGGGCGACATTGGCTCAGGAGGTAAGAGCAGTCGTCTGGCAGTCGGGGGGTTGCTGGTTTATCCCCTGGGTGTGTCGAAGTGTCCCTGAGCAAGACACCTAACGCCCAGTTGCTTCTGATGAGCTGGCTGGTGCCTTGCATGGTAGCCAATTGCTGTTGGTGTGTGTGTGTGTGTGAATGGATGAATGAGCACCATCAATTATACAGCGCTTTGGATAAAGGCGCTATATAAATGCAGACCATTTGCCATTTGATTAGACACCCCTGATCTAGCAGTTAGAGCGTTGACCCCGCCCACACCTACTCTGAGGCGGTCACATGGTTTCCCAGTACATGGATGAGTGAAATGCGCTCAGCTGAATACCAGGTTAAAGCCCGTTTACACTGTATGTTTGATGAGAACATTATTATGAGGGAGAAGCTCAGTCTGTTCTCTGTCTTACAGAGACACCCCAGGCTGTCTTGACGGTCTCTCCTCATGGGCGGATATATAGAGGACAAGCTGTCAGTCTCTCTTGTGAGGTCACAGTGCCCTCTGCTGGCTGGGAATATTATTGGTACAAAGGAAATGGATCAAGTGGCACTGCCCTCATTGCCAGTACAGCTGAAGGCTCGTACACCCTCAGTGCTGCAGCTCTTGCACACACCGGGGAGTACAGCTGCAGAGCAGGGAGGAGCAACCCAGTCTGGTACACAGAGTACAGTCCCCCTGTCCACATACAGGTAACAGGTGAGTGCTGTTACACAGAGTACAGTCATCCTGTCCACATACAGGTAACAGGTGAGTGCTGGTACACAGAGTACAGTCACCCTGTCCACATACAGGTAACAGGTGAGTGCTGGTATACAGAGTACAGTCACCCTGTCCACATACAGGTAACAGGTGAGTGCTGTTACACAGAGTACAGTCACCCTGTCCACATACAGGTAACAGGTGAGTGCTGTTACACAGAGTACAGTCACCCTGTCCACATACAGGTAACAGGTGAGTGCTGTTACACAGAGTACAGTCACCCTGTCCACATACAGGTAACAGGTGAGGGCTGATATGCCTCTGTGTGTAAAACTTGCAAGGTCCCATAATGCAGTGGGTATAACTGAAAAATCACATAATTTCTGGTAATTCTGGTATCCTGTTTGTTCAATAACTGCCAACAAACTTTTCCAGTGTTCATTATTGAATATCTTTTCAAAATAGTATTCATAAAATAATTCCATCTGCCTTGGTTTGTTCTTTGTCCCTCTGTGAGGGTGATTTGTCTTCTCCACAGTCATAAATACACTGGTGTGAAAACGGAACAGTGACCCAGTCTGTCTGCTTCCCACAGCACTGCCTAAGGCCACTCTGGATGTAGAGCCAAAATGGTGTCCACTGTACCCTGTATTACAGTACACTGCATTTACTTACTGTAGCAGATGCATTACAGTACACTGCATTCACTTACTGTAGCAGATGCATTTCAGTACACTTACTGTAGCAGATGCATTACAGTACACTGCATACACTTACTGTAGCAGATGCATTACAGTACACTGCACACACTTACTGTAGCAGATGCATTACAGTACACTGCATACACTTACTGTAGCAGATACATTGCAGTGCACTTACTGTTGCAGATGCATTACAGTACACTGCATTCACTTACTGTAGCAGATGCATTACAGTACACTACATTCACTTACTGTAGCAGATGCATTACAGTACACTGCGTACACTTACTGTAGCAGATGCATTACAGTACACTTACTGTAGCAGATGCATTACAGTACACTTACTGTAGCAGATGCATTGCAGTACACTTACTGTAGCAGATGCTTATGTTCAGAGTGACGTTCAGCACAGGAGCAATGTATAGCAGTATGCATCCCTCATCTCTGTGTCTCCACAGGCAGAGTGATGTATGGTCTGGTTGCTGCTCCTCTCCTGCTGGCCACCATTGTACTGTGTGTGAAATGGTACAGGAGACCAGGTGATGTGCTTTCACTGGGATGCACACTTACTCTCTAAAACATGATGTGTGTTTCAGGGCTCAGGCTGCAGCTCTGCTCACTCACAGTTCTCTCTCATCTGTTGTGTCTGTACGTGTTTGTTGATGTACAGGGCCGTCTAATGAAACAGCTGTCCGCTACACTGGAGGGAATGTGGAAATTGCCATGTAAAACACACAGAGGCTGGGTCCGTGTACTCATGTGAAATGAGAATGAAGTCTGAGAGCTCAGGACTCTTTTTTCATCATTGTGATGTTTCTCAGCTTGCAGGAGGGGAAATTGGGGGTGCAGTCATGGGGGCATTTTAGGGAATGGGAACAGGAAGATGTTGTGTCTTTAGAGCGCAGCATCTGTACGATATGAGCAGAGTTTCTGATTCACCTGGGCTGCACTTGTGATCCTCGTGTAGTTAGTTTGCTTTGATTGCTGTATGTTTGTTCTTGGTTAGGTCACTGAACTTTATGTTTGATGCAGTAAATTGACATAAATTGACTGAAATTGAATATGTTTGTCACCATGTGTCTGTATGTGTTAAATTGGATAGATGTTAAACTCTGTGTTACATTATTTTTAAAGTGTAATGTAGTTATGTTACTCTTCCCCTATTTCAGAGTCACAAAAGTAAAAAAATTGAGACGGGTGCGTGGGGGCTGGACCCAAAATGCACGACTCAGAAAGAAAGGGTAGATAAAGTCCCGTCAGGGCTTTATTCGGGACGAATCCCAGGAGAGTGGTCAGAACAAGCAAAGTCCATACACGAAGATCCAGCCAAACAAATAGTAAACAAACGAAAAGCACGGTGCCGAGGGAAGAGGCAAACACGTAGTCGGTAGACGTGCAGGGAGGTCCGGTAGCAGGAGACCTGTCAGCCAGGCAGAAGTACAGGCGGACGGCAGGCAGAGGCGTAGTCGAAGGCGAAGCAGAAGTCGAAACCATAAAACAAACAGCGGGGCAAAGGTACAAAATCGGTAGGCGAGGACGTGGTAAAAAACAAATGATGGTCAGCAAAACAGAAATCAATAATCGGTGGTCGGTAAACAGGCTTGGATCGTAACGTGTAATCAATAACAGTAAATGCTCAAGCGTTGCATTGATAACAAGAGGCAGACAATTTCGCGAAGAACCGTAGTGCGACTGGGCTATAAATGCGGGTGTAGACAGGTGTAGACAATTAGTTTAGAGAGCAGCAAGGAAATGAAAAACAGGTGCGATAGATGACAAGTTTAACAAGGTAATTAGTAATCGTTAGTAATAAACCTATCCTGCCCTAGCATTAGTAAATTAGTAAATGACATGCACGAGAAACGTAAGGTAACATGAACACATAATTAGTTTGTTAGTTCTACCCAATCCTGATCTAGCATTTGTAGTTTTAGTAAATAGACAAATGGAAACAATTAGGGTGTGAATGACAGAAAGAGAGAGAGAGAGAAAAGGCGGACGCAAGGTTTGCGGAAAGACATGTAAAAGTGTAGGTTTAAACAATAACCAGTCTACGTAACAATAAACATAAATCAAAACATAACACAAAACGAAACTAAGACGATAACCACTCAACATAACAAGGTAATATAATCATAACGAAACAACTAGACATGACGAGAAAATAAATCGTAACGAGAAATAAACTAAACAACATGACGAACCTAGACGAACATAATACATGATAAGATAATACATGACTACGACAAAATGAATAAACATAAAACATGGCAAGACAGACCTGAAAGGTGACAAAAATAAAATAAAAAAAATTAAAAAACAATGTACTGTACCCATCCCTGCAATATTTTTTCCAAGCAAATGAATAAAAACATAAATGCACAATTAAAGTGAAACAACAAAGTAAAATAAGTCTTTTAAGCTTTACTTGAAAATATCATATTAATGCGCAGCCATTAATATGCTGGTATTTCTAAAGACAAGGAAGTACATGTGAGCATTTTTTAAAAATGTAATCAAAATCTGTATAATTCTTCAATATGTGGAATCCAAATCTCTAAAAATATGGTATGTTGATGATAATATTTGAATCATTGGCAAAAGATTTTTGAAAGTTGCGCGGTGGGGCCTCCATGGATTGGACTTGTTTATCCAGCACATCCCACAGATGCTCCATCGGATTGAGATCTGGGGGATTTGGAGGCCAGGGCAACACATTGAATCTTTGTCATGTTCCTTAAACCATTCCGCTTTCGACAGTAGACAGAGGTCAGAATGGGCACTCTGACTGACATATGTAACATGGTGTGTTGTGACACATTCATCACGTAGCCATCATTAAAATAGTCTGTGACTTGTGCCACAGTAGCCCTTGTGTCAGTTTGGACCAGATGGTATGGCCTTTGTTGCCTGTAGAAGGTTAATGGATTGTCCCTCCTTGGACCACTGTAGGTAGGTGCTCACCACTGCTGACCGGGAGCGTTTCGGAGTTGTTCTGACCCAGTCGTCTGGCAATAACCATTTGGCCCTTCAGGTCACACAGGTCTTTACGTCTGCCCATTTCCCCCGCCTTCAACACGTCTACCAAGGCTTCACCACCTAGCGATAGCCTTATTTAAAATTATTTCGAAAATGTTTCTGTATTTGATTCACTGAAAATGTGGCAGACTCTCTTCACAGTAATACATTTGATTACCATGTGACAGCACTTTCATTATACATTACACAACCATACTACATTCTCATGAAACATATTACAGCCACTATTAAAAATAAACTTGGTCCATGTTAGTCAGTGCTAATGCCCGTGGCATCTTCAACAGCAGGGCTGAAGCAGCCTTGATCCAGAGTCAGACTTCCTGTCTAAACCTTTTAAAATGACACACTCAGATAATATCCTCAGCTAACAACAGCAAATGCAAAATATTTTATTTCAAGCTCACATAAGTTTGAACATGTGGAATGTTTCATATAACATCATGTTGTCAACTAAAAAAATGGATGGAATGGAAATTCAACAAGAAATATGACAAAGATATACTCCATAGATTGGATTAAATCTAAGAAGTGGCTGGAATTTCATGAAGCACAACTACAAATATAAACTGTCACCTCGTGGTGAAAAGAACATTGAAAACAAAGTCATCACAAATGTGAAACATTAAAAACCAGAGTAATGCACATGGGGGTGGCCTGTGGTTAAGGTAAATGACCGGGACCCGTAAGGTCGTGGGTTCTAATCCTGGTGTG